>NC_139517.1:30011639-30226928 GCF_947247035.1 Vipera ursinii
GGAAATAGATTAAACTGTAACACAGAATGTGCTTTAAACACAGGTACACAAACATTTGCCTTGGCTTTGATTCCTTTTAAATCACATTAAGCCATTTTCATCATGATGATGATATTCTTCTGATTGCTTTTTTTATTTAATAGATTTCTGTAGGCTATTTATAGGTGCCCTATTTATTTATTTATTTATTTGATTTGTATACCACCCTTCTCCCTAAGGACTCAGGGCGGTGAACAGTGACATAAATAACAGAATGCACAAATACAGATATTGAAAACAAATTAAACCCTAATTTTGCCCAAATGCAGAAGATAGTTACCTTAAAACAATAATTACAACAGAACCCGTCAGACCAGACCGGATTGCTCAAACAGATATGTTTTTAGGTCGCGTCGGAAGGAGCGAAGGTCGGGAGCCATCCGGAGCTCAACCGGTAAACGGTTCCATAGGTCAGGCGCGCCCAAAGAGAACGCCCTCCCTCTGGGAGCCACCGGATGGCATTCTCCGAACAGTGGAACCCTTAGGAAGCCCTCTCTGTGGGAGTGCACTGGACGGAGGGACGTTGACGCTGGCAGCAGGTGATTCCTAAGGTACTCCGGACCCATGCCATGTAGGGCTTTGAAAACCATTACCAGCACCTTGAATCTTACCCGGAGGACAACTGGGAGCCAATGCAGCTCACGGAGTAGAGGTGTAACATGGGAGTATTGGGAGACTTCCAACACAACTCTCGCAGCTGCATTCTGTACCAGTTGGAGCCTCCGAGTGGTCCTCAAGGGCAGCCCCATGTAAAGAGCATTGCAGTAGTCTAAACGAGAGGTCACGAGTGCATGAGTGACCATACGTAGGGCATCTCGGTCTAGATAGGGCCGTAATTGGCGCACCAGGCGAACCTTATAGCCACCATGAGTTGGTTTTCTCACCAATTTAACTTTTTGGATAATTACACAGAGAACGTCTTCAAGAAGAGTTAAAAAATCGCATTATAAAATATCATTATAATATAAGCAGGACTGGAAATGCAAACTTTAAATGAGATTTTGCACTTATTTATTTATAGCAATAGTAAAAATGCATAGAAGGAACACATAATAATGTGATACACATCCAATGGAGATGTGTGGCCAATTTTGTAAGGCATAAGAAATTCAAGGTCATATATTGTTATAAGCTACATTTTAAAATATGTTAGTTCATGGAAATAAGTGTTCTGTATGTTAATATCTAGCTCATTTATCCAATTAAGTGTGGTATTTGTTAATGGGAGAAAGTCTGCTTTTCCTCCTATGTAAGCTCAGAGAGCAGCTAGTCACTATGTGAAGCAGTGTGTGCTGGACAGCCCCAAAGTCACACTCAGGGGAGGATACTCTGTCCCATTTAAACAGAGCTTTGACAGATGCCATGTAAGATACGAATCCAATTCAAAGTTTTCCAGTGGGTGGTATCAAAACCTGCTAATTTTTCTGTTGGATTAGTTACCGTATATTTTTTTCTGGGGTCTGGGTGGATTTTGTGCTCTCTAGCTATAATAAAGTTTGAAGAGTATTATTTAGAGAAGTTGAGATGAAGATTTGTAATATTAGTACACAGAGATATTTACACCTGTTTCATTTTAAAGGAATTCTAGGAATTGAAGTCCACGTATCGTAACATTACCCAGATTGAGGTAATGTTTAATTTAAGAGTGTTTTGAAGGAAAGCTTCTCAATCTTGTCATAGGTCTTCATGTGCCATCACTTCCAATGTTAGCCTTTATTTGAGAGTAAGAGTATAGTCAGAGGAGGCTTTCAACATTTTGATTTCTCCTTCCAAGTTGTGTTCCAAATCAAACCAAATTTTATCAGAGCTGTAAGGCCAGCTATTAAATCACCAGCATTTCTTAGACTTTGGAGCAAAATCCATTCCATGTTCCCTAAGTTACCCTCCTATAATTTTTTCTTTTTATTCATTTATTACTAATGATTGTTGTTGTTGTTGTTAGCTGCGAAGTCGTGTCCGACAACTAATGACTGCTGCTGTTCAATTTAATCCATTGCATTTGGGGGTGGCTTTTTAAATTGTTTTGGAACCAATCTTGGTGCTAAACAGAATATAAATATTTCAGTTGATTATTTATTTATTTATTTTATTTTAATTGCATTTATATCCCGCCCTTCTCCGAAGACTCAGGGCGGCTTACAAGCTTAGCAGTAGCCTTCATTCTATGTATATGCCTGCTTATTAGGGTTTTCACACACACCCCAGCGGCATTATTACAAAGTCAGCTTAATTGCCCCCAACAATCTGGGTCCTCATTTTACCTACCTCAGAAGGATGGAAGATTAAGGATCTATTATGTGCCATCAAAACATTGTCAATTCTTAACAATATTGATAGATCTTCTCCATGATAATCAGCCTCTAACTTCATTTTTCAGGTCATCCAACGGAGCACCCATCACTACTGTAATTGACTTTATTCAGTTTGCTGCTGGACACCCTCTTCTTCGTTCCACCTTTCCGTGTTACAATCTTCTTCACAGAGCTAGGTCTTTGCATAATGTGTCTGAAGTATAATAATTTTAATCAGATAATTTGTGCTTTGAATGAGAAATTTGGTTCACTTATTTAATGATTCATTTGTTAGGTTTTGCAGATGTCCATGAAATTCTCAGGAATCTCCAAAGTCAAGATTTTTCCTACCCTGCTTCTTCAAAGTCCAATAAATAGTCTTGCAATCCCTTTTGTGCAAGTAAGATAGAGTTTATACATTGAAACCCAACTTCTGTATGTACAGAAGTCCAACCACACTAAATTTCTCTTCTTTTTTTTTACTTTATGTGCTTCTAATCATTAGTTTTGATGAAGGAATGATGGTGTTCTATCTGCTCTCTGGCTTCAATCTTCTTTCTTCCTTCCTCTTCCTCCTTCTATTTAAACAATGTTAATGTCTCACCTCTGCCTCATTTATTTCCAAACAGGATTAGATCTTTTTACCTTAGAATATATTATTTTCTCACATCGGCAAAAATCATGAAGAAGTTACTGATACAGATAGCTTAAACACCTATTGAAAAATAAGTTCCTTTTCCCATTCTCTGAATATCTTGTGTGTATCAATAAGGCTCCTGTCACCCCCCATCACCATCACCACCCAAGAGGACAGATGAAAATACTATTTCCTCTTGGAATCCTTGAAGCATAATTCCTTCAATTCTTTCCTAATTCCCTTTCATTAATAGAGATCCATATTGATCTCATTGGATGCTATCAGGAGAAGATTTTAACAATTAAAAAGCAGTGAGCAATGTGTCTCCTCTTAAATGGCTATCTAGAAGCAGATTACAAACCTTTTTTCACAATAAATTTGTGTTCTAGTAGCTTTTGCTTGAGCAAAAACAAATGTGAAAGGGAGAAAATGGAGTTATGACTTCCTTCTTAGGAAAGCATGCAAAATGCTCTAGAAGAGCTCACTTGAAGCTGCTTGGCCAATAAGTAAATAATCAGGCAGATACTGTGACTTGGAAGGAGAAATAAACCCTTCCTTTTACAGGGTTTAAACTTGGATGTCTTTTGCAAATCTTTATGGAAGTTTTCAAGGTTCTTGAATTTCTAGTGTAGGAACAATGTCAGAAGGAGGAGAATAGATCAGGAAGTACGTATATCATAGCCAGATCAGAAGTTTGAATCTGTAGGATTCAAAACCCTCCTGGGTCCCTAATTTTCCTGACTGGCAGGAAATGTACAGGGAATAAAAAATATCAAATTCGTATCCTCTTGGGTCTAATGAAAGGGAAACCATCCAGGGGGAGGAAGGGAAATTACTCTTCATTGCTAGTGCAAGCAATGTAGTAGGATTTTAAGTAAAGAAGTTCTTTTCTTACTGAGAGCACATGATTTTGCTTACCACACGTAAGGATTTCATTTTGTGATATATGAAACCTACTTTTAAGTATTTTTTTTTCTCTCTCTCTCCCTCCGTGTGCACCTGTGTGAGAACCAATGTGATGTAGTAGTTCAGGTGCCGGATAGGGAAGGGTTAGACTTTAATCAAAGGAGTCAACTAGGTGATTTTTGGGACTCTATCTTAACTCTAAATATTGGGAAATTCTTTTTTTTAAAAAAAAACTACTTTTCAACTCACACTGCACCAGTGCTGTAAAATATAGCCCAAATCTTTCAATGAATCTTCATTCTGTAATGGATTGATTTGGATGACGCACAGACAGACACATGCACACATTTGGGTGTGATTCATAAAAATCTGAAAACAATTGAAAGTAAAATAAATCTGTTGGTCTTTAAAGATGTCACACGTCTATTTTTCCTATTTTATTATGACAGAAAAGAGATCCAGTTTGATATAGTTGGTTAAGGGACCACCAAACTATAAAACAAGGGACTAAGAATTTGAGTTCTGCCTTAGGCACAAAGCCATTGGGTGATTTTGGGCCAGTAATTTTCTTACAGCCTAAGGAAGGAGGCAAAGGCAAGCCATATCCAAAATCCAGGAAGGGATGACCAAACAAACTAAAAAAACAAACAAAACAGGTTTGCTTATTCATAGAACTTACAGTATAGGTCAGGGGCGTCAAACTCAATTTCATTGAGGGTCGCATCAGCATTGTGGTTGCCCTCAGGGGGCCGGGTGGATATGGCCAGGGTGGGCGTGGCCTACTTTGTGGGCGTGGCTAGTGTGTGAATGGCCTACTGGGTGGGCGTGGCCAGCTCTACATCGTTCGCATCAAGGGTGCCTATGGGGGCCTGGGCAGGAGTGGGAGAGATCTGAGGGTCTCTGGCAGAAGGAGGGTCTCTGGGCCAGGGCCAAGGCAGTGGGGGCCATTCCCTCACTGTTTCCAGGATGGCTTCGTAGGCCACATGAAACCACTTCGCGGGCCGGATCCGGGCCCCGGGCCTTGTGTTTGACATGTCTGGTATAGGTGGATCTCAACCTATGATTACAATTAAGCCAACATTTCTGTTGCTAAAATAAGACAGTTGTTAAATGAGTTTTGCCTCTTTTTATGACCTTTCTTGCCATAGTTGTAAGTGAATCACTTAAAAACAATTAAAAACGGAGCCATCTTTCCCAATAGGTACCACATGCAACAGCTTCCTGCCTCATCTCCCACCCTGCCAACAAGCAAATAAATACTTAAATCAATTTCAGATCTATTTATTGCTAAAAATAAAAACATCTAGAAATAATGGATCCCACTTTTTTTTTTAAGAAAGAAAAGTTGATTCTATTTTTTTCTTCTAAGAAAGATATCTTCCTGAATTATGGCTCCATGCCTTATTGAAATATTTTTTTCCTATTTTGATCAGAGCTCTATATAACTCAAAAGCCAGCACAATTTTATACCGATTGGAGTTTGGACCCCCTAATAGATGCCATCACCCATGCTATGTTCCTCTGTTTTCTTCAGCAAACATGGAGACAACCAGCTCTGCTCCAAACCACAAAAGGAACTGCAGCTCACTAAAATTAGAAGGTGCCTAATAGAGGCTGTAAGAGAGCAGATAAAACATGATCTCTACAAAATTTTGACAATGGAAGTAGGAAAGGTACAAAAGACAAGAAAATTCATAGTTAATTCTCTCTTGAATAGCATTCAGCGAGTTTGAAACAACTTTCACAGTAGCTTTCTTCTCAAATCTTTCCTCGTGGCTTCTTGAAGCCTTATAAACAGCCCCTGTGCAAAGCTGCACCTTCACACAGGACACAATTGAGCCATACAGCACACCCAGAGTGTTGCACATTTCTTTCCTCCCATAAACAGTAGAAAACTAGGAACAAACTTGCCTGCGAGGAAACAGCTCCCAGTTAAGCACTGTCCTGCCATCTTGCAAGTGGAAAACTTTGATTGACAGGGGCAGGCTGGTGTGAAAATGGGGGAGGCAGTGTATGTGTGTTGCCAACAAAGGTTAAGATAATGTATCCCAACTGGGAGCCACGTTTTAGGTCCCATAACTGCCACAAGGGGGCAGCATCAACACATTCCACTCCATAGCGAAGCAACCGGTCCAACTGTTAAGCCTAAATTTTTCCTGCTCTCTAAAATCGGTTAACATTTAAATAGCATAGATATAAAAAGATAATACAGAGGGGCAGTGTAGTATTCAGACAATATACATTATTTTAGGTGCTAAATATGGTTATATTAATGATTGTTGGGGAAGGCAGAGTAGGGGGGAAGAGGGGGCTTACTATGTAAAGCAGTTCAAAACCTCAATCCAAAAAATAGGTAATTCAATAACCAAATAATGTTATACAATGCAACCAAATAGTATTATTACTGGGGGTAGGGGTGAAGGAGAAGACTAGCCAAAATCTCTAATAACAATACTAACAACAGAGTTCATGGAGCACTAAATATTAAAGAACTAAAGGAAATGGTAATGACGAGTTATAAATTGATGTGTAATATAATCAGTGGGTTAGGACGCTGAGCTTGTCGATCAGATGGTCAGCAGTTTGGCAGGTCGAATCCCGAGTGCCGCGTAACAGAGTGAGTGCCTGTTACTCGTCCCAGCTTCTGCCAACCTAGCAGTTTGAAAGCACGTAAAAATGCAAGTAGAAAAATAGGGACCACCACGGTGGGAAGGTAAAAGCATTCCGTGCGCCTTTGGCGTCTAGTCATGCCAGCCACATGACCACGGAGACGTCCTCGGACAATCGCTGGCTCTTCGGCTTTGAAACGGAGATAAGCACCGGCCCCTAGAGTCGGAAATGACTAGCATGCATGTGCAGGGGAACCTTTACCTATAATTGTAAGCTGCCCTGAGTCTTCGGAGAAGGGCGGGATATAAATGGAATTAAAATAAAAATAAAATAAAATAAAATAATTATTAGCTATTTAACTAAACAAAATATGATAGTATAATATTAAATAATGATACACTATTGACAGAGAAGCATGAAACATTAAGACCAATGCAATGTTTAATAAAAAGCGAAATACTATCATACTCCAACAGCAGAATCCAATAGGAAATTCTAAGCAAAGTTTAGATTTTCCTATGGTCAGGAGGCTGAATTAGATGATTTCTAAGGACCTGTGATACTAAAAATTGAGGCGTGTCAGTGTTTGTTTGCTTAATCATATTGCTGGACTATGGACCATTGGACATACTGAGTACTGTCTTCTAATCCCCAGCCCAGTACTAAGGCAGGCTTATGTCACCCTTAGCTTTACCACTGTTGAAGTGATGTTTTCCTCCGTGAGCTAGTAAGCATCCAATAATACTCATAATGTATACAACATGTGTTACTCTTTGCTATCTACAGGTAGTTCTCAACTTATAGCTGTTCATTTAATGTTTTAAAGTTGAAAAATGGAAAAAAAACTTATGATGCATCCTCAAAGTTACACCACCCCTGTGGTCATATGATTGCAATCTGGGCACTTGGCAGTTGGCTTTCTTTATGAAATTTGCAATATCATGAGGTTATATTATCATGATTGCAACCTTCCCAGCTAGCCTCCAACAAGCAGTCAATTGGGGAAGCTGGATTCACTTAACAACTGTGGAGATTCAGTTAATGACCACTAAAAATGGTCGTTATCTTGGGTCTGGTCACATGATGAGTTGCTTAATGATCATAATATAGCTTAGAGACTGAAATTCTGGGTGTATCTGTATTACATTGGAAATAAAATGAGGTAACCAGTAGCAGGTGAAAGTGGAATAGTCTTATTGACCATGTCATTAATAAAGGGATACAATTAAGGTCACGTGAAGTGTTAATACCACTTTACAATGCCTTGGTAAGGCCACATTTGGAATAGTGCATCCAGTTTTGGTCACCACGATGTAAAAAAGATGTTGAGACTCTAGAAAGAGTACAGAGAAGAGCAACAAAGATGATTAGGGGACGGGAGGCTAAAACATATAAGGAACGGTTGCTGGAATTGGGTATGTCTAGTGACATGATAGTAGTGTTCCAATATCTCAGGAGCTGCCACAAAGAAGAGGGAGTCAAGCTATTCTCCAAAGCGCCTGAAGGCAGGACAAGAAGCAAAGGATGGAAACTACTCAAGGAAGCAACCTAGAACTAAGGAGAAATTTCCTGACAGTTAGAACAATTAAGCAGTGGAACAACCTGCCTCCAGAAGCTGTGAATGTTCCAACACTGGAAGTTTTTAAAAAGAGACTGGACAACCATTTGTCTGATATGGTATAGGGCTTCCTTCCTGAGCAGGAGGTTGGACTAGAAGACCTCCAAGGTCCCTTCCAACATTATTATTATTATTATTATTATTATTATTATTATTATTAGTAGTAGTAGTAGTAGTAGTAGTAGTAGTAGTAGTAAGTGGTAGTAGTAGTAGTAGTAGTAGTACAGATGGCAGCTCATGCCTTCCTCCTGGTCATGCATCAATTTCACCCACAAACATCAACTCCTAGATGTCTCTCCACTATGACAAGGAGGTGGAGAAATGACGGTGCATGTTATGATGCGATGACACAACTGCATGATGAGCTGTCATTTTGAATTATCAGTTTACTCAGGACACCACTGGCCTCATCTGCTGCCATTTTGCTGTGCTCCCCTAAAACAGTTAAATGTACCATCACCATTCCAGGCCCATGAGGCTTGTATCTTCACATTAGACTGCTCAACCAGCAATATTGTCAAGGTTTTAATTTTAAGCCCCTTCTCAAATTTGCACAAGGGTAAAATAGCATAGAAACTGAATTGTCCAACAGTGAAAAATGCAGGCTGAAAGAGTAAAAGAGTGGAACAGCTAAACCTCTTATTCCCCTTGCCCCCTTGCCCTAGAGGAATCTGGAAATCATCATTTACTGATTTTTATATAAGTTATGCAGTGGCTCAGTGGGTTACAATGCTGAGCTTGTTGATCAGAAGGTCGGCAGTTTGGCGGGTCAAATCCCGAGTGCCGCGTAACAGAGTGAGCGCCTGTTACTCATCCCACCTTCTGCCAACCTAGCAGTTCGAAAGCACGTAAAAATGCAAGTAGAAAAATAGGGACCACTACAGTGGGAAGGTAACAGCGTTCCGTGCGCCTTTGGCG
The DNA here is from genome assembly GCF_947247035.1 of Vipera ursinii. Lineage (NCBI taxonomy): Eukaryota > Metazoa > Chordata > Lepidosauria > Squamata > Viperidae > Vipera > Vipera ursinii. Next base: position 30,020,659 of record NC_139517.1, read on the forward strand.
TCTAGTCATGCCAGCCACATGACCACGGAGACGTCCTCGGACAAGCGCTGGCTCTTTGGCTTTGAAACAGAGTTGAGCACCGGCCCCTAGAGTCAGAAACGACTAGCACGCATGTGCGGGGGAACCTTTACCTTTACCTATATAAGGGAAGGAAAGGAAGGAGAGAGAAATCCTAAATTAAAAAAAATGCTTGTAACTCAACTCTCTTCATGACTCCCTTCTTCTTCTTCTTCTTAAAGCATTATTCAGTGCCACATAGGTGGCCTTGAGCTCAGGAGAAAAGGCAACTTATCAGTCTAACAAATAATAAATACTGTATCCTCTGTGTCTCACACTGGGACTACAACAGAACGAGTTGCGGGACACATATTCCTTAGACTGACACCCTGCTTTTCCTCAGGAGCTCAAGCTGCATATAAGGGATTCCTTCCTCCCTCCCTCCCTCCCTCCCTCTCCCCATTTTCCCCACAACAACCCTGTGAGATAGACTGGGTTGAATGAAAGTGTCTGGTCCAAAAGCTTTCTTTAGCTGGAGATGAACTACAAGCTGGATCTCCCTGTTCTTGGTGCAGCATCTTCACCATAACTTCCATGGCTGATGGCAGATTACACACAGAGTGGGTCTATCAGCATCATCCACCTTTTAAAAATTAAATAAACTGTCACAGACAATTTATTTGAGATTTTTCTTACTTGTTTTTATTTGTATCCAAAATACTTGTCTAGTCTGCACAAAACAGATGTACAGAAACATATGGGTAGACTTATGTAAATCCAACCAGTGTTTTACTGCATTAGCTATGGAGGACTAGAGACTAATCATTCATTTTAGTTAGTTTGGTTTAGTTCTAGTCCTTATATCCGCGGGAGACCACTGTCGTACAGATTGGTGGGAGTGAGTCGCTCCTCCTGAGGTGTGGCTCTGGGGTTCAGTTGGGCTTGTTGCTGATATACCTGTCGCCCAGTTGTGTTGCAACGGCCCTGCCCGTGCTTCTCGACACCCTTTCAGGGCTGGTGGTTGAATTCCCCAGACTTATGGTTCTGGGTGATTTCAACCTTCCATCCCTGGGTGGGTCATCAGAGTTAGCTCGGGAGTTCATGGCCTCCATGACGGCCATGGACCTGACCCAGATAATTCAGAGTCCGACCCATGGAGGGGTCTCTCGACCTGGTTTTCCTATCTGGGCAGTGGTTTGATGATCTGGGAGGGGGCTCACCAAATATTGTCCCCCTGTTGTGGTCCGATCATCACCTCCTACGGCTGGTCTTCCAATACGCTACCCCTCACTGCTGGGCTGCGGAGCTGACCAGATGGTTCTGCCCCAGGCGCCTGATGGATCCAGAACGGTTCCAGATGGCGCTTGGGTCTATACCTATCTCCCTCACTCACAGCCTGGCCGATGCCTTGGTGGAGGCTTGGGAGAGGGCCGCCACCGAGGCACTTGACCGTGTTGTACCCTTGCGACCCCTGACCTGGTGCAGATCTCGTTGGGCTCCATGGTTTTCTGTGGAGCTACGGGAGATGAAGCGTCGGAGACAGAGTCTGGAGAGCTGTTGGAGTTCCAGCTGATCTGAATCTGACCGATTGCGACTAAGATCTTTTATTAGGTCTTATCTCATGGCGATGAGGACGGCGAAGTCTAATCACTTCGCAGCCCTCATCGCATCTGCAGATAATCGCCCAGCCGCCCTGTTTAGGGTAACTCGTTCCCTCCTTAATCAGGAGGTGAGGGAGGTGCCCTTACAGGGGTGGGCCGAGAAGTTCAGCCAGCATCTGGTGGACAAAATTGCTCAGATTTGGACCAGGTTGGACGCTGACTTGGCAGTCTGACAGGGAGGAATCGAGCGGTCTTGAGAGTAGTATTATCTGGACTGAGTTTGATCCTGTGACTCCCAAGGAGGTGGACAGGATTATGGGGAGGTTGAGCTCTGTTGTTGTTGTTAGCTGCGAAGTCGTGTCCGACCCATCGCGACCCTATGGACAACATTCCTCCAGGCCTTCCTGTCTTCTACCATCTTCTGGAGTCCATTTAAGCTCACGCCTACTGCTTCAGTGACTCCATCCAGCCACCTCATTCTCTGTCGTCCCCTTCTTCTATTGCCCTCGATCTTTCCCAGCATTAGGCTCTTCTCCAGTGAGTCCTTCCTTCTCATTAGGTGGCCAAAGTATTTGAGTTTTAGCTTCAGGATCTGGCCTTCTAAAGAGCAGTCAGGATTGATCTCCTCTAGGACTGACCGGTTTGATCGCCTTGCAGTCCAAGGGACTCGCAGGAGTCTTCTCCAGCACCAGAGTTCAAAGGCCTCAATTCTTTGGCGCTCAGCCTTTCTTATGGTCCAACTTTCACTGCCATACATTACAACTGGGAAGACCATAGCCTTGAGTATACGCACTTTTGTTGACAGGGTGATGTCTCTGCTTTTTAGTGTGCTGTCTAGATTTGCCATGGCTTTCCTCCCAAGGAGCAAGCATCTTTTAATTTCTTGGCTACAGTCCCCATCTGCAGTGATCTTGGAGCCCAGGAAAACAAAATCTGTCACTACCTCCATTTCTTCCCCATCTATTTGCCAGGAATTGAGAGGGCCAGATGCCATGATCTTGGTTTTCTTAATGTTAAGTTTCAACCCAAGTTTTGCACTCTCCTTCTTCACCCGCAACAAGAGGCTCTTTAGTTCTTCTTCACTTTCTGCCATTAGAGTGGTATCATCTGCGTATCTTAGGTTGTTGATATTTCTTCCGGCAATCTTAATTCCAACTTTTGATTCATCTAGCCCTGCCTTTCTCATGATGTGCTCTGCATATAAGTTAAATAGGCAGGGTGACAGTATACAGCCTTGCCAGACTCCTTTCCCAATTTTGAACCAATCAGTGGTTCCGTGTCCAGTTCTCACTGTTGCTTCTTGACCCGCATATAGGTTTCTCAAGAGACAAATAAGATGGTCTGGTACTCCCATCTCTTTAAAAACTTGCCACAGTTTGTTATGATCCACACAATCAAAGGCTTTAGCATAGTCAATGAAGCAGAAGTAGATGTTTTTCTGGAACACCCTAGCTTTCTCCATGATCCAGCGTATGTTGGCAATTTGATCTCTAGTTCCTCTGCCTCTTCGAAATCCTGCCTGTACTTCTGGTAGTTCTCGATCCACATACTGCTGAAGTCTAGCTTGTAGGATTTTAAGCATGACTTTACTAGCATGAGAAATGAGTGCAATGGTGCGATAGTTTGAACATTCTTTGGCACTGCCTTTCTTTGGAATTGGAATGTAAACTGATCTTTTCCAATCCTGTGGCCACTGTTGAGTTTTCCAAATTTGCTGGCAAATTGAGTGTAGCACTTTTACTGCACTGTCGTTTAAGATTTTGAATAGCTCAGCTGGAATACTGTCACCTCCACTAGCTTTGTTGTTGCTCAGCTTTTCTAAAGCCCACTTCACCTCACATTCTAGGATGTCTGGCTCGAGGTCAGTGACCACCTCATTGTCATTATCTGGGACGTTAAGCTCATTCTTGTATAGTTCTTCTGTGTAATTTTGCCATCTCTTTTTAATCTCTTCTGCCTCTGTTAGGTCCCTGCCATTTTGGTCCTTTATCATGCCCATTTTTGCATGAAACGTTCCCTTCATCTCTCCAATTTTCTTGAAAAGATCTCTGGTCCTCCCTATTCTATTGTTTTCTTCTATTTCTTTGCACTGTTCATTTAAGAAGGCATTCTTATCTCTTCTAGCTATTCTCTGGAATTCTGCATTCAATTGGGCATATCTATGTTTTTCTCCCTTGCCTTTCGCTTCCCTCCTTTCCTCAGCTATTTGCAAAGCTTCCTCAGACAGCCATTTTGCTTTCTTGCATTTCTTTTTCTTTGGGATGGTTTTGGTTGCTACCTGTTGTACAATGTCGCGAACCTCTGTCCATAGTTCTTCAGGCACTCTGTCTATCAGATCTAATTCCTTAAATCTATTTGTCACCTCTACTGTATATTCAACAGGGATATGATTTAATTCATACCTGAGTGGCCTAGTGCTTTTCCCTACTTTCTTCAGTTTAAGCCTAAACTTTGCAACGAGAAGCTCATGGTCTGAGCCACAGTCAGCTCCTGGTCTTGTTTTTACCGACTGTATAGAGCTTCTCCATCTTTGGCTGCAGAGCATATAGTCAATCTGATTTCTGTGTTGACCGTCTTTTGATGTCCATGTGTAGAGCCGTCTCTTGGGTTGTTGGAAAAGAGTGTTTGCTATGACCATCGTATTCGCTTGACAAAATTCTATCAGCCTGTGCCCTGCTTCATTTTGTACTCCAAGGCCAAAGTTGCCTGTTATTCCAGTTATCTTTTGGCTTCCTACTTTAGCATTCCAATCCCCCATGATGATAAGGACATCATTTTTTGGTGTTAGTTCTATAAGGTGCTGTAGGGCTTCATAGAACCGGTCAATTTCATCCTCTTCAGCACCGGTGGTTGGGGCATAGACTTGGACTACTGTGATATTGAATGGTTTGCCTTGGATTCGAACTGAGATCATTCTGTCGTTTTGAGGATTGTATCCCAGTATTGCTTTTCCTACTCTTTTATTGACTATGAAGGCTACTCCATTTCTTCTGAGGGATTCTTGCCCGCAGTAGTATACCTGATGGTCATCTGAATTAAATTCACCCATTCCTGTCCATTTTAGTTCGCTGATACCTAAGATGTCGATGTTCAGTCTTGTCACCTCTTGTTTCACCACGTCCAGCTTGCCTTGATTCATGGATCTTACATTCCAGGTTCCTATGGAGAAAAAATCTTTACAGCATCGGACTTTCCTTTCACCACCAGACATATCCACAGCTGAGCGTCCTTTCGGCTTTGGCCCAGTCGCTTCATTGTTTCTGGCGCTACTAGTACTAGCCCTCTGCTCATCCCCAGTAGCATATTGGACGCCTTCCGACCTGAGGGGCTCATCTTCCAGCGTCATATCGTTTTGCCTTTTGGTACTGTCCATAGGGTTTTCATGGCAAAGATACTGGAGTGGGTTGCCATTTCCTTCTCCAGTGGATCACGTTTTGTCAGAACTCTCAGCTATGACCTGTCCGTCTTGGGTGGCCCTGCACAGCATAGCTCATAGCTTCATTGAATTACGCAAGCCCCTTCGCCACGACAAGGCAGTAATCCATGAAGGGGGGTTGAGCTCTACCACCTGTTTATTGGACCTGTGCCCCTCCTGGCTGGTTTATTCAGCTCGGGAGGAGACACGAGGCTAGTTCCAGGCAGTGATATCTGCCTCTTTGAGTGAGGGTGTCTTTCCTGCCGCCTTGAAGGAGGCGGTGGTGAGACCCCTTCTCAAGAAGCCTGCCCTGGACCTGGCTGTTTTAAATAACTACCGTCCAGTCTCCAACCTTCGCTTTTTGGTGAAGGTTGTTGAGAGTGTGGTGGTGCATCAGCTTCCTCTGTTGCTGGAGGAAACTGATTATCTGGACCCATACCAATCCGGTTTCAGGCCCGGGTACAGCACAGAGACGGCATTGGTCGTGCTGATGAATGATCTCTGGCAGGCTCGGGACAGGGGTTGCTCCTCTGTCCTAGTCCTTTTAGATCTCTCAGCGGCTTTTGATACCATCGACCATGGTATCCTGCTGTGACGTCTCAGGGGGTTGGGAGTGGGGGGCACTGTTTTACGGTGGTTCTCCTCCTACCTCCTGGGCCGTTCACAGTCGGTGTTGACGGGAGGGCAGAGGTCCACCCGTTTGTGGAGTTCCTCAGGGGTCGGTCCTCTCTCCCCTCCTGTTCAACATCTATATGAAGCCGCTGGGTATCATTCGTGGCTTCGGGGTGGGGTATCATCAGTACGCTGATGATACCCAACTTTTTCTTTCCACCCCGAACCAACTCAGTGATGCCCTCGACGTGATGTCCCATTGCCTGGAGGCGGTTCGGGTCTGGATGGGGAGAAACAGGCTCTGACTCAATCCTGCCAAGACTGAGTGGCTGTGCATACCGGCATCTCGGGAAAACCAGTTTTGTCCATTGTTAACTATGGGGGGGTGAGGTGTTACCCCCCGTTCATAGGGCTCGCAACTTGGGCATCCTCCTGGATTCACAGCTCAGTTTAGAAGATCATATAGGAGCCGTGACCAGGGTGGCTTTTGCCCAGGTTCGCCTAGTGCGCCAGTTGCGACCCTATCTGGACGGAGATGCCCTACGCACAGTCACTCATGCGCTCATGACCTCCCGTTTAGACTACTGCAATCCTCTCTACATGGGGCTGCCCTTGAGGACCACTCGGAGGCTTCAACTGGTGCAGAATGCGGCTGCACGAGTTGTGATGGGGGCTTCCTGATACTCCCATGTAACACCTCTACTCCGCGAGCTGCATTGGCTTCCAGTTGCCCTTCGGGTGAGATTCAAGGTGCTGGTGATGACCTATAAAGCTCTTAATGGCTTGGGTTCAGGTTATCTGAGGGAACACCTGCTGCCGGCATCAAGCTCCCTTCGTCCTGTGCGCTCCCACAGGGAGGGCCTTCTCAGGATACTGCCGGTTAAGGAATGCTCGCGGGTTATTCCTAGGGGAAGAGCGTTCTCTGTGGGCGCGCCTGCCCTCTGGAATGATTTACCCGTGGAACTCAGGACCACCCCCGATCTGCGTTCATTTCACTGGGACCTGAAAACCTGGTTTTTCGATCTATCAGGCCTGGACTGAAGGGGTTTTAGCTTTTTAAATATTGTTTTAATTGGGCTTAATTAATTTAATGTATTTTAATTTTATATTATCTTTTATATTGTATTTTATGCTGCCCTGTAAACCGCCCTGAGTCTTTCGGGAATAGGGCGGTATAGAAATTTAAATAAATAAATAAATAAATAAATAAATAAATAAATAAATAAATAGTCCATAAAGCTTCATAATACATTCACCATAATATCATTATGGCATCCTCATGCAAACTATACAGTTCTATATAATTCGTACACTTTGTCCTGCTTTTGTGGAGTTTATGTTAATTAATATAACTGCTAATTTGGGTTTAGCATCTTGCATGAATCTAGTCACTGGATCTTAACATGCTAACATATCTTTTAATCGATAAATACTCACCTAATTGTCACTCTTTATTTTTATTTAATTAAACCCGCTTTTCTGAAATTATTAGCAGTACCAATGAAGCACGTGCACGGTTTAATGTAACTAAAGGTCTGAAAGACAGGACACGAATACATGAATAAAACCATACTTTTATTTTACATTAAAATAAAAATTAAAGAATGTGACATCATACATTTATAGGTAGTCCTCAACTTACAACCAGAAAAGTGAAGTTTGTTAAATGAATTTTGTCCCATTTTAAAAACTTTTCATGCCACAGTTGTTAAGTGAATCACTGCAGTTGTTAAGTTGGTAACATGGTTGTTAAATGAATCTGGCTTCCCCATTGACTTTGCTTGTAAGAAGGTTGCAAAAGGTGATCACATGACCCCAGGACACTGCAACCGTCATAAATACGAGTTAGTTGCCAAGCCTCCGAATTTTGATCACGTGACCCTGGGGATGCCGCCAAGCTTGTGTGAAAAACGTTCATAAGTCATTTTTTTCAGCGCTGGTGAAACTTTGAACAGTCACTAAATGAACTGTTGTAAGTTGAGGACTACTTGTATAGTATGCATACATACTCAACACTCGTAATACCTACAGCTTAAAAAGGCAATGTTTGTACCAGATATTTATCTTGAATGTTCCCAAATATTTGCTCCTGAAATGCATCTCCATCATCTCAGCTTACAGTGAGGAAGATTATTGGAGAGTTAAAAAATAGCTCGAAGGAAAATCTTGTCTCTGCCGAAGCTTTCCTTTCTGTTAGATTTCCCCCCAAAGTGTGAAAAAGTACTTCCACTTTGCACAGAATATGTTCACACTCCTTCCTGTTGAGGCAAACAAAAAGATATATTCTTAAAAAGAGAAAAATTGTAAGGCTTTCCCCCCCTTATTTTTCCCTTTTTATGTTGTTTTATTGTATTATAAAGACAACACTACATTATATTTACAATGGTATATAAACACTGTTGACTGAGGATTATCGATACTCTGTTATTTACATTATCCTTAAAGATAAAAAAAAGAAAGTTGATATAAATATTGAGCATGAGTCCTAAAATGTTGATATTGATAAGCATAAGATTCCTAAAGCTGGATGTGGCATGGATAAGCAACTGCAAAACATATTAAATCATTTTATTATATAACAAAGCTTTCTATCTTAAGCTTAATAGTTAATATTAAAGTCTCCACTATATTGTTACATATTGTTTTTTAGGCATATAAAAAAAAGAAAACACAAACAGAAGAAAAAATGTTAAGCTATTTGGTTTCTAATTTCCCCATATACCTTTACCAGTTTGTGATACCTATAATATAACCTATAGAAAGCATATTGTAGGTAGAATCTACCCCTATTAGGTAGAATCTCTGTAATTAAAATGAATGTCTTGCCAAAGATATTGTTCTTATTTCAGAATTTACCAATATTGGCCACTGACATTCTATTTAAACAATGGCAAAAGGACATTTGTAAATTCATATGGCACAGAAAAAAGCCAGGATTAGATGCAAACTACTGCAAAATGCTAAAGAAGGAAGAAGTTTGGATTTACCAAATTTGAAAGAGTGGGTTAACTCTCTAAAACAAGAAACTACTTGATTTAGAGAGCCATGAAGTAAGATTTGGATGGCATGCCTTCTTATGACAAGAGCCTTGGTGGAGCAGTGGGCTAATGCCTCCTTAAGTAACACCAGCTGCCTGCAATTAGTGCAGGTTCGCATCCCACCAGGCTCAAGGTTGACTCAGCCTTCCATCCTTCCGAGGTAGGTAAAATGAGGACCCAGATTGTTGGGGGCAATTAAGCTGACTTTGTAATAATGCCGCTTGGGGTGTGTGTGAAAGCCCTAATAACTGACTGTATAGAGCTTCTCCATCTGTGTTCCATCTGATTTCTATGTTGACCATCTGGTGATGTCCATGTGTAGAGCTGTCTCTTTGGTTGTTGGAAAAGAGTGTTTGCTATGACCATCGTATTCTCTTGACAAAATTCTGTCAGCCTGTGCCCTGCTTCATTTTGTACTCCAAGGCCAAACTTGCCTGTTATTCTGGTTATCTTTTGGCTTCCTACTTTAGCATTCCAATGCCCCATGATGATAAGGACATCATTTTTTGGTGTTAGTTCTATCAGGTGCTGTAGGGCTTCATAGAACTGGTCAATTTCATCCTCTTCAGCACTGGTGTTTGGGGCATAGACTTAGACTACTGTGATATTGAATGATTTGCCTTGGCTTTCGCACTGAGATCATTCTGTTATTTTGGGGATTGCATCCCAGTATTCCTTTTCCTACTCTTTTATTGACTGTGAAGGCTACTCCATTTCTTCTCAGGGATTCTTGCCCGCAGTAGTATACCTGATGGTCATCTGAATTAAATTCACCCATTCCTGTCCATTTTAGTTGGCTGATTCCTAAGATGTCGATGTTCAGTCTTGTCATCTCTTGTTTGACCACGTCCAGCTTTCCTTGATTCATGGATCTTACATTCCAGGTTCCTATGGAGAATAGATCTTTACAGCATCGGACTTTCCTTTCACCACCAGATACATCCACAGCTAAACTTTGGCCCAGTCGCTTCACTCTTTCTGGCGCTACTAGTACTAGCCCTCTGCTCTTCCCCAGTAGCATATTGGACACCTTCCGACCTGAGGGGCTCATCTTTCAGCATCATATCTTTTTGCCTTTTGGTACTGTCCATGGGGTTTTCATGGCAAAGATACTGGAGTGGGTTGCCATTTCTTTCTCCAGTGGATCACATTTTGTCAGAACTCTCTGCTATGACCTGTCCATCTTGAGTGGCCCTGGATGGCATAGCTCATAGCTTGACTTATGCAAGCCCCTTCCCCATGACAAGGCAGTAATCCATGAAGGGGAGTTGTGCCATAGTCATTTCTTTAAAATTTTGCATCCATTTTATCATGCAGTTATTTGTTCCATCTCTATGTCACATCTATGTAGGAATTTGTATACGAGCCCTAGGACATGGTATTAGCTTTATATAAGCTTTTCAAATTCTGTCATTTTCCATAGTGCCCTTCCCTCATTCTTAAAATTGGATGTTATCCTTTTATAAAATTGTAGACACATCAGACATTATATATTCCAGCTTGCCCTAAACAATTTTTACTACATCTTTAATCTTTTCAGTGATTCTGAGTGGGCTGTAAATTCATATAAAAGATTTTTTTCTGGAAATGATAGAATTCATCATTTCTCATTCTGAAATTCCTGTTTCCAGATATGCATCAGTGCCATACTTTCTAGCCCTCCTTAAATAGCCATTATTTGGTGGTGGTGGTGGTGGTGTTGATGATGGTATCTTATAAAAGATAAGTCTTTTAACCCCCTAACAAAATGTAACATGTGGCAGATTTAGAAGAATTAGGTTCTTGTCTCCATCCCAAAGGTGTTTTTCAGTTAGAACTGAGGAAGCTTCTTGGATGAGAAGTGAAACATCTCCAAGGAAAACAAAGAAAGTCCAGTTGCCTTTTGGAAAAAGCATATTTGGAACAACCATGAACCGGATGACTGAGAATCTCCATAGACATTCTTGTCTCCATATTAATTCAGGAGGCTGGCATATGATTCCTGAAGATTAAAACATCCCTAACTGGTTGTAAAGGAGAAACTCTGCCAAATATCCAAAACACAGAGCTTAGAGACAATTCAATGAAGTGAAAAAAAATTGCCTAGCTTGGACAATGAATGGTCAGGCAACTGTTTTCATTATTAATTGCTTTTGTTCTTTCTCCATCAGACCTTTTGTGGAAGTTAACTCATTTGGATGTTCAAATGTACACAAATCTGGGTGTGTCTCCAAAGAGTGCTTCAATTATACAAGTCATGTAGAAAAAAAAGCTGTTATAACCACACTCCTCACAAATAATATGCAGAGAAGTAAGAGCTAACATTTCAAAAGAATTGGGTTTTAGTATGCCCTCCATTCTTTCACCCAGATCTCTTTGACAAAATTAAGACATTTTGAACAAGCATGCACCTTGAATAAAGGGATTCTAGAGTTTCTAACATCTGAACATGATTCTGAGAGGCAGCACAATAGTTCCCATGCACTATTTAGAGACGGTTAATGGAAAACCCGCCTGAACAAAAATAAAATCAAAAATGTTGCAAGCATAACAAGAGACCTGAAAAAATGTGGTTCCATTCTGGGACATCTCTGAGCCATCAAAACATGATACCTGCAAGAACTGGTTTTGGTCTGATGTCTTAAACTAAGCATGTTTGAATCATGTAGGTCACCAAAGGTTATTTTAAAAACTTCTTGCAGATGAATAGACTGTTCTGTTGGGGAAAGCTGCCTCTCTGTTTTCCATAAGAATAGATTTGAGTCTTATAGTCACTTCAGAAATCATCACCCCTTAGTTCAAACAATGAAACATGGCAACAAACCAGCCTTTGGAATGGATGAAGAAAACAGACGCAGACCTACATTTTGTGATTGGAGATCTGTCACCCAATCCAATATTATTCACCACTCTGCTCCAACTGCAGTTCCTGGATCACTGAGCATGGACAGTTTGTAAACAACATATTTAGCTAGCTAGTTAGTTATAAACCAGACTAAAAAAAAGAGAGGAAGAAATGAAGTTATAAAGCAACCTGTAGATCCAGTTGCTGAAAATGGCGGTGGGGCTTTTTGCCAGTTTGAGCAGGAAATTCCTTGAAAACTGTAACAAGGACCCTTAAGCGGATTGAACATCGTTTTTAAAAAATGACCGGGTGCGGGGGTGGGAGTGGAAATCTTTGGAAGTGACATTAAAAATATTAAAGGCAACCTCCGCAGGAATAAACGGCTGCTCATGCTTTGTCTTTTAGGTAGCCTAAAAAGACTACAGTAATGACGTGCATCTAACTAGCTGGAAAAAGGGGATTGCTAAACTAACCCAAGCCTATTAGAGTAAAACAGTTCGACTCCTTCGCGCTGACTACAGTTGTTGCAGTTGCGCGCTCTCGCTCTCTCTAACACACACACACACACAAAAACAACAGAGTATATATATCTACATACGCGTACATACCCGCGTCTGCTCTACGCCCTCCGTTAGCAAGATCCGTCTATATTTAGGTCAGCGAGCCTTTCCTGCTCCCATCTCTTAAGGAGGAATGCAGCGGGGCAGAAGTACATCCGGAGCGCAGTCAAAGACACTAATCCACCTTTACTGGAAAAAAGAAAGAGAGAAGGGGACGCAGATTTCCTTCTGCTTTCTGGAAGCGAGTGAAGAGGTCCAACAGCAAGCTGAAGAAGAAAAGATGATGCAGTATCTTTTTGGCATCCTTAGTAGTACATGGTATTCTGTTTTGCTAGAGCTGTGACCAGAACAAGAACAGCACAAAGCAAATTAGCCATTTAGTAGTGCTTCCAGGCTGTAGTGAGATGTAAGAAAATTATTGAATTCAGACAGTATGGTTCGGCAGATGGCGGAGACATGGAAAGAAGAATATAGAAATGGGAAGTGGCATCGCCAGTTGTTTGGATCCAATGAGACCATTTCTCAGCACAATCAGGGCAGGCTGGGAGACCTGGGACTCCCGTATCAGCTGCTAGAGCACCCTCTCCATTAATTTCCATTATGATTGTTTGTCTTGCTGGAATGATGGAGGTTCTATATGAAGACTGTGAATTAAAGGGAAGCAGCTCTGTAGCACAGAAGACCAAGGACATAAATTAGGCTGGGAAATTTTGAGAATTGTTGGTACAGACTTCTTTACCAGTAGCCATGCCAAGAGTTGTAGTCTAACACATCACAATAGCAATGAACTGAGGGGAGCTGAGATGAAGGAAGGAAACTGTGTGTCACAGTTCACCTACCTCTTGCCCTTCAAATGGACTGGGTTACAGTTTGCCCTGTTTCCAAAGATAATCCCATATGAATTGCATTAATTCACTTCTGAAATGTTTCCATAGCAGCGTAGCTGAGACCATAGGGTCAATCAATCAGAATAGAGCTGGAAGGGACCTTGGAGGTCTTCTAGTTGAAAAGCCTGCTCAAGCAGGAAACCCTGTACCATTTCAGACAAATGGCTGTCTAGTCTCTTCTTAAAAACCACAAGCACCCACAATTTCTGAAGGCAAGCTGTTTCACTGGTTGAATGACTATAGGTCTCAAAATCCTTTCCCCATACCCTCTTTGGCCTATGTTTCCTAGCTTCAGCTCCTACCTCTGCTCAACTGGATATGAGCCAACCATGATTGGTGCCAATATTGGGAATATAAATGCGGGCTAGTTGATAATTCTGAATGTGAAAGTCCTGCAAATTTTATATCATATTGTGAAAGAATGCTATTCTGGATCCAAAGCCATTGTGCATTAATTAATCTCTTGATAAGACCTCTATGGTCTAGATAAGCAGATTTCCTTAACATTAACAGCTCTCCACCACGTGGCTGTTTTGGAGTAATTACAATGTGGGCATTCAGACCCTCCTACCCTATGATGTATTTCCTCTTCCCTCCCCTTTCTGGGATGGACTTCCTCCACCTTTGTCTCTGGAGAGAATCCCATCCTCGATTATTATTCAGCTAACACGTGACAACAGCAGATGTGCAGTCGCTGGGAATATTACCATTTTCTGACCTTGGAGATACCTTGGAAATATCTTGGAAATGCTGTACAAACATCATCTTAATCTACATGCAATAAAGGTATTTCTATATGATAAAGGGTGTTTCCATGAGTTCAAACTATCTGGAGAGAGCTGTTAATGTTAAGGAAATCTGCTTATCTAGACCATAGAGGTCTTAACAAGAGATTAATTAATGCACAATGGCTTTGGATCCAGAATAGTCAGAGGATGGTAATATTCCCAGCACCTGTGTGAGTCTGCTGTTGTCACATGTTAGCTGAATAATAATGGAGGATGGGATTCTCTCCAGAGACAAAGGAGGAGGAAGTCCAGCCCAGAAAGGGGAGGGAAGAGGAAATACATCATAGGGTAGGAGGGTCTGACTGCCCACATTGTAATTACTCCAAAACAGCCACGTGGTGGCAGCACAAATGCCCCCTCAGAAGGTTCCGTGGATTCCTGCATGAAATACATCATCTCGAGGGCACTGCTGTCCAACAGCTAAACAATCTAAATATCTGGCCATAGCCACCCCAGTAACTGCTCATATATAATTTTATTTTATTCATCACTCATATTATTTTTAAAATAACACATTGCTCTGATGTTTATGTACACATATACAGTTTTTGTGAATTTTATGTATTAATATGATATCCTGTTATGTCATAAAAGAGAGAGAGAGAGAGAGAGAGAGGGAGGGAGAGAGAGAGGGAGAGAGAGAGAGAGAGAGAGAGAGAGAGAGAGAGAGAGAGAGAGAGAGAGAGAGAGAGAGAGATCCTGCCTTGGTGTAGCAGCTTCATAGTTTTTACATTACCTAACTTCCCACCCACCCCCACAACCCTGGTACGTGTAGGATAGGTCTCGCACAGCCTACTTGTCTTTTACTGGGGAAAAGAGGGTTTTAAAAAAGAAAGGCATTTTGGAGCACCACTTTCTGCCCAGAAACATTGAGTTGTATAGCGAAGGAAATTAGCTCCTCCCTGCTTTTGGGGTAATACATTAATCTTATAAGGGCTAAATAGAAATAGATTTTATTTTTAAAAAGAAGACAATAAAAGATAATCTCTTTTAATGCTACATATTTACAGGCAGGATAATCAAAGCTGAATGAAATAAAAATATAGCCCAACCTACTTCACAGGATTGCTGATGTGGGGTAAATAGGAGAAGGAAAGAGTGTTAGTTATGTTTGCCATTGTGAGTTGTTTATAAAAATAATAAAGGTGGGATATAAATAAATAAGGCTGTTAAAAATACAAACAGCATACATACATACACATACATACATACATACATACACAGGACTTTTTTTCTCATAGAATGCTCAGAATGGCATTCTGGAACCTTTTTTTGCAAACAACAACAACAACAACCCGGCTCCCTTATTGGTTTTCCTAAGCCTATTGCAGGGCTAGCAATCTTGGCTCTTTTTTATGACTCATGGACTTCAACTCCCAGAAATCCTGAGCCAGCCATGCTGAGGGGAAAAGGAGAGGTTTCCAAGCTGAGCCATGCTGGCTCAGGAATTCTGGGAGTTGAAGTCCTTGAGTCATAAAAGAGCCTGCACTAGAGGAGGACATTAAAATTATTTTACAGGATTACTTCTTTAAGGAACTAAACTTTTAGAATCTAAAACAGCTAATTCAGAAAAGCCAACAGGAAAGAACCTCACATTTTTCATCTGCTTCTGTCTTTTGGAAGGTAAAATTAGATAACAAAATAATCTATTTGTTATGTTAACATCTCTGCAATGAAATCAAAGGTAACAGGAAAGAAATGACAAACATTTTTCTCAATGTAATATGTCTAATTTAGCTGATTCTAGAAAAAATAGTATCTTTTGTACACTCTTGAAAACTATTTTAATCTAAACAATTCTTAAGAATGAAATATTCTTAATTTGGACTTTACTTTTACTGTTTGGACTGTTGTGTGTTTTGAAAAATAGATTATTTAGAATCTAGTTATGTTGCACTTCAGTCTTTAAATAATTAACCTAGTATATACATAACAATATATGATGTTTTCCCTGGTGAGCTTAACATCAATAGCAACATTTATTAAAAAGGCTAAAATAATTTCTGGGAGTATTATTTGTATAGTAAAATTTTGGACAAGCAGTGATCATGTTATATATGTGCATAAGCGTAGTCAGTAGCGTATGCCTTTTTAAAAATATCAAACATACAAAGAAACAAAAATAAGTCCAAAATATCTGTATTACATCCAGAAATGCCAACTTTGCAAACAATATTTCTCATCCATAACTATGGCACCCTAAGGATACCTGCATACATGCAAATGTTTCTCTGGGATCAGTAACGCAACAGGGATTGCTTTTTCCTTCCAGTAACATATACCTAAAACCAGTTTATTGCATTTGGCAATTGTACTAAAAAAAACCTCATTCATTTAATTTGAAATCAAGTGAAAAATTGATTTAAATTATTTTATTAAAACAAATTAATGGCAATTCTTTTATAAAAAGTTGCCTCAAACAAAATGAGTTTGACATGCCTGCTCTAGATAGTTGAATGCTCCAAAATAAATTCTAGACCAGGCCTGTACATGCAGCCTACCAAGCACCCTTGGACAGAGCACAGACTTTTTTTTTAAAGTAATAAAATCACCACCACTGCCCTGAAAGTTATGTTGCCTAGTGCCTCCATGGCTTACCATGACCACAAGCTCCAACACTGTAGATGCTCCTCTAGTCACCAAATCATTGATTTGCCCACCAGCATTCCTTTACAGACCACAAAGATTTTAAATTTATCAGTGTGGGCCTTTCCTTTCTACAAGTTAAATAATAATAATAATAATTAATAATAATAATAATAATAATAATAATAATAATAATAATAATAATAATAGAAGAAGAAGAAGAAGAAGAAGAAGAAGAAGAAGAAGAAGAAGAAGAAGAAGAAGAAGAAGAAGAAGAAGAAGAAGAAGAAGAAGAAGAAGTTTGAAGGGACCTTGGAGGTCATCTAGTCCAACCCCCTGCTCAGGTAGGAAACCCTATACCATTTCAGACAAATGGCTGGCCAGTCTCTTCTTTAAAACTTCCAGTGTTGGAGCATTCACCACTTCTGGAGGCAGGTTGTTCCACTGGTTAGTTGTTCTAACTGCCAGGAAATTTCTCCTTAGTTCTAGGTTGCTTCTCTCCTTGACTAGTTTCCATCCGTTGCTTCTTGTCCTGCTTTCAGGTGCTTTGGAGAATAGCTTGACTCCCTCTTCTTTGTGGCAGCCCCTGAGATATTGGAACACTGCTATCATCTCACCCCTCACCCTTTTCTTCATTAAACTACACATACCCAATTCCAGCAACCGTTCCCTATATGTTTTAGCCTCCAGTCCCCCAATCATCTTTGTTGCTCTTCTCTGTACTCTTTCTAGAGTCTCGACATCTTTTTTACATCATGGTGACCAAAACTGGATGCAGTATTCCAGGTGTGGCCTTACCAAGGCATTGTAAAGTGTTATTAGTACTTCACGTGATCTTGATTCTATCCCTCTGTTAATGCAGCCTAGCACTGTGTTGGCTTTTTTGGCAGCTGCAGCACACTGCTGGCTCATATTGAAGTGATTGTCCACTAGGACTCCAAGATCTCTCTCACAGTTACTACTATTGAGCAAGGTACCACCTATACTATACCTGTGCATTTGATTTTTCCTGCCTAAATGTAGAACCTTACTTTTTTCACCATTGAATTTCATTTTGTTAGATAGTGCCCAGTGTTTGAGTCTGTCCAGATCCTCCTGTATCTTAAGCCTATCTTCTGGAGTATTGGCTATTCCTGCCAGCTTGGTGTTGTCTGCAAATTTGATGAGTTCCCCATCTATCCCCTCATCCAAATCGTTGATGAAGATGTTGAAGAGCTGCACAGACCTTTTCTAGATTTTCCTCTTGCCTTTCCGAGTTAACTCCTTGGTCTGTCATTGAGCAAGAATTGACTTTGTAGGGAAGCATATTATCATTTGATGTATATTTAACATATGTTCTACCTTTATTTACCAATTATATAATATTTGTATGCAATCCACATGGCGAGGTTTGGGGAAACTTACAATAGAAAAAATATATTTTTAAAATCATAAGATTAAAACATCGCCTGGCCTGCACCGCCTCTGCTGCCCGCATTGCGCAGCCCCGCCATATAGAGTGGGCTCTGCTGCTCCCACAGCACCAGCTGCACCAGCTCCGGCCCCAGGGAGGGGAGCCCGCTGCCAACACCCTTCGCACCTGTGACTGCAGCAGCACCGCCCCCCACCCACCCCCCACCTCCTGCGCCTGCCAAGATGAGTTCCGGCACCTTTTTTTTTTTTTTAGAAAAAAGCACTGTGTATATATATATATATATATATATATATATATATATATATATGGATCTTTGGTTATTCGGGTTTTTCCCCGCGTAGAACTAAAGGTGTAGGGGCGACGTTTCGACGGAATCCCATCCGTCACACAACCATTCAAAAAGCAAATCCGAACCCACAATGATAACGAGGCACAACGACAAAACAGAAACCTAACTACAGCTGCAACATCAGCCACTTTAAACCCCTCCAAACCACACAATAAGCAAACTGACACCCACTATAAAAACATGGCACCACCACAAACACGAAGCCGAACAAAAGCAGCACAACTCACCAGCTCAGGTCTAAGGCTGGCAGCTGAGACCAGCCCATCCACTCAAAACACACCCCCACCCAATCAGAACACACCCACCATTCAAAACACACTCCCACCCAATCAGAACACACTTACTCCCCCACCCAATCAGAGCACACCTCCACCCACAGAACACACCCCCTCTGGCAGTTTAAAAAAGAGGAACAAACAGCCACATGCTTCTCCCAGAAGAAGGAAGCAGAAGCCACCAGCCTGATGATGACGGATGGGATTCCGTCGAAACGTCGCCCCTACACCTTTAGTTCTACGCGGGGAAAAACCCGAATAACCAAAGATCCACATATGAACTGTTTGGTTCTAATTGACGAGGACTCAGAGTGGTTTAACAATGAACGAGTTTATTGAATACACAAAGTCAACTGTCAACTGTCAAATGTTGCAACCCTTTTATAGAGAAAGCCTTTGAACTGTAACCAATCAATGGAGTCCCTTTTCCCGCTCCTAGGTTGTGGCGTCCAATGAATGCACCTTATTTTCCCGCTCTGAACCTTGCTAAGCTGCAATGTGTTTGCAATCTCTTGCTTGCCTTGTTAATAACTATTTACATACACAACACCCCTTACCCCCCCAGTTGATGTTATTTCTTTACAAAATCCTTTAGGTATTTTGGTGGCCTATGTATTCTAGAAGGGTATCTGTTACTTTGGCTGCTAGGGACCCCTCTTCCTGGTTGGCTGCTTGGCTGCTTGTCGCTGCAGGGCCTGGGCTCTGGGTTACTGGCTTCAGATGTGCTGTCTTGTGTATTAGGTTGTGTTTGTAATTCAGTGGTCACTGGCCTACCTCGCAGGGGTATTTCCCATTCAATTTGACTGAATTGTTGTTGTTGGGTACGAGGGGATGAGTCCTTTTGCCCCTCCTCTACGCCACTCTCTGGCCTGTTGTTATCTGTACTGATTCCCCTTACTAAGCTTTGGTCCCCCTCAACTGGCACACAACCACTGGATCTTTTCCTCAGCTGGTCTATGTGTCTTTTACAGATCCTGTTCCCTTCCCCCTCAATAGTGTACGACAGGGGACCTAAGATTTCAGTCACCACCCCTGGAATCCATTTGTCCCCTTGGGCATAGTTTCTGGCCCAGATCAAATCCCCCACTTTAAATGTTCGGTTAGGAATGTCTAATTCAATGTTTGTTTGCAGTCTGTCAGGGTGCAATCTGTCCAATTTGGTGGATAGTCTCCTGCCCCACCTCATTTCAGCTGGACTTTTCCCTGTAGCAGAACATGGGGTCGTGTGCTGAGCCAACAAGAACTCTGCCAGTCTCTGATGCCAGTCACCTCGAATAATTCTTTTTAAAGCGTCCTTCGTGGTCCTCACATTTCTTTCAGCCAATCCGTTGGTGGAGGGGTGGAAGGGTGCTGAGGTCTTGTGCTTAATCGAGTTGGCCTTGAGGAAATCCTGAAATTCAATAGATGTGAATTGTGGCCCATTATCAGACACAATTAAATCCGGCAACCCGTGAGTGACAAAGAGGCCCCTTAATGCCTGTATTGTTCTGCCTGAAGTTACTGAGCTGACCGGTACTACCTCTAGCCATCTAGAGTAGCTGTCAACCACTACTAGGAACGTTAACCCTTGGAAGGGTCCAGCAAAGTCAATATGAATCCTGGACCAAGGATTCCTAGCTTGTTCCCATTTATGTGTGCGGATATGTTGTTGTTCAGGCCTGGAACGTTGGCACAGATGGCAATTGGCAACACATTCCTCAATGTCGTTGTCCAGTCCTGGCCACCACAAGTGACTCCTAGCCAACGCTTTCATCCTTACTATTCCAGGATGTCCCTCATGCAATTCTAGTAGAATAGCTGATTTGTGGATTCCTGGAATAACTACACGAGTTCCCCAGAGTAAGCAACCCAAATGAACTGACAGTTCATCTTTCCTTCTGAAATATGGACTGTATATTTTGTCCGGTTTGGCGTTAGGCCAACCGCTCATGACCCAGGTCATTACTCTCCTTAAGGTGAGGTCCTTATTGGTTGCCTCAGCAATGTCTTTTGCAGTTAAGGGCAAATCAGGAATGTCCTGTAGGGACATTATTTGTCCCACTGGGGCAGGGTCCTCCTCTGTTGTGCTTAGGGGCAATCTGCTAAGAGCGTCTGCATGACCCATGTCCTTACCTGGTCTGTATTGGAGGGAAAATGAGTATGCTGAGAGGAAAATGGACCACCTCAGCATCCTGGGTGACATAATTTGGGGAGTCTGTTTATCTGTGGTAAACAGTCCCAGCAAGGGTTTGTGGTCCGTCAGTATAGTAAAGTTCCTACCATACAGGTAGTCGTGGAATTTTTTAACTCCTGCCACTATGGCTAATGCCTCCCTGTCTATTTGCGCATAGTTCCGCTCTGCCTTGGTTAGTGTGCGGGAGTAGTATGCAATGGGTCTTTGTATTCCCTGGTTGTCTAAGTGGCTGATCACAGCCCCTACGCCGTAGGGCGAAGCATCGCACGCCAGGTAGATTGGTTTGTTTTCTATAAAGTGGGTTACAGTTGAATTACTGGAAAGGATGTCTTTTAAAGTTTGGGAACTTACTTTGTGCTTGTCCTGCCACTGCCAAGGGGTCTTCTTATCTAAGAGTCTGTGTAAGGGTTCTGCAATGGCAGCCTTGTGTGGCACAAACGTGTGGTAAAAATTTACCAAGCCAAGGAAGGCCTGTAGTTCCGCCTTGTTCCTTGGTTCTGGGGCCCCTTTGATTGCTTTAATTTTTTCAGGGGTAGGGTGGATTCCACTTTTGTCAATCCTGAACCCCAAAAAATCAGTGGATTTAACCCCTATGCTACATTTCTCCTTCTTTAGTTTTAACCCAGCCTTCCTAAACCTACCCAGTACCTGTTCCAGCCGCTCTACTAACATTCCTTCATCCTTTCCAGCTATTAGGACATCATCGAAGTAAGGGCATACTCCAGGTATGCCCTTTAAGGTCCTCTCCATCACTTCTTGGAAGATGCCTGGAGCTGCTGCAATTCCAAATTGCAGTCTGTGGACTCGGAACGCCCCCTTGTGGGTAACGATCGTCTGTGCCTCTGCAGCCTCTTTAGAAACAGTCAACTGTAAGTACGCATGCGCCAAGTCTAACTTGGCGAAGATGGCGGCGTCCTGGATCGTGGCGAGGACCTGCTTCACCGTCGGGACCGAGTAAGCATGCTTTTTCATTCCAATGTTGAGGGTGGCTTTGTAGTCAGCGCAGATTCTCACATCCCCATTGGGTTTGAGGGGTGTGACAATCGGCGTTTCCCACAAACCGCCCTCAACAGGTTCTAATACTCCTTGGCCTACAAGCCGGTCGAGCTCGGCCTCGATTTTTTCCTTTAAGGCAAAAGGCACCCTTCGGGCCTTAAGCCTGATTGGTTTTACTGAGGGGTCTAGGTTGAAGTTAATGGGGGGCCCTTTGTACATGCCCAGAGATCCATCGAATACGTCTGCAAATTCATTGCAGACGGATTCGAGGGTCTTATTTTTAATCACTGAATTTATTCCCCCGATCCAAATTCCCAGGGCAGGGAACCAATTAAGTCCGATTAAGCTAGTCCTATTCCCCTCTGTAACTATTAGTTCTAAGACCCCCTTAAACCCCTTAAATTTTACACTAAGGCTGGTCTTTCCTTTTACTTTTATGGGACTTTTTTGAAAGTCCGTTAATTGAATATTTGTTGGACTAAGTGGAATTCTTTTTCCGCTTCTTTGTTCAATTCTCTCAAGGGTTTCAGTGGAAATTATGGACACTGAAGCCCCTGAGTCAATTTCCATTCTGCAAGGGACCCCTTGCAGAAGGACTGTGGTTTTTAATTTTCCATCCAGAAAATTGTGACCACTTCCCAGCCTTCTCCTATTGATTCGCGCCACCTCCCTTAGATTTGGAATTTGAACCCGGTTTTTAGGGGTCTCCTTGCCACTAGCAATAGGGGTTACCTTACCCTCAGGCCACACATCGACTTCGTTCAGACGGTTGTCGCGAGCGCGGTTTCTGCAGATGGCCTGGATGTGGCCGGTCTTGCCGCATGCCCTGCACTTGGCGGTACGGAATCGGCAGGATGCGCGGGGATGGTTGCCGCCGCAGCTGCCGCATCGGTTCTGGCTATCGTTGTCGCGCGGTCTGGTTGCGGTGTCCCGCCACGGTCGTTGTGCCCCGGTCGGTTGTCTTTGCGGAGTTGCGGGTTGTTGACGGCGGCCAGGTTCGGGCCCCTCGCTTCTGGGTTGTCTAGGTGCCATCTTTCCAAATCGCCTGGAGACTTCGGCGATCTCTTCCTCCCACTGCTGGTCCACCTCCCCGCAGTCCACATAGCCCGCTTGGTTGATCTCGGGCGCTGCTGCCATGCTACTGCGGGGGGGGTCGCGATACCCGGTTGACTCGTAAGTTAGAAGTTCGTCGAGCACTTCCTGCAAATCGCCGGTGGGTTTGGCGATTATTCTGTTTTGTAGTTGTTCATCACGCAAGCCCAGTACTACTCTGTCCCGAATTCTTATTTCTAAATTATCGTATTTACATCGTACTGCGGCTTCCCTGACGGCAGCGACAAATTTTTGTATGGACTCTCCCGGTCTCTGATTCCTCTTTTCGAAGATGCGCCGCCAAAAGAGTTCGGACCTTCGGGGTGTAAAGTGGACCTTTAATTTGGCGAGGAGGTCGGCATAAGGCACGCTAGAGACTGGTTGCGGTTGACACAGTCCGACAGCGACTCTGTAGACCGGTGTGCCGCAGATCGTCAATAATGCCGCCGCTTTTTTACGGTCGTCTGTGATTCCGTTCACTAACAGGAACCCTTCGACTTGACCGATGTATTCTTCCCAATCTTCGGGGAAGTTTGGGTCGAATTCCTTCAATGACCCGATTTGCGCCATTCGGAGAATTTTTTTCTTATTCTGCCGCGGCCGCTCGGTTGACTGTGACTCGCTCTGAATTTGCCGCCTTTCGCGACAATTCCGCCAATTCTCTGGTCTTCTGTCAATCCCACCTTCGTCGCCAGTTGTTTGGTTCTAATTGACGAGGACTCAGAGTGGTTTAACAATGAACGAGTTTATTGAATACACAAAGTCAACTGTCAACTGTCAAATGTTGCAACCCTTTTATAGAGAAAGCCTTTGAACTGTAACCAATCAATGGAGTCCCTTTTCCCGCTCCTAGGTTGTGGCGTCCAATGAATGCACCTTATTTTCCCGCTCTGAACCTTGCTAAGCTGCAATGTGTTTGCAATCTCTTGCTTGCCTTGTTAATAACTATTTACATACACAACATGAACACCCACGAAAACCTCAGAAAACATATATATATATATATATATATATATATATATATATATGTATATGTATATGTATATGTATATGTATATGTATATGTATATGTATATGTATATGTATATGTATATATATATGTATATGTATATGTATATGTATGTACGTACGGTATGTATGTATGTATGTATGTATATATGTATATTTAAATAAGACTTCAGGCTCTCAGCAAATTACAAGATTAAGCTAGTTTGTTCTTATTTAGAACTAACCTGGATCATGGGTTCCACAAAAGACACAATGACTGAATTGAATTGAAGAGATAGTACTGGACATCACATAAATGAACAATTAGACTTAAACATAACCGAGAGAAATAAAAAAATAGTGTCGTTCTTAGCTAATGGTTACCTAATTCCTATAGACTAGAAAACAGATCCTTAAGATGTATATTATCCTGTATTAATTTGTTACCTGGAGGAGGCTGGAAAATCCTTCCTTCCAATTCTAATTTTAATCAGAAGCTGGGAGAAAATCTTAACTTCTCCATCTACCTCACCACAAATCTTGTCTTTTAAAAAAATTCAGCCTGTGTTTTTCAAAGATAAAAAGTTCTTCCTTTCAGCAGAAAAAGGAAATTTCAGGCAATCTAACTTTGTACGTGACATACAGGGCATACAACTGTCCCTTGTGCTGACATAAATTTTATTTCTGAGAGAATGTGGATAGAAACTGATAAATGTCAGAGAGGGTGCAATGGGAGCTCAACTTCCCATGCACAACTGCCTCAGTCTGTTAGAGTTTTCCTCCTGTTGCAGGGAAATTTGTAGTGGAGTTAGAGATCCCCTTCTCACAGGCCAAGGTTGCAGCCTAATGAGTCACTGTCTGCATCAGCCTATAAAACATATTTCCTCATCCAGCATACAAGACTAAACTAGCTGTCCCTCTTTGTACAGATATTACAGGAGATAATTTAACAGGACCATCCATAGAACTATTTCTAGGCTTGGTTGAAACGCAGGCCAGGTTTATAGTATTACATGAGGTGGGTAATATGGCCTATTGATGAAACTCCATCACTGTCTTATCTGTCTTATCATGTATGCATCAAGCTATCCCAATACTCCATAATGCAATTTATTTGTCTGGGCATTGCATATTGTTGAAAAATAATTGTGGGTAATATCCAGGTACGTTTCTACCCAATATACTCTTAATTTATCCTTACACCTTACACCCAGACCAGACCAAGCATCCAGACCATTCAGTTCAATTAGCAAAAAAAAAAAAAGAAAGTTTAATGTTCTCAGCTAATATCATACCAATCAACTGGTAAAGTGGAGTAAAAGCCAGATTAAAGCAGGACAGGAAAAACAATGAGAAGTTTTGTGATGTGATGTATAGGTATCTATATATCAAAAAGGGGAAAACTTTCCAGGCTTGAAAAAATATTGTGGATAATTTATGTGGATCATTCCAAAGACAGGAGCATTTGGTGTTACTGGCCTTATGCCTTTTCCCCCTCTATAAGAACAGCAGAACAGAGATGAAAAAGTAGGACATCTTTGTCTCTTCTACCCCATTAAAGAAACAATCTGGTGAATAGAGGTGATGTCTCCAACACATATTATGTAACCACAGCAATTAAGTTTTATTCACCTGGGTTTCAGTTTTAGCTTATTTTGTGAATACAGCCATTAAGAAAGTCTGTTCTGACAATTTGTGAAAAGAATAAAAACTTCACTTTTGCACATTTTATAAGGAAAGGAAAGGAAAGGAAAGGAAAGGAAAGGAAAGGAAAGGAAAGGAAAGGAAAGGAAAGGAAAGGAAAGGAAAGGAAAGGAAAGGAAAGGAAAGGAAAGGAAAGGAAAGGAAAGGAAAGGAAAGGAAAGGAAAGGAAGAGAGAGAGAGAGAGAGAGAGAGAGAGAGAGAGAGAAAGAAAGAAAGAAAGAAAGAAAGAAAGAAAGATATGTATGTATGTATGTATAGCCAAGTACCAATATAGTCATATCAGCTATTATTTTTTCATCATTGCCTTGTCCTTTATTTTCTTTCTAGCCCCAAAGCCAAAATTCTCTGTGGGCTTTGTGACCCTACTTCTAAATATCTTGGACCCATGATAAAGCAAAATATAAAAACCTAAGTGATTGGAAGCATAGCAAATTCTCTCTCATATAAGTAGAGAAAATATTTCAAGCTGCTTGAAATAAGAAGAAGCAGGATGGTCTTGCTTCTTGAATGCACATAAAACCAGTATCATTAGAATTTTATTTTAATTGCATCTCATGAAATACTTGAAGATTCCTCGGTCCGTGTTTTATTTTCCCTGCTCTACATTATCTACTTTTAAAATAAAATAAGATGGAGAAAGAGCAATCGGGAAATGAAGCACTCCTAAAAGCAACTGATTTTGGAGGAACAATTTCAGTAAGATATCAGCTGAGATCTAAGTGCCCCCTCCCCCCCCCCCAAAATAGATGAGAAACTAAATTGGTATTGGCTATTATCTCCATAGGGTGCATTTGAATGATTGCAGGACTGAAAACCTTGTATTACTGTTACTGTTGTTGTTTCATTATATTGCTGTAATGCAGAATATTAGATCCTGGACAAACTGTTTCATTTCCACTTTTCTGATGGATTATGATTATATTTGTTTTCAATCACATGAACTCAAAAGTGAACAGTACAGAAAGCATAGGGACCTGAATTTTAAAGAGTTTAAAGGAGATTCTCAAGTATTTCTCAAGTACTTAAAGAATGATACAGATGGGCACAAGATAGATAACTCTGAGGAAACTAAAAGGCAATCCTTTCATTTAGATCCAAATGGCTACTCATAATCAATGGGAAGGCAAGTATTCTCAGACCAATTTCCAAGAATTTCACCAGTTATTTTCTTTAGAAAAAATAGAAGCTGATTTCCTTTTCTACCAGACTGAATGAGAATGAAAGGGGGGAGGAGGAGGAGGAGGAGGAGGAGGAGGAGGAGGAGGAGGAGGAGGAGGAGGGATGATAATCATAATGACAATGGTGATGATGATGATTGAAGTAAGTCTGTAAGCATTAAATGTCCACTGCTGACAGAAAAAACAAGATGTGAGTTGTGACAAACACATATATGATATCTATTGTGATGTCACAATGTGCATTTTGACATTTGCCCTTCCTACCTCTCCCTGCTCTGCTGAACACAAGTAATGTATGGTATAGGATTCTTATAGGATGCTTTATCTGAGGGTATGCACTGATCTTTTTTTTTTAATTATGCAGGAAAACTGTCCACAGAAATCTTCAGAGATAATCCAACAATTATATAAATCTTATTTGTGTGTGTGTGTATGTATCTGTGTCTCTCTGTGTGTGTGCATGTGCACACGTGTGCAGGCAAGTGCTCTTTTCTTCTGCCTAAAGGGGATACCGCTTAGGTGGTATATTAAAAATGGGTATTTGAATTACAAAGCTTTGGGGGAAGGAAGGAGTTTGCATGAGTAGCAAAGCAGAAATTTCACTGTTGAGTGGGCGCGAAATGCTGGCAGCTACAAGCAAGAGTTGAGAAAGAAGAAAGAATTTTCCCCATGCTTTCTAAATTGAGACACACTCATAAACCATGGGTCAGAAAGGAAAGACTTGAAAGGTGGATGACAGGCCCAAAATGAGATAGTTATCAACCCGTCCATATTGAGCTCTTCTGGTCTCAAGTCATTTTTGAAATGACAGCCTTGCAATTCCTTTTCCACTATCTTCAACCCCATTTGCTGAACCAGGCAAACTTTGAAATTCTTATACAGAACTCACCATTGTCTTCCAAACATGAGTTATTAAATAATGCATTTAAGATTCTCTTTGGCCTTTCGTGTTATGAGGAATGGCCAATAGAACATCAGACCCAGTAAGTTAAAGAACAGCATTGTTAGAGGCCAATGACTATAAATTCAACTATGGATGGGGTGCGCACAAAGTATGTGTTAGTATTTGAAACAGACATAGAGAGTTGATTTTTTTTAAAGATTATAAAATGAATCAGAGTTATAGCAGTATTTGAAGTTTCTAGCACATGCCCATCTACTGTGACACTAGTCAAATGAAGAAACACATTTCACTGGTATAAATGGCAGTCAGAAAACAGTGCTTCATAAACATTCTGCCAGGCTCTGTTGAGATCCTGAACCTAGACGTTAGCCAGATGAGGACATCAAAAACATCAAGGCTCTAGGCAGGACTGGGAAGTTGAAAAACCTTAAAAAACAAAAACAAAAAAAGCAGGAGAAAGTCATTTCTTTCATGTTGCCAAGCAAACTATAGGTTCATGGTGTGGAGAACTATATTTCCATAGTTTGGCGTTCACAGAATCCTTTCTGATAACACTGAGTTTCAGAGGTGTCTTCCTACCATTTATAGATAGGCAGTGTAACAAAACTGTTGTGTATACCCTGTAATGCAGACATGTCAAACACAAGGCCCGGGGGCTGGATCCAGCCCACAAAGTGGTTTCATGTGGCCGGTGAAGCCATCCTGGAAACAGTGAGGGAATGGCCCCCACTGCCTTGGCCCTGGCCCAGAGACCCTCCTTCTGCCAGAGACCTTCAGATCTGTCCCACTCCTGCCCAGGCCCCCATAGGCACCCTTGATGCAAACCATGTAGAGCTGGCCACGCCCACCCAGTAGGCCATACGCACTCTAGCCACGCCCACCCAGTAGGCCACGCCCACCCTGGCCATACCCACCCGGCCCCCTGAGGGCAACCACAATGCTGATGCGGCCCTCAATGAAATTGAGTTTGACACCCCTGCAAATGCATTTAACACATGAAACAACAACTACTAGTAAAAATCCACCCCCAAAAGATAAGGAAAAGGGAGGGGGTTACATAATCACCTATCCATTTATAAATGCTTTTACAGCCACTGTCCTGCAACCCTCTGTTCCCTCCCAAAAATTATGACCCAAAAGATATCCTGCAATAAATATGATGATGGAATTTGAATCATAGTGACTGATCAGAAAAGGAATCTTTGTGGGCTTGTGGTATGTGTTGCTCAGTGAAAATTTGCAGCAGTCATTTTTTTTAAAGGAAAGGCTCTATGTCAGAAAAGGTATTAGAATAAAAGTAACAGTAACGCACCAACATTTGGAATATTGTGTACATTCTTGGCCACCATTTTTCCAAAAGGGAACTTTTCAGCTGAAAAAGGAATAGAAAAAAAGGCAATAGAAATTATCAAATAGCTTGAATAACACCCCACCAATAAAAATCACAATACAAGTTCTTACTGTTTAGTTTAGAAAAAAGGCAAATAAAGTGGTTGTGATAACAGGATATAAAATTCTATGCTATATAATGTGAAGAAACATTGTGGAACTGCTTGATTATATTACTTGTTCCATTGCACGTTTTTTCCTTCTCCCATCAGGCCACACTGGTAAAATAGACAACATACACAGGCAACATGTCCAAGAGATTTATGAAGACTAGGAACTATTAATTGAAAAAAAAGATTGGTTCAGGGTCTTCCAGATGCACCCCAATTCATTGCCCTAAGAGTTATAATTTTAATGCTGACAATGGAATTCTTTTGGGGTTATATTTCAAAAAGCTTCAGTGATTTAAGAAAGCTCCAAAACCTAAAATGCATTCGCCTCCCACTGTATTGGAAAACTCACCATTATCAGAATTGGTGATTTCTTTCTTTTTAAATCTACAGGGTTAGGAGCAGAATGAGTTTAGTTTGGAGGAGTATGGTTATTTTCTGTTTCCCCAAGACTGGAGTGGGTGGGATCATTGTGGTAAAGGAACAACTGCAACTATTAATAACTTAATGAATAATTAACTGTAGGCCACAGACGTTTATCTTGGCCCTTTCATCATGACATCCCCCTCATGCTGTCTCAGCACATTTTTTTGCATCAGCTGCTCAATCTAAATTCCACCCCCAATTTCTCTTTTTCCATGTTACCAGGGTATCATCTCCAAACCCTGCAGGATCTTTCATGGTTGCTCCATTGAATGTTTTGGAATTACAGATAGTCCTTGACTATCTTAGTGATCATTCAAAGTTACAATGGCAGTGAAGAAAGTGATTAATGACCACTTTCGCACTTACAACCATTGCAGCATCCCCATGATCATGTGATCAAGTTTCAGATGATTGGCAACTGGTTCATATTTATGACCATTTATGAGCATATTTATGACCAAAGTCATGTGATTCCCTTTTGCGACCTTTTAACAGGCAAAGTCAGTGGGGAAACCAGATTCACTTAACAACTGGGTTACTAACTTATCAACTGCAGTGATTTACTTAACTATGACACAAAAGGTTGTAAAATGGGGCAAAACTCACTTAACAATGTCTCACTTAACAATATAAATTTTGGGTTCACTTGTGTTCATAACTTGAGGACTACCTGTAACACAATTTAGCTTGGATTTCTTAATTACGGTATGTCTTGTTCTAACATTTCCACCTCCAACTGTCACAAATATAAGCTAAAGTTAATGGCTTGGAGTTCGTGTGTGTGTATGTGTAGAAAAAATATGTGCATTTGTATGTATATGTGTGTGTTGAAAAAGAGAGTAATGTCTTCTCTGTATCTATAATTTGTGTGTGTGTGTGTGTGTGTGTGTAAATGTTTGGATTTTAATCATGGAAATCAGGGGAAGTTTGATACAATTTAAAAAGAGAAAACCTAGAATTACCTGTCTCAGGAAATCTTGGCATGATGTAGTCATGTTTATGAGCTTTGCCCATTCTTCTTTATTCCCATATCCACTGCAGTTCTCTGCCCTTTACTACAACATTAGATGTAGCTTGAGGCAATTCCTGTATCTGAAGTGTGCAGATGACTTTCTTTCTTAAACATATTTTTTCCTGCTTCCAACCTAGGTTCTAGAAAAATATAAAAAATACCCATAGGTTTGCATTATGTCTTATGATTCTACACATACCACACAATATTAAAATGGACAAGGAGGGTTCAGTGGATAGATTGAAAGATGTTCATTATCAGAATGTAATTTTATTCAAAGAATTTTTGCGCTTACAACAAACTTCTCACATAATACTTTATCCCACCTAATATGCAGGAATAGCAAGTATGCCTTGTGTCTCCTTTTTTTTAATTCTTCCCTGTAGCTGTAGAGCAGCACTTCTCGAACACTGTAGTCTCAGAACCCTTTTTGATTCTTGAAAATGTTTGATGACCCCCAAGGAGCTTTCATGTGAGTTATATCTACAGATATTTATTAGCAGTTACAACAGAGAAGTTTTAATACATTTCTTTGATGTTGCAGTCATTGTGAAAGGATCTTGAGGACTCCTTCCTCAGTTCACATTTTGAGAAGCACTGCTTTAGGGAATAGAAAGTAAGAGAGTGACAGAAGTGGAATTCCTAGAGCAGCCTATTTTACAGCGCTTCCCTAGGATTTCATCTCTGCCTTCAAATCAGAGAGGGGAAATATGACCTTACTAAGGAACTCATGTAACATGGAAGAAGTTAGGTTAGGTTCAGATAAGCTTTGAACTATTTTAGTTCATTATATAATTAATTTAGGCACTTATATAATTAGTTAAGACAGTGCTCATTAAGATGAGTTTGTTTTATTCATATTTCATTTTTGTAATTATTTGACATAGCATCACACATGACTGAAGTATATTGTTTTAAAATAAATGAGTATTTAAAGAATTGTTTCTTTTTTGCTCCTGGGGGAGGGACGGTGATATGCCAGCAGTGTCATTAGGCATTTTCTGAATTTTTGACACATCAAGCTCAAAGGGTTCACTGTCGCTTCCCTAAACCCAGTTACGGCCAGTAGATTTTGAGAAAAACCTGTTTCTAATTCATAAGCATCTAGGAGTAATTGTAAGATTGTTTAAAAGCCGTCAAATAGATTTCCTTTTTTAAAAAAAAATCATCTTAAATAATGGTATCGGTGGCTAGAAACAATTGAATTCAAATTTAGCCACAGATTAGTTCTGTTCAAAGGACACATTAATAAAGGCATTTGATTACCTCATAACTGGATAATTCTGGGAACTGATATACACCCGTCTTAAAATGACCAAATTGAGAAACGTGGATTTAATATACTGTGTAAGCCCAGAAAAAGGATTAATTCAGTAACCAAGTTGAACGTGTTATATTATTGCAGTCTCAAGATTCTTCCTCACAACATGAATGTGCATTCCTTCAGCCCTTGGTGTGGCAGAAAACTCTGCCAGAATACTTTTCCCTCCTTCTGTTCAATCATGTCTGGTTCTAGATTTCCTGGACAAGTATTTGCAGTTTTTTTAGCAAGACTTTTCAGGAGTGGTTTGCCATTGCCTCCTTCCTAGAGCTGAGAAGGTAACTGGCCCAACATCACCCAGTTGGCTTTGTGCCTCAGTGTGAACTAGAATTCATGGTCTCCCAGTTTCTAGCCTGGAGCCTTAACCAGTATGCCACACTGGCTCTCACCTGTATAATTAGTGCTGTCCTAACAACTAAGCTCTAATCTGCCTCCCTAATGTGGCCTGAAGGGCACCTGTCATTACAGATTAATTGTAGAACCATACAAATATAGTCTGGTGGATTCTCTGACTTAGAATTATTTCCTATGTATACTCACCTGCAGTGGAAACAACACAACCAATCATAAGTGTGACTGGTCATCAGCATGCAGATATTGTTTACTGATAACTTGTATGCAGTCTAGTTCTAAACATGAGCCTAGTAGTCTTCTGCAAAACCAATAAAGCTGTGTCCAAATACCAGGCTAAAAAGCTGATGGGCAGGAGGAGGGTTGCAGTGAAAAACCGTTGAAGGGATGCATTGAAAGAGCTTCCTTCTGCTTCAACCTGGGTCTGTGACATGCCACCTGGGCTATTTGGCTTACAGGTACATAGTACTGCCCCTTCATGGATTACTGCCTTGTTGTAGCAAAGGGGCTTGTGTAATTCAATGAAGCTATGAGCTACGCTGTGCAGGGCCACTCAAGACGGAAAGGTCATAGCAGAGAGTTCTGACAAAACGTGATCCACTGGAGAAAGAAATGGCAACCCACTCCAGTATCTTTGCCATGAAAACCCTATGGACAGTACCAAAAGGCAAAACGATATGACGCTGGAAGATGTGCCCCTCAGGTCGGAAGGCATCCAATATGCTACTGGGGAAGAGCAGAGGGCTAGTACTAGTAGCGCCAGAAAGAATGAAGCGACTGGGCCAAAGCCGAAAGGACGCTCAGCTGTGGATGTGTCTGGTGGTGAAAGGAAAGTCCAATGCTGTAAAGATTTTTTCTCCATAGGAACCTGGAATGTAAGATCCATGAATCAAGGAAAGCTGGACGTGGTCAAACAAGAGATGACAAGACTGAACATTGACATCTTAGGTATCAGCAAATTAAAATGGACAGGAATGGGTGAATTTAATTCAGATGACCATCAGGTATACTACTGCGGGCAAGAATCCCTCAGAAGAAATGGAGTAGCCTTCATAGTCAATAAAAGAGTAGGAAAAGGAATACTGGGATACAATCCTCAAAATGACAGAATGATCTCAGTTCGAATCCAAGGCAAACCATTCAATATCACAATAGTCCAAGTCTATGCCCCAACCACCAGTGCTGAAGAGGATGAAATTGACCGGTTCTATGAAGCCCTACAGCACCTTATAGAACTAACACCCAAAAATGATGTCCTTATCATCATGGGGGATTGGAATGCTAAAGTAGGAAGCCAAAAGATAACCGGAATAACAGGCAAGTTTGGCCTTGGAGTACAAAATGAAGCAGGGCACAGGTTGATAGAATTTTGTCAAGAGACTACGATGCTCATAGCAAACACTCTTTTCCAACAACCCAAGAGACGGCTCTACACATGGACATCACCAGACAGTTAACACAGAAATCAGATTGACTATATGCTCTGCAGCCAAAGATGGACAAGCTCTATACAGTCAGTAAAAACAAGACCAGGAGCTGACTGTGGCTCAGACCATGAGCTTCTCATTCCAAAGTTTAGGCTTAAACTGAAGAAAGTAGGGAAAAGCACTGGGCCACTCAGGTATGAATTAAATCATATCCCTGTTGAATATACAGTAGAGGTGACAAATAGATTTAAGGAATTAGATCTGATAGAATTAGATCTGATAGAGTGCCTGAAGAACTATGGACAGAGGTTCGCAACATTGTACAACAGGTAGCAACCAAAACCATCCCAAAGAAAAAGAAATGCAAGAAAGCAAAATGGCTGTCTTAGGAAGCTTTGCAAATAGCTGAGGAAAGGAGGGAAGTGAAAGGCAAGGGAGAAAAAGAAAGATATGCCCAATTGAATGCAGAATTCCAGAGAATAGCTAGAAGAGATAAGAATGCCTTCTTAAATGAACAGTGCAAAGAAATAGAAGAAAACAATAGAATAGGGAGGACCAGAGATCTTTTCAAGAAAATTGGAGAGATGAAGGGAACGTTTCATGCAAAAATGGGCATGATAAAGGACCAAAATGGCAGGGACCTAACAGAGGCAGAAGAGATTAAAAAGAGATGGCAAAATTACACAGAAGAACTATACAAGAATGAGCTTAATGTCCCTGATAATCACAATGAGGTGGTCACTGACCTCGAGCCAGACATCCTAGAACAGGGGTGTCAAACTCAATTTCATTGAGGGCTGCATCAGCATTGCGGTTGCCCTCAAGGGGCCGGGAGGGTATGGCCAGGGTGGGCGTGGCCTACTGGGTGGGCATGGATAGAGTGCGTATGGCCTACTGGGTGGGCGTGGCCAACTCTACATCGTTCGCATAAAGGGTGCCTATAGGGGCCTGGGCAGGAGTGGGACAGATCTGAGGGTCTCTGGCAGAAGGAGGGTCTCTGGGCCAGGGCCAAGGCAGTGGGGGCCGTTCCCTCACTGTTTCCAGGATGGCTTCGCGGGCCACATGAAACCACTTTGTGGGCCGGATCCGGCCCCTGGACCTTGTGTTTGACATGTCTGTCCTAGAATGTGAAGTGAAGTGGGCCTTAGAAAAACTGAGCAACAACAAGGCTAGTGGAGGTGACAGTATTCCAGCTGAGCTATTCAAAATCTTAAAAGATGATGCAGTAAAAGTGCTACACTCAATTTGCCAGCAAATTTGGAACACTCAGCAGTGGCCACAGGATTGGAAAAGATCAGTTTACATTCCAATTCCAAAGAAAGGCAGTGCCAAAGAATCTTCAAACTATTGCACCATTGCACTCATTTCACATGCTAGTAGAGTTATGCTTAAAATCCTACAAGCTAGACTCCAGCAGTATGTGGATTGAGAACTACCAGAAGTACAGGCAGGATTTCGAAGAGGCAGAGGAACTAGAGATCAAATTGCCAACATACGCTGGATCATGGAGAAACCTAGAGAGCTCCAGAAAAACATCTACTTTTGCTTCATTGACTATGCTAAAGCCTTTGATTGTGTGGATCATAACAAACTGTGGCAAGTTCTTAAAGAGATGGGCATACCAGACCATCTTATTTGTCTCTTGAGAAACCTATATGTGGGTCAAGAAGCAACAGTGAGAACTGGACATGGAACCACTGATTGGTTCAAAATTGGGAAAGGAGTCCGGCAAGGCTGTATACTGTCACCCTGCCTATTTAACTTATATGCAGAGCACATCATGAGAAAGGCAGGGCTAGATGAATCAAAAGTTGGAATTAAGATTGCGGGAAGAAATATCAACAACCTAAGATATGCAGATGATACCACTCTAATGGCAGAAAGTGAAGAAGAACTAAAGAGCCTCGTGTTGCGGGTAAAGAAGGAGAGTGCAAAAGTTGGCTTGAAACTTAACATTAAGAAAACCAAGATCATGGCATCCAGCCCTCTCAATTCCTGGCAAATAGATGGGGAAGAAATGGAGGTAGTGACAGATTTTATTTTCCTGGGCTCCAAGATCACTGCAGATGGGGACTGTAGCCAAGAAATTTAAAGACGCTTGCTCCTTGGCAGGAAAGCCATGGCAAATCTAGACAGCACACTAAAAAGCAGAGACATCACCCTGTCAACAAAAGTGCGTATAGTCAAGGCTATGGTCTTCCCAGTTGCAATGTATGGCAGTGAAAGTTGGACCATAAAAAAGGCTGAGCAACAACCTTAGTCACTGGGAGCTGGGCAGATCCCAGTCCCTGACTTTATCATCACCTATCTTGTCAGTAAGGCATTACAGAATGTTTGCATGACTGAATGTGTCAGGAGGGAAAAAACTCAAAACTCCTAAAGATGAACATAAGCTGCCACAGCAGTGGGTTGAAAATGAGAGAAAGGGTAGGACACGAAAGTACATTCTGTAAAGTTGGTTGGTGGGGCATTAGAATAAGCAGTTTGTGTACATCCACCGAAAAAAACTGAAATTGAATTTAGTTGAACTGAATTTATCCTACCACTTTCAATGAACTTAATATAATTTTGACTAATACAGTATCTAAGCAAGGACTTAAAAGGTGTGCGTGTATTGATTATATTAATATTTTTGTCCTGTGCCAGAGTTCTCTAAACAGGAGAACATTTTCTAATGTAAGGGTTCAGTCGTCATTTGACTCTATTATAATTTGCAAGAAAGAAAATTGTATAAAAAACTCCTTTGTCATAAGTTCTTACACCAAAGTAAATTTGCTTATTGCAGTGCATAATGGAAGGGGATGTTTGACATTATTTCCCCACCCCACCCCAATAGCTACTTGAAGATGTGCTTTTCATATAAAAGTTACAACTGAGAAATTGGAGCAGAGAATGGAAGAAAGGATGGAACAGAAACTTAGAGAGATGAAGGTAGACATTTTGTCCTCAGTGCATAAAGTAGCTAAATGTGTGGAGGTGCTGGATGATCAAGTGGAAGATTTGACTCAAAAGAATGCTATATTAGAAGCAAAAGTATTGGAAATTGAAGATTTAAAAGACAAAATGGATAATGAACAGAGTTTGGCTCAATTTTACCAGATGCAGTTTGCTGTTAGAATTAGAGGCCTAAAAGAGAATATTAAGGAAGATTTAAAGCAGCTGGTTTCTGAGGCTCTTGAGGGGGTATTGAACCATCCAGCATCTGAAATAAAACAAGGTATGGACAAAGTGTTTCGTGTGAATTCGTGGATTGCTAAGCAGAGAAAGTTGCCTAGAGATGTGGTGGTCTATTTTGTAAAAAGGGAAATTAGAGATGAAGTTATACAAGCTGCCTATGATACTAAAGTTGTGATTGCTGGTCAAGAAGTTTTGGTTCTAAAAGAAATTCCTCCAAAGATTTTAAAGAGAAGGAAGGACTTTATATTTCTTGTGCAAGAGCTCAAGCAAAGAGATATAAGGTTCAGATGGGAGATCCCAGCTGGGCTGAGCTTCATGTATGATGGCAAAAGGTACTGTTTGGGTACTGTGAAGCAAGCGCATGATTTTTACAACAATGTTTTAAAAGCAACCCCATCAACACTTCTGGAAGCTGTAGAGGGATCTGGAGAAGGAGAATGTCAAGAGGATGAAGATGGACAGATGGACGAGAAGGGTACAGGAGGAGATCAAGCTGCAACTCTTTTGGATGATCTTAGAGAACAGAGGGTGACGCGTGCTGCCTTAAAACGCTCAAAAAAGACTAAAAAATAAGACCAGTAGAAATCTATGGAACTTCCACAATATACTTATAGTCAAGTGGTAGTTGGGTTTTTAAGAGTTTTGGGACGTTATGTATGGTAACAGAATTTTCAATTTGGAATTAATGGATAATTAACTATAGAGGAAGAGGAAGAAAGTTTTGTGGGTTAATGCGGGTTAATTTGTGTAAGAATTATCTATTATAGCCTATTTTGGCTAGAGAGGTTAATAGGGATAGGAGCTTGTGGTGTGTAAGTGAGAATATGTCTAGGTAATAGTGAATTGTGGAAGAACATAGATGGGAATGATGTTAGTTTTCTTTTATTTTAGTTCATATATATTTAGTATTGTTAAGGATTGGCTTACTCTATATAAGCTAGAGAGTGATGGATTTTAGAGTTTATAATTGTTAGTATATGATTGTTTATGATTGCTTTTTAGATATATACCTTGTATTTTGCTCTGGGAAGTCGGGGGGGGAGGGGGGGAGGAGGGGAAGTAGAGGGGGGGGCAGGGGAGGGAGGAGGGAGAGGGGGAGGGGGGGAGATAGGGGGGAGGTAGGGAGGGGAGGAGGGAGGGGGAAGGGGGGTTTTTCAAAGGAAAAAAGAAAAGAAAAAAGTTACAACTGATTCATGAACTGGAAAAATTGGAATTATATAAGTCCTAAGAGTGCATTTTTGAGAGTCATCAGTTTTATTTAGAAGAAATTTGTTAAACTGGCAAGATAAATGTTAAAAATACCACTGGGTTATTTATACAAAGTAATAGTTCCCGTGTAAGTGGCCTCTCCTTCTGCTACATGAGACACTTAACACACAGAGAGAAATTTTTAAAAAGCAATTGGATCTTTGTACAACCTCCTCTACAATTCATTCCATCTCTTTCGTTCTGCTGAATGTGATAAAAGACTGAGGCTGTACTCATCCTTCTTATTAAGATATATCGCCAATCGCTCAAAATAATGTGCTGTAACCAGTTCCAATTTTTCTTGCTTTTTGTGTGATGAACCACCACATCTAACCTCAGCAAGCACCTGGGAGAAAAAGCATGCCAGGTTCAGCCCATCAGAAAATAAAGATATTGCATGATGGTGTTCAGGTCTGAGTATTCTAAAACTCTGCAACTATGTCCAGAAAGCGCAAACATCCCAAGACAAAGAGAGTTTAGGCAGCTCTTCATTAATCCTGCAACAATTTCCACTTTGTTCATACTACCCTAGGAGGATCAGATGCAACTTAAGAGGATCCTTAATTTCTTAAATTTGCCCCTTGCAAGTTAGTGGACCTAGAGAGGAGTGTTATGACCCAAGGTCTCAAAAAGCCTTGAGTCACCCTTACTAGGCTTCTTTGCATGTTGGAAGTCTTCCAGCTCGTGATGAAATCAAGAGCAATCCTTGGCTTTTCTTTAGTTTCTTCAAACAGAGATATTTTCATGGCACAGTTCTGCTGAAAGCTCCATGGAGATTTAATTTATGTGTGCTTTTTTGTTTTGTTTTTTAAGAAAAATCTGTCCTTGTCACAGATGGCTGAGTGATTGTATGTGAACAATGTGTCCTCTTTTTGACAGAACCTGGATGGTGGGTGATGCTGGGATGACTGCATTTGTTCCCCCCCCTCCTGCTGTTCACTGGAAATGTAAACAGTACAAACCCCCATTCCCATCCAGGCATGTCAGCTTATTATTGTGCTGCATCACCATTTCCTTTGGAATGGAAAGGAAGAAGCTGTTCTGTGACAATAAATTCTGTCTGTGTATTTTTAACAGAAAAAATAGCTTTTTTTTAGTATAGATACAATCTGATTTTTCTAATTGTGTTTTTAAAGGTTGAAACCTAAATAATATTAATTACAACAGAAGCCACAAGAAAAAGCTTGCTTTTGGAGAAGTTATGTTCTTTGAAATGGAATTTTATTCTCTTAAAGATAAGTGTAATCTCCTCTTTCCAATTTAGGTTTTAAAACAGTTTCAAGGAACCAGGAGCAAATTATGGGGATACGTACAGGTAGTGCTCGACTTGTTTAGTGACTGAAATTACAACGGCATTGAAAAAAGTGACTTCTGACTAATTTTCACACTTATGACTGTTGCAGCATCCCTATGGTCATGAGATTTACATTCAGATGCTTGACAACTGGTTCGTATTTATGATGTTTGCAGTGTCCCTGGGTCAAGTGATCACCTTTTGTGACCTTCTGACAAGCAAAATCAATGGGGAAGCCAGATTCACTTAACTACAGTGTTACTAATTTAACAACTGCAGT
Organism: Vipera ursinii; assembly: GCF_947247035.1. Classification (NCBI taxonomy): domain Eukaryota; kingdom Metazoa; phylum Chordata; class Lepidosauria; order Squamata; family Viperidae; genus Vipera; species Vipera ursinii. The sequence continues at coordinate 30,060,074 of NC_139517.1, forward strand.
GATTCACTTAACTACAAGAAGTCGTAAAATGGGGCAAAACTCACTCAACAAATTTCTCACTTAGCAGTATAAATTTTGGACTCAATTGAAGTTGTATGTCAAGAATTCTTTATAATTCAGCTGATGAGATGAGAAAAAATCCCAAGTAGTTGCTTCTAACAATGGAAACCATATAAAGATGGCTCTCCAAACACATTGATATAACTCCTTTTAGATCTTTGTATTTACTATATGAGCAACTTGCTATTTGCTTGGGCAATAATACAGAAATAATTTCCTATTGTTTTCTAGCTAGCCTATAGTTCTGAAATTTCTTTATAGTCTCCAATCTAAATATGAACCAGTCTGACTTCTTTAGCTTTTTCAAGGCAGCCAGGGCTAAGTAGATTTATTTATTTTTTATTTTAATTCCATTTATATCCCGCCCTTCTCCGAAGACTCAGGGCGGCTTACAAGCTTAGCAGTTGCTAGCACTTGATGTAAAAAGTTCAAACCAAGAAACAGCTTCAAATAAGGAGTAAAAGCTGATGGTCTTTGAATTTTCTGAAAGACCATTCCCTAATGGTGATAAATTATTCGGCATTTAAAAGCCCCGGAAAAGTAATTCTGTGCTTAATGGATGTGCAAAACAGCTAAAAAAAATTGCATTCAAATACATGCAATGATTTAGAGGTTTTTAAAATTCTTCCTCTTTGGATTGAGAACAGACATTTGAAAAAGGGGGCATGAAACTTTGTTTTTGTGTGTGATAACACAGTGGGATTACTATATGCATATGGAAGTTTTTAAGAAGAGACTGGACAGCCATTTGTCTGAAATGGTATAGGGTTTCCTGACTGAGCAGAGGATTGGACTAGAAGACCTCTAAGGTCCCTCCTAACTCGATGATGATGATGCACCTCTCTATCATGATTATCTCCCCATAAGATAATGAGATATTACAGGCACATATTTCAAAAAAGGCATGTTTTTTCATTTTCTAGATAAATTTATAGCTTTCTTGCTTCCTGCAGCATATGAAGAACTAAATGCTGGTTCACAAAGTTTTGGTTTTGGCATAGTGTTTATTGTTATTTTAAAAATAGAATCTGTATCGGAAAAGCCTGTAATTGGAGCAATAAGTTGTATTTATAAGAGGTTGTCTCTATCTCCACAGTGTGGCACCATCATTAGAATAGCAAATCGCTTGGAATTATGATACATATCTAAGGTATCATTTGGTGATGACCAAGTGAACATGGGCAATGTTCCAATGGCACTAAGTTGGTTGGCAGTGGCTGCCCCATGGAACAGCAATCCCTTTGAAATCCATACAACATTAATCCTCAGGTGCTCATAAAACTTTAAGACTTGGCTTTTTCAGCAGATCTGAAAGGTTTATGTTACAGCTCCCTCATAAAGGTAGCCCTCCACTTATGATCACATTAAGCTCAAATTTTCTGTTGAAATGTGAGAATTTGTTAAGTGACTTTTGCCCCATTTTGTGTCCTTTTTTTGCCACCATTGTTAAGTGAATCACTGCAGGTATTAAATTAGTAGCACAGTTGTTAAGTGAATCTCGCTTTCCCATTGATTTTGCTTGTCAGAAAGTACAAAAGGCAAACATATGACCCCAGGATACTGCAATTGTCATAAATGCATGCCAACTGCCAAGCAACTGAATTTTCATCATGTGGCCATGAAGATGCTGCCATGGTCATAAGTGTAAAAAACTATCAGAAGTTACCTTTTTCAGTGCGGTTATAACTTTGAAGGATCACTAAAGTAAATGAACTATTGTAAATCAAGGACAATCTGTATACAGCAGGATATTGCATTATATTTGAAATTTTATAATTGATTTCATTGTTATCCTTCATGTGCTTGGTAAATTTTTTTTGTCATAAGACATTTTTAAATTTATTTACATTTGGAAAACACTTATAATTGCAACTGTGACAGATGCAGTCTACAAATTTGAGTGAATGAATAAATAAATAAGTAAAATAAACCAATAGCCACTATTCTTCTGTTCAGGCAAATGATTATATTGAATTTGGCTGGTGGTGACGAATGGGATCTTTTCAGGAGCAGCAGCCAAGCTGTGAGTGAGCTTTTCATATTTCAGGCATTTGGTTGGATATCTGTTTCATTCATATAAGGAAAGAAGATAGAAACTAACAAAATCTAGAAAAAGAAGAAAAAAGAAATCAAAGAAAGAGCTAAAAGGGCAAAAGCAAAAAAAGAGATAAAAATAGCTTTTGATTTTTTTTACAGTAATTAGAAGTAAAATTTATCTCTCCCTTTATTATTATAAAATGACTCTTTTTCTACAATCTATTCTTTCTAGACCAGACATGTCAAACACAAGGCCCGGGGGCCGGATCTGGCCCGCGAAGTGGTTTCATGTGGCCTGCGAAGCCATCCTGGAAACAGTGAGGGAACGGCCCCCACTGCCTTGGCCCTGGCCCAGAGACCCTCCTTCTGCCAGAGACCCTCAGATCTGTCCCACTCCTGCCCAGGCCCCCATAGGCACCCTTGATGCGAACGATGTAGAGCTGGCCATGCCCACCCAGTAGGCCACATGCACTCTAGCCACGCCCACCCAGTAGGCCACACCCACCCTGGCCACACCCACCCATCCCCCTGAGGGCAACTGCAATGCTGATGCAGCCCCTCAATGAAATTGAGTTTGACACCCCTGCACTAGACACTGTTTTATTTTTCAAAGTCATTGATCTAAGATGGTTTTAGTTCCTCTAATTCCTCAGGTACTGACTCTCAATATTTCATCACTTCATTTTTCTTATGAAATATATGTATTTTAATATTGTGGATGTTGCTGATGTTAGCTTTTATGCTGTTGCAACGCTGAGTAAAAAGAGAAATAAACATTCAAATAGAAAAAAAAATGTTCGAAGGCCAACTATTGACATGTTCATTTTGGTTTTAAAGTTCAATTCTTTTTTTTAAAAAAGCAATATTTTCCTAGTTTTCATTTCAACTCTTTTTGAAAATATAAATCATTGTAGAAAATATATCAGGGGAGAAACATCAGTGAAAACAGCATCACACATTTATTCTTTTCAAACTGTCATCATGTAGCTGTAGTCAGCTTGATGGCAAAGGTAGCTGGATGTCTTTTCTGCGTCTTCACATCATTCTAGTTCAGACCTGGATTAATACATTCAAATCCTAATTCATATTGCTGATTTGGAAGCTTCATGTTCAAACAACTTACTGATGACCTACAAACCAATCCAGAACTGAACATTCACTCAGGTGAGCACAGTTATGATTACAGGTCCAAGAAATGGGATTATGAGTAAAAAATAGCATAAGAATTTTTTGGAATAATACAGGCAATTAGATATTAATGCCTTTCGGATATTTCATACTTCCCTCTCCCAGATTAAGAATATTTTGCAGGTTTTGTGGAGAAGGAAACTTACCTTATGGCACTCAAAATAAATTGATGACTATCGCTTGATGAAGATCCAGAGTTGATCAGTTGCACGAAGTAGTAGAGGAAGTATCAAGATTTTGGAAGCTATTTTTGTCCATTTAGCTCAGGATTGTCTTAAGCAGCCTTGCCCAGTGTTGGGACCCCAAGATGTGATGAAACTACAAATTCCAGGATTTCAAGCCAACAAAGCCTTCCCAATCTTTTGACAACCAAATATGTCATATGACAGCTATGGAAGTTGGAAACCAGTACTTCTAATGACCACCACTGTTACCAAGAATGAACAACAATGAGAGGCAATCATTCTCCAGGGTCCCACAAGACAACTGGTCTCTGGAAACTCCAGGGATTAAGCTCCTGCCTTCCCCAATAGTTGAATTTGTAGCCAAGATCATTCCTCATGTCAAAAAACATGGTAAGACTAGTCCATCTGCCAATAAGGACTTTTTCAGGCTTTTTATCTTCCTAGTGGTTTCTACTAATGTGTGGAGCCAGTGGGCCATGATAATTGGAATTTACTGGAAAACACACACAAATCCTGCACTCTACTAGTTGCTGGCCAATTTTGTAGGTAAAATAATTGAGAAGTTAGAAAGTCAATGATACTGGAGCTACTGACACAGGCCATCATTTTTGCTTTACCAGTCTTTTAAAGTAGATTAGGTGGAGATATAAAAATAATGTCACACATTGCATTATAAGCTGCAGTTTATAAGCCACAGTGGCTGGACCCAAATAAAAACACTCTCTAATCCTAATACATCACTGAACAGTGTCTATCCAGCTGTTATTGGATCACTGTGACAGCAATGAAGAGAGACTTTACATTGCATCAGTAGAGGCTGGATGATGCTATAAGACTGAGGCATTAGTAGGTAAATGATCTAATCGAGAACCAAACTACAGAGCTCATCTGAGTTGGACAACTAATCAATCAATCAGGTTTTGTGTAATATATAGGTCTAGCTAGTGACTGGCCACATTTCACCTACCAAGTTACATCTACTAAGTGACCTACTGAGTGACTTATATTTAGGCAAGAAAAACCAAACGCTCAAGTATAGAGTAGTACCACAATAGTAGCAACTGTGAGAAGGATCTTGGAGTCCCACTGGACAATCACTTAAATATAAGTCAGCAGTGTGCTGCAACTGGCAAAAAAGGCAATGCAATCCTAGGCTGCATTAATAGAGGGATAGAATTAAGATCACATGAAGTGTTAATATTACTTTATAATGATTTGGAATATTGCATCCAGTTTTGATTACCACAATATAAAAAAGATGTTGAGGCTCTAGAAAGCTTGCAGGGAAGAGCAACAAAGTTTATTAGAGGACTGGAGGATAAAACATACGAAGGACAGTTGCAGCAATTGGGTATGTCTAACTTAATGAAGGGACGTGGTGGCTCAGTGGTTTAGGACGCTGAGCTTGTCGACCAGATGGTCGGCAGTTTGGCGGGTTGAATCCCGAGTGCCGCGTAACAGAGTGAGCGCCTGTTACTCGTCCCAGCTTCTGCCAACCTAGCAGTTCGAAAGCACGTAAAAATGCAAGTAGAAAAATAGGGACCACTACGGTGGGAAGGTAACAGCATTCCGTGTGCCTTTGGCGTCTACTCATGCTGGCCACATGACCATGGAGACATCCTCGGACAAGCACTGGCTCTTAGGCTTTGAAACAGAGATGAGCACCGGCCCCTAGAATCAGAAATGACTAGCACGCATGTGCGGGGGAACCTTTACCTTTAACTTAATGAAAAGAAGGACTAGAGGTGATACAATTGCAGTGTTCCAATATCTAAGGGGCTGCCACAAAGAAGAGGGGGGGTCAACCTATTCTCCAAGGCAGAACAAAAAGCAATGGATGGAAACAAATCAAGGAGAGACACAACCTAGAACTAAGGAAAAATTTCCTGACAGTTAGAACAATTAATCACTGGAATAACTTGACTCCAGAAGTTGTGGGTATGCCTACACTGGAGGTTTACCATTTGTCTGAAATAGTACAGAGTTTCCTGCTTGAGTAGGGGGTTGGACTAGAAGACCTCCAAGGTCTTTTCTGCTATTATGAGCTTCATCTATTCCATTGCTACAGAGAATAGTTATAAGCCTGATCTGCCATCATGGCCTGGGGAAAAGGTAGGCTTTTTGTATTTGCGATTTTACCAGATTCTGTTAGTGGGTGGGCTAAAGTAAGGAGAACTTAAATGGTTGGTCCACAGCTTAAAATAAACAAGGCCACTTTTAAAAATTCTCCCCAGCCCAACAAAATATTAGAAATGAGGCAAAGGGCTTCAGACTTCTGTCATCAGGATAATTCTCTGAAAAATAAGCAGAATTAGACAAAAACTGGAGTATGCATGGTGCTGTTTGTGGATGGGAAAAGCCAGCAAAAGAAAGTTCAAATGTGAAAATAAATCAGATCAGGATGGAGAAAATGGAAAAAGAAATAAATAAAAATCCTTTATAAAGTGGAAAGAATACCAGAAGTCATCCTAATTAATGTAACCAACAAATTTTAAACGTTGAGCACCAGAATTAAGAATAAGGTCTTTATTTCCTTTGATATGGAAACAGTAAGACATCCCTAGTTGGGTTAATTGCTGCTTCTATCATGTCCTCAGATTCTCTGTGCAATTAGTGATATTCAAGCTAGGGTTACAGAGGAGACGCTAGTAAAAGCATCAGTGGTTTGCACTTCCTCTCTCACACTTCCTGTGCAATGCAAGAATTTGTTGGGATGGTGAAACATTAAGGTTTAACTCACTCACTTTGAAATTTCCCTCAGAATACTACTTTATGGATTGGTTGAAAAACAAATCCTATCACTGCCAATTTGTCTGAGCATTACAAAGTCATAGCTCCTACTGTTTAAAAGGTGCAGGTTTGAAGAACTTAACTTTAGGCTGCTGCTTTCATCTTTAACTCTCCCCCTTCTGCCTTTTGAATAAATTTTGGTGTAAACAAAGAAACTCAGCTGAAAAGAAAGTGTGATAATAAAGTGAAAGCAAATTTTGCTAAAAGGAAATAATGGGATATGTAATACAGGAATATAATTTTGAAACCATTAGATTGAAAAGAAAGTTTCCAACTTATGAAAACTGTATATGCTACCCTCTCAATTTTCACATCCATTTAGCATCAGGGTATATTTTCTGAACTTCAAGTTTCAGGATTCAAACTGAGGATTTGAAAGAGCTTCCAGTCATATGCAGAGTGATTTCCCCTTTGTTACAGGCAGTGCTTTTTTTGTAAAAGAAAAAGGTGCCGGAACTCACACATGTCTTACAAACCCGCCTTGCCTACCCTACAAGGTTCCATCCAAAAAAGGTGCCGGAACTCCGTTCTGAGCGTTCTATGAGAAAAAAAAGCCCTGGTTACAGGAGTCATCTAGAAGCATCACACCATCGTCATGTTTCTGAAGAATTCTAGGCTTTTACTGGGATCAGAATAATTTGCAGCCATGAGTTCCTCCTCAAGATCTCTTGCTGGAATGACTGAAGCTAATCTTTGAATTGAGGAGCACAATGAAGAAGCTGGAATAGGATTTTTTTTCCTGGCATGGATGCATGAAGGAAACCATAAGCATAAAAGGGAAGTCAGCCTCCTGCTCCTCAGGGTCCTGGTACTCCTCCCTTCCTTCTCTCTCTCTTTACCCTTCCTTTCCTCCCAACCCTAGGCTCAAGAACAGGATATGATGGGAGATGGATTGAATATATTCAGAAGAAATATGGGACTAAAAAGCTTCATTTAGCATTTGAATAAGTACTGGATCTATATGATGTATAACTAGTTAGTAGTTATTTTATTAATATTTTGACGATGGAGAGTTAAAGTGTGACAGAATTTAATGTCTTATTATTGTTAGCATATTTTAGATTATGCTTGTTTGTATTTTTATACCCTGTATTCAGCTCTGGGAAGTCGGGGAGGGCGGAGGGGAGGGAGGGGTTGGGGAGAGGGGAGGTGGAGGAGGGGGGGTGTTTGTATTTAAAAATATATTGTAAAACTTTTCAATAAAAAAAAGAACAGGATATGATCTTGGATGAGCTAAGGTGCAAAATATCTCCTTGATGTTCAGTTCTTTTTTTGAGTCTCAGCTAGTATTTTATTTACAATGCCTGTCTCAACAGACCCAAAGGCCATAGCCATGCGTCAAGCAGAAAGAGACAACAAAACATAAGCTCTTCAGTTTGTGAAGAGGGTGTGCCTAACCAAGAAGATTAACCTACAAGTGATCCCTCAGAGTAATGCATTAATGCCTTCCCTCCTCCCCTTCTAAAGCAAACTCTTTTGCAACTAGGATGTTCCCCCTTTGTCTGATATGGCCAGTTACTTGTTTCTGTCCATGGATTTGATTCTCCACATGCATGATGATAAATAGGTGTGAACTACAGGAGGACTGGCAGATAAGAAACATTTGTGGTTAGGCAGGAACTCCCCAAAAGAGCATAACATGAAAACTTTTGAGAAAACCAAGCACTTTGTCAGTGTAACCAATGTGCATTTGTTAATGTATTTGTGATGGAGGTACAGCAAGCCCAATAAAGCTGGGTTCATATTAAGTTCACATTGTTCACCTTTTTATTGTACAACAACTTATAATGGCTTGGCTCAAAATAGAATGCTTAGCCATTGTGGAAAGGTTCATTTATCACACTGAGCAAAAGGCCCCTTTATGGATCAGGAAATTGGCAAACTAAATTCGCTACTGGGTAATATGTGAAAGGGCAATGAAGTGGAAAGGGTGCAAAACTTAGTAGATTAGACTAGGAAGTTGAAAAGCTATCCTGAAAGAAGCCATTGACTAAGGCAAACTACTAGAAACCTGTGTTTATGTAAGGCAATTTTATTTATATTGTATTAGTTCAAAAGTTGTCTTTCCCTCATTTCGTATCATTGTTCACAGATGACACATTTCAGCTGAACAAAGCAGCTTTGGGTTCTTTGAAATGGTTGCAGGAGGACTAATTTAGATCTTATATGTAACTTCTGTAATATAGTAATATTCCCAGTAAAGTGTAAAAATAGACATAATCCAGCTATACTTATAACAAGCCAAAAATGAGCACCATATCACTAGTTTACATGGCCTAAATTCACAGTAAAAAAAAAAATCAGGACAGTGATCAGTGCTTTTCCAAGTTGGCAACTTTCAGAAGTGTGAACTTCAACTCTCACAATTTCCTGGTGTGGAATTCTGTGAATTGAAGTCCACATATCTTAGAGTTCCTGAGATTGAAAAACTCTGCTACACATCATAATCGAAAGAACAGTAGCTCTTCCAAAGCATGCTATGCATGCTTCAATGTAATCTTAAATACACTCTTAATAAAACAATATTACATTTAAAAAGGACATTTTCTATGAGTATTTGCTAAGATTGATTTTGTAAATACCCATTGCCATATGAACACCCTTGAAAGCATCCTATTTTGCAGTCTCTGTACTATGCAATGAATAATTTTAAAATGGTCATTGGATGTAGCCTTTAGGAGTAAAATAGAGGAACTTTCATAAAATGAGCCATGTTCTCCAAATGCAAATCACATCCCTATAGTAATTTTCTTTAATGAATCATGAGAAAGAGGCATCACAAAATAACTTTTGCAAGCAGTCTCTGCTTTGCATATTCAAATGATGGTATCAGTTCATCATAAAAATTGATGATGGTCCAGCAGTATTCCTCTTTGTTGCCATCTTATAGGTTGTTGATGAGACTTAATGAATGAATCAATGAATTAATGAATGAATCAATAATCAAAATGTTGGAAAGCAATTAAAGTGGAATTCAAAAGTTTATAGATAATGCAATATCAGTATTTCTCAGTGTTCAAATGATAAGCTTAATCAAAACTTAGTGATTATATTTGTACAACATACTGAGAATAGCTATATTTTTCTCATAGGTTTGGGCTCTTCTTCATTTTCTCCTAACTATGGCAGAGACATGGTATCTTGGTATCTATTTTTAATGCCCTATCATCAGGATATTATCTTCATCTTATCCTCACCATCAGCTGTACTGATCTCTCCAGGCAGAGTCATGTTTAGCTGTTCCAGATTTAAAGTATTTTCCTCTTTTCCCAATACAGTTTTTGTCATGGATATGTTCTGACACTTCAGTAATGAGGTTAAGATCTGTCTGGCTCCACTGATTACTTTAGGCTGCTTCAGATATGCCCCTTCCCACCTAGTCTCTGAGAAATTCCTTCCATGACCAGATTGTCTTGGATTATAAAAGAGAATGGACAGTACTTATCTACCACTTTCCTAAGAGTTTGGCTCTTATAAATATAGGTTTACTGGTCTTTTTCAAGTATGCTAGTCTCAACCTGTATAACAGGGATGTCAAACTGCTGGGCCACGGGCTGGATGCATCATAGCAAAACCGGGCCCACCCTATTGCCAGCAATGGCAAAAAAAAGTCACAATACATTGTGACATGTCACATGATGTTGCGAGTTTGACACCCCTTTTGTATAAGTTGGTTTAAACTAGGAAAAAGCCATATTCTGCCAGTTATGTGTTGTTCATTTTGTTACCATTGGATCAATTTCAATTTTCCACTGTTTTTGCCAAAGAGAAATTGTACACAACTATACTGTTTTTATTATTTTAGGGATATATTTTGCTTTATCCATTTGGTTTTTAGCGGGGCTAGATGCCATAGTGATAACTCTTGTAATTACATGCAAGTCAGTCACTATTCTGTGTACCACATGGCCATCTAATGTTTTTTTTTTTCTGGATGCTGCTAGCAAATGAAATCAGAACTGAACTCTGGTTACTCAATGCCAGCAACACTAGTTGAGTACATAGCTTGTTGATTATCATTGCTTCCTGCTTCATTCGGGGTCCCACTTCTGTGTTACTTCTTACACTATTTTTGCATTTGAGTTTAACACTCTTTCAGAAGTGTGCTAGCTAGACCTATGTTTACCCTGACTAGTAGGTCACACATGAAGAGATGAGTTTGAACTGAATAGGTTCATTCAGGATACACACCTTGCTTCACCATATTCACTTTTCCACATCAGTAACGTGTAGGTCAGACATGTGACAGCTGGCTAAATGTATTGTTCTAAACACTCACTCACATATGCCTCACCCTGCCCCACTTTACATTAAGGTTAAATCAGTACAAGCAGGGCTTTTTTCCTTAAAAAAAGGTGCTGGAACTCTCATCTTGTTAATCTTTTATTTATATAATTTTATTTATATATTTATATAATTAAACAATTATATATTCAATTCTTAACATACATTTAATTTATTGTATTTAAGGCAAATGTTCATAGAAAATTCCAAAATTTGTCCAATTCTCATCTGGCAAATCTTATTGACTCCTTCCCTTGCTCTTAGTATCTATGGCCAAATGTCGTCCTCTGAGTAACCACAGATCAACGTACTTTGAAGGATCGAAAAGTCTCAGAGGTGGTCCGACAAGTTTGATGAACAAAAGTGCTGAAATTGTCTTAGTCTTTAACGAAGCTCTTGTTGGGGTGGCAATTAGATTCATCTATGAAAACCCACATTCACATTCACTTGAAGAAATAGGAATGGTAGTCAGAGTCCGTATCAAATGCAGCAGTTTGTCTTTTCGAGAATGTATTCACAGAATCCATGAATCATTTCTCTTTCATTTAGTTGCAGTCTGATTGATAAGTTTCTAATTTCCACTTCTCTAAATGTCAGTCGAGTATTAACTTCAGGCCAATGTTTCTGATCAAGTACGCGAGACCAATATGCCAACTCATCGTCTTTGCTATCAAGTAATCTTTTCAATTGACTCTTTCAATTTTGTATAAAATATACTTGGGTCAATGGGAGGATCCTTTTTTGAATCTCTTTTGTGAAGTAAAACTCCACGAAAGCGAAGATCACTTACAGCAGCAATAGCACATTTATAATAGGGCCCAAAGTTCTGTCTTCTTTCTTCAAAAACTTGTACCAGTATTTTTATTTTCTTATTTGCCTTATACAAGTCGATGTTGCGGTCCTGTAGATCCAAACTTAAATCTGACAATTCTTGGAGAGTGTCACACATCAGTCCTAGGTCCAATAAAAATTCTGTAGATGTTATTTTTCTTTTCAAGCCATCGTAAGTGCATTTATCATTTTTATCTCTTGTGGGATCATGCATTGCTTGTTCAAAATGATACACAAGGGATTCAAAATTATTCCATACAGCCAAAACTGTATGCAAACTACAACAACAACTTTTATTGATTAGCCCTTGGGCCACATCAAAGTACAAAGTTCCAGCAACAAACCGTCACCAAAACTAGATAAAAGCAATCCGAAATGGAATTTGATAAAATACAATTTAAAATGGAATTAAAATACAATTTAAGTTAAAATAGTAATAAAATGCAAATTTAAGATATAGATAAAATATGGAAACATTATATTTCGGAGTCGCCCTTACAATATACCCCAATCAGTCCCACATATGCAGATCTTAACTGGATCATTTTGTTCAAATACTGTGCTACATTGGATGTTATTTTCAAATTCTGGCCGGACATAAGGTAAGTTATTTTGATATGGGGATCCCAATGGGTCATTCGTTTGGTATATAGACCAAGATACCTGTCTCTCACCCTCTTATACAGACAACAGTCAAATAGGATGTGAGCCAGGTCCTCTACCTCTGCCGCTCCGCAAATGCAGAGACGCTCATTGTACGGTATAGCATGAAATCTCCCATATCTGACCATTGTGTCAAGCTGTTCAAATCTTGCTCTCGTAAATATCTCCCTAAGATGTTTTGGGAGTTGTGACTTCAAATAACTGTCCACTTGAAAAGTGCATTTGTATTTACTCAGCCATTTCAAGTTACCCACCTTACTAAGGATAGCTATATCAGTTTGTGCTTCTATATCCTTAATTCTTTGGGCAACTCTTTTTTTAGATTGTTCTCCTGTTACGCAAGAAACAGGAAGGCCACAGCTTCTTACAAAATTTGTTAGTTTGGTGATCCAGGAGATTTGTGATTGTAGTTTTATTTGCTCTAGTAGGCATAATTTGGGGAGTCTATCAGTCTCCATTTCATTAACTTTGCACCAGTAGTTATAAGCTCTAATTTTAGATAATGCCTGAATTGTATGAATTCCCAATTCAGCTCTAACTGCTGCAGCAGATGTTCTTGGATCTACACCCAAAATGCATCTCAGATGCTGGGACTGTGTTTGTTCTAAAGCTGTGGTTGAATAAAGACCCCAAATTTCTGCTCCATACAAGAGCATTGTCGTAACCTTAGCCTTATAAACTTTGAGTAGTGGAGCTAGGGACCCTGGGTAACTATGATTCTTTAGTTTGAGCAATAAATTCAAACGGGCTTTTGCTCTAAATGTACTTCGTTGATGATGGCAGGCCCAAGATCCAGTCTTGGAAAAAGTTACTCCCAAATATACAAAGGTATTAACCTGTTCAATTGGTTCACCGTCTAATTGCCACTTATGTCTCTGATGGTTTCTTCCAAACACCATTATTTTCGATTTGGATTTGCTAATAATTAGGGAGTTATCCTGGCAATAAGAGCTGAATCTTCTTAATAGCCTACGTAATCCTACTTGTGAGTATGATAATAAAATCATATCATCAGCATAAAGCAAGCTGTTACAGTAAGTATTTAGGATCATCGGCATGTGTACCATGGTATCCTTCATTAACCCTGGCAAATCATTGATGTATAAATTAAATAATAATGGGGGCAGGATACACCCTTGCCTTATCCCTTTATTTGTGTGAATCCTATTAGTCAGGGCCCCATTAACCCCATACCGCACCCTCAAACAGGTACTTGTGTAAAGGGCTTTAATCAAAGCCAGAAGTCTGGGTTCTATTTTAAGAGATGTCAATTTACTCCATAGTACGTCTCTATTTACCATATCAAATGCTGCTGTAAGGTCTATAAAAGCAGCAAACAGGGGTCTCCTCTTATAGGCATATTTGGCAATTAGATGGTTCAAAACAAAGCAGTTATCAATAGTAGATCTGTTCTGTCTAAAACCTGCTTGTTCTTCTGTGAGGATGTTGTTTTCCTCTACCCAGATTTCAATTCTGTTCAAAAGGTACCTAGCATATATCTTTGCTACAATGTCAATCAGGCTGATGGGCCTATAATTACTAGGATCCTTTTTATTCCCTTTTTTATATATAGGGACAACTATTGCCATCTTCCACCCGTCTGGTATATGGCAGGTGTTATTTATGTGTGTAAAAAGACCTGCTAATACAGGGCCCCACCAGTTGGGAAATTTCTTAAATAATTCTGCTGGTAAAAAATCCTCACCTGGGGCTTTATTGCTCTTTAAGCTTTTAATGATGGACTGTATCTCCTTTTCTGAAACTGGTGGCCAAGGGGGGAGGGTTCTCGGATTTACCAAATCACTGTTTAAAAATAATTTCTTTACCGGTTCGGTGGGGGCAAACAAGCACTGATAATAATTCTCCCAGTCCGCAGCAGAAATTGGTATGTCAAATGCAAATCTCCGTTCCTTCAGAATACCTGCTACTGAGTGCCAAAATAATACTGAATTATGACTTCTGGCAGCCAACTCAAGTTCTGACCAGATTGAAATGGCAAAACGTTTTTTCTTTAATGTTATAGTTTTTTTATATTCCCTTCTTGTGTGCAGCATCTTAGCTTGTATATGGGCAGTAGGATTCCTCTGGGCAAGCCTCATGGCTGCCTTCAATTTCTTTTTCTGTCGCTGGCAATCAGGATCAAACCAGCGAGGTCTACCCACTTGGGCTCTTTTTGTAGTAGGTTTAGCTGTTAGGTGTTTCTTCAGTATGTTACACAGATTGGAGAATGCATTGAAGGCTGACATCCAGTCAGTAGTAGATGACTGTATTGTTCTAGCCCACTTAGTAGCATTCTCTGTTTTAAGGCATTCTAATATTGCCTTAGTATCAACTTTGGCCCAAATTAACCTTTTATTTTGGGTCACCTCTACCTTTTTGGTGAGCCATCTGTCAGCCATGTTATATGGTCTTAAATCTGAGCGGCCTCGCAATGTCACACTTACAGGCTGATGGTCGCTATTGTCGCTAAGGTGTACTGTGACCTCTGAGAAGAGGTCAGCCTTATCTCTAGACACACAAAAGAGATCCAGCACACTACTTGAATTGGCTGAGTGGTATGTATAAGGGTATGTATAATTCTTGTCCTTACCTCCCAAAATTTGGAGATTACCCTTAAAAATTAAGGAGACTAGGAGCAGGCCAGCGGCATTACTTTTACAGTCTCTTGAGAGCCACTGAGGATGGTTATCAAAGAACTCCCCTGGGATTCCCTTCTTCTGGGCAAGCTCATACAGAGAGGGACCCAGTCTAGCGTTCAGATCTCCTAATAATATCACTATGGACTGAGGGTACAATATAGATAAATCTTCTAAGATAACTTCCAAGCCCATCCAATATTCAAAATTATAGTGCTGGGATGTGCTTGGAGGAATGTACACATTTACCAATATTAACTCAAACTGGTCATATTCAAATTTGACAGCTAGAAAGTACAGATACTTATCTTCATTATATAATTTCTCTCCTTGCCATTGCAACTCTTCCTTTATAAGAATGCATAGCCCACCAGAGGGTCTCCCTTTGTTCTTTGTTTTTAGGGCTGGGGAGGCCCATCCCTGAAAGCCTGGCAATTGTACTGGTTCATCCACTTCGGTTAGCCAGGTTTCTTGAAAGGCTATTACGTCAAATCTAGAAAGAAAGCTCATTAGTCCACTATCAACCATCCTTTTCCAGCCAGCTATGTTCCAGGTCATCAACTGTATGGGGTTCTCAGAAGCAACGTGGTCTGACTTGGTTGATTGGCTAGATGGTGGAAATGCCAGATGTCAACTTGACAATGGAGCTGGGTCAATATCATCTAAGCTTCCCATATAAACACAGTTGTTGTGAGGTTCGATATTTCTCCTCGTGGGTTGCAGAACTTGTTGTTGCTCCTCTATATCTCGGTTGCCAGTGTGCCTCTGCTCTTGCTCCAAGAATGATTTTTTTTCCAAAGAGCAGGTACTCTGGCTTAAGTCAATAAATGTAGATTTATGTCCATTTTTGGAGGGGCATGGCTGAGGGTTCATCTTGTGGAGAGATGTTGTGGGAACTTCTAAATCAAATGAGGATGGAAGCTGGATTATGTCCTTAGTGTTTGTCAGCTTAGGGGGCACTGTGTGATGAAGCCCTTTGTCTTTCAGTTGTTTCTCAGAGGCTGGGTCAGTCAGTGCAGTTACTCCACTCTCAGCCTGTGTGACAACACCTTTTTTTACTGTTGAGGTAAAGGCAGATTGTTGATTAAATATCTTGTCACAAGGTTGCGTGTTTAGTGGATCCAAATTAAATAGAGGCTTTGCTGTAGATTGGGTTGTTGTCAGTGCCTCTTTTAGGTCGTCCAATCTTTGAATGATGTTAACTTGCTCAGGTTCTGGCAATGCACTGAATAGGTCAATCAACATTTCCTCTGGCACATCCTCAGCAGTTCCTGCAGCTGTGGGTAACACAGTTCGTATATTGCTTCTTTGCTTTCTCAGGGTCAGTTCAGTTGCAGCAGCCTCAGGCTTAGTAGTGTGAGGGCTGTTGCAGCCTAGATTTAAAGCGACAGTTCCCTCTTGGTGACGCTGTTTCAGGAGTGGGCACACTTTTTCTGAGCAAAAGACCCTTATTGGAAATATAGAGAAAAAGCTCAGAAAGGGCTTCATTCTGAAGAGCATGGAGGGAATTGTGGGCTGCTTGAATGATAGGAGAATTCTCATACATTGTGTTCTTGCTGGCAGCCACTCTACATGTAGTAGATCTATCAGAGTGGATTCACAGCGGAGCAGCTGGCTCAGGGACAGCCTAATAGCTTTTCTATTGCTCCAACGCCCTCTATTTACTCTCTTGTCATAAATTTGCAAAGTAACCTGGTTAGTTTGCAGACTGTAGTTATATTGGTCATCTCTTAGACCTTTGCCTGATTGAGTGTTTTCTCTGTAGGTGTTCAAATTTTTGGGAGGAGAACAAGGTCCTTCTCTACTTTCACCTTCTGAGTTAGCCATCCCATGTCTGTCCATGGTTATCCTCCCAAGTCCTTCTACAGTATTTGGGTGGCTCCTAACAAACTCTGCAAAAGACTCTTTCAGACAATCAACCTTATCCATGACAATTGACAAGAGATTATATATTGAGTTTACAGTTTGGGCTGTAAGCAAACATTGTCTAGAGAGGAAGTCTGTCACATTTTCCCCCTTAAAATTTGCTACATCTCCCTCCTGTGTAAAAGAGGCTATTGCCAGATTCCAAGGAGGGGAGCCATTCTCCAGGAGGGAGGAAGACAACTCCACACGCCGTCTGCTCTCCACTTCGGCCTGTAAGTCCCATTCCAATGAGTCACATAAATTAACTTTATCTGATAAGGTGCCTGCGAATGAGTTACTTACTGGAGCAGACTGTCTGTTTGCAATATAATCCTCCATTTTCTGCTGCTTCAAAGGCTTGGATATACTTTCTGCTGCAGAGTGCTGTCTCTTCCTTCTTTTCCCCATTCAGGTTTGTTAAAACAGGTTTAAAAATAAGTTTAAAACTATGGTTTAAAAAGTTGAAATGGGTTAAAAATGGGTTTAAAAAGTTTAAAAGAGGTAGGTTAAATACAATATTAAAAGAGGTTAAAAAGTTAAAATAAAAATAAAATAAAATAAAATAAAACCTTTACTTTTGGAGGAGCTCTTTACAGCCTTTGCTGCCTCTCCACCATCTTGGCTCCGCCGTATGCAAACTAGATGACACCCATCAGGTACTTAAAATTCTTCCAATTTTCAGCAGCTCAGTCCGCAGTAATTCTGCACATGAATACAACTCTCGGCTATTCTTTGGTGAAGCATGGTATATGACATACAGTTTATCAATAAATGATTGGAATCTATTTATTCCTGAAGTTTCCTTGGCAGCATCACCTACTGATAATTCTAGTCTGTGATTAGCACAATGCCAAACTATAATAGAAGGAAAACGTTCTGTCAGCAATTTTTTCGCTCCACTTTTACATCCCATCATCACAGCGGCGCCATCGCATGCCAGAGAAATCAAATATTTTTTCAAATAATCTTCTGTCATCCCATAAGAGTAAAGACATTGAAGTAAGGAATCAAATATTTCTTCTGCTGTTACTTTTTCAAGTTCTACCAAGTCCAAAAACAAATTTACTGGTGAATTCATTCCCATACCTTCGATACAGCATCGAACAAATACTATGAGGGTAGTTTTTTTGCTTATTGTGGTTGATTCATCAATTATCAATGAAATTTTATTATTGGATCAAACAATTTCTTTAACCACAGTTTTCCTCATTTCTTCACTTATATGATTAACAATATATAATCTTAAAGGGCTTTGCCATTGTGATAGAAGATTGCTACCACTGCTCCAGGGTTTGGCTAACTTAAATATGCATAGCATAATTAGATTTATTATTGCTGCTAAAGCTATGCATTACAGATTCACATTTCCCATGGATTGTCTTCTGTCCATGGGAGGGAAGCTTGGTAGATTCTAAATTTCATAATTTTAGTTATTCCTTTGTGGCAGGGTATATACAGTATGAAAACAAGTTGCAAAGGTCTTTAAAAACATTTTTCTCATATATTTATATTTTTGAATCATAAATATTAAATCTTTTTTTCTTTCCAATGATCCAAACTAATGCTTTAGAAATATAATTTCCAGTTTTAGCTACAGTAAACAAGCAAATTACACTAAAGCTAAATTTAAGGTTACTTGTTAAAGATATTTACTATATTTCAGAATTAGTATTCTTTCAGTCACAATCTTATTCCTATTCAATTTGGCTGATTTTAAAATGTGATGTAAAATCATAAGCACATAAAAAGAAAACAGCAGAAACAGCTGCAAATTAACTCAACAGTTCTATGCTTAGCAACATTTCCATTTAATCAAAGTCCTTGCTCTTTCCAAAACTATTTCAGGATTTACTTTCTATATACACAAACAATGGGAAATGAGTTTCTGGGCTGGTTCAAATTTTTTACACATTTCAAAATTTCAGGTAATGTATCTGTTCCATATAAATATAAAAGCATGATAGGCTTTGTATTTGTACAATGGCTGATTATCTCAGTGTGCAGAACCGTGGATAACTACAGACAGAAGTTGCAAGCCCTCTCCTTGACTACAGAGTCATCCTGGTGAGATAGTCAGCATATAAATTTAATAAATAACTTTTTTTTTAAATGCCCCTATCAGCAATTGAATTTGAATGAAGTTTCAGAAAAGCAAATGTTCTGTGCTGGTGGTACTAAGCTCCCAAAGATCTAGCATGGGATAAATGAATTCTTCCTAATAAAAATAACTTCCTGCCTTTTTCTAATCATTATTTCTTCCCTACAGCAATTAAAAAGTAAAACAAAGTGAAACAAATCACTACTCCCTCCATGCAGGGAAAATTTCCTTGAGTCATACTTGGATATCCTATTTGCAAATAATATCTTACTTACCTAGTTGAGATGGTGTAGTTGGGGAGCAGGGAAGAGTGCCATTTGCCTGCTGGGTCTTTTGGCAAGCTCAGCAGCAATTCCTATTGGCTTCCAAAAGCCAATAGCATAGCTGACTCAGGGAGTTGAAGTCCATGAGTCGTAAAAGAGCAAAGCCTGCAATAGGCTTAAGCCAATAGCAGCACAGCTTGTACAAAAGCATTTTCTTTTGCAAAAAAAAGGTGCCGGAATGCCATTCTGAGCATTCTATGAGAAAAAAAAGCCCTGAATACAAGGTTAAACTTGGGTGGATGCATCATGTCAGTTATGCACTACTTATGACCAGTGCTTTTTTTGTAAAAGAAAAAGGTGCCGGAACTCACACATGTCATACAACCCGCCTTGCCTACTCTACAAGGTTCCATCCAAAAAAGGTGCCGGAACTCCGTTCTGAGCGTTCTATGAGAAAAAAAGCCCTGCTTATGACAAAATTAGCACCTCTAGTTGAAAAAAAAACATTTTAGGAGTTCCATTGCCAGTCACTCTTGGCAGGTTTGAGCCTAGATAATCTATTGGACTGATTCTGTCTTTATTCCTGTTCATTTCACTATCAATCATAATTCTCTCGCCTCTCCTGTTCAACATCTACATGAAACCGCTGGGTGAGATCATTCGTGGTTTTGGAGTTGGGTATCATCAATATGCTGATGATACCCAACTTTTTATTTCTACCCCAAACCACCCCAGTGATGCCCTCGCTGTGATGTCCCGTTGCCTGGAGGCGGTTCGGGTCTGGATGGGGAGGAACAGACTTCAACTCAACCCGGACAAGACTGAGTGGCTGTACATTCCGGCATCCCGGGACATTCAAATTGTTCCATCCCTTTCTATGGGGGGTGAGCTGTTACCCCCCGTGGATAGGGCTCGCAACTTGGGAGTCCTCCTAGATTCACGACTTACCTTGGAAGATCATGTAGCAGCTGTGACTAGGGGGGCTTTCGCCCAGGTTCGCCTGGTGCGCCAGTTGCGGCCCTATCTGGACCGGGATGCCCTGTGTACGGTCACTCATGCGCTCGTGACCTCTCGCCTTGACTACTGTAATGCTCTCTACATGGGGCTTCCCTTGAAGACCACTCGGAAGCTCCAACTGGTACAGAATGCGGCCGCGAGAGTTGTCTTGGGAGTTTCCCGGTACTCCCATGTTACACCTTTGCTCCGCGAGCTACATTGGTTACCAGTTGTCTTCCGGGTGAGGTTCAAGGTCTTAGTGACGGTTTTTAAGTCCCTACATGGCATGGGTCCGGAATACCTCGGGGACCACCTGCTGCCGGCGTCAACCCCCCTCCGCCCTGTGCGTTCCCACAGAGAGGGCCTCCTCAGGGTGCCTCCAGTCAGAGAATGCCGGCTGGTGGCCCCCAGGGGGAGGGCCTTCTCTGTGGGCGCCCCGGCCTTATGGAATGAACTGCCGGTGGAGCTCCGGATGGCACCGGATCTCCGCTCCTTCCGGCGCGGGTTAAAGACCCACCTGTTTGAACAAGCTGGCCTGGCCTGATGGGGAGTTAATTTGGGTTTTTAAATATTTGTATATTTTACTGTTTTATCTTGGGCATTAATTTAATTCTATTTTAACTTTTGTAGTTTTGTATTTTTATTATCTGCCCTGTTCACCGCCCTGAGTCCCTAGGGAGAAGGGCGGTATAAAAATTTAATAAAAACTAAAAAACTAAACTAAACTATTTCTGGAAGCACAGCAAACTGTACTGAATGCTTTCGCTTCATGTGTTAAGATGGATAATTCTAATTTATAGCTTCATTAACAATAATATTTTGAATAACTATTAAGGATTATCAGATCATCTTACTGTACTTTGGAACATTTTCCTTTATCGAATGAAGGAATGAGCAAATGCAAGTTTGTGCATATACACTAGCATGGCATGGGGGAAAAGATTTGTAATTTATTTTCTCTAGTCTTAATGGAGGGAATATTCTTGAGGTAAGTCATAAATTTATTCTATGTGCCCATATGCACAGCAGCATCCATTTTCAGACCTTGCATGTTTTTTAAAGTTAGAACCTTCTACTTGGAATTAAATATACTAGCTGGATTTTTTTTCTGTAGCCATATTTACAAAACACTTGTTCCCCCGGCCCCAACTTATTCCATTTGTCACTTACATAATTAGGAAAGCTCATTTAGAATGCTTAAAAGCACTGTATTTATCAAAGCACACTTTGTAATAGTGTAAAAAGAGCATAAACTATTACATTTGTCTGAGAAAAAGATGCCAGTAAAATAAACAGCCATGGTGGCAATGTCTCTGAGTCAAAAAAGATTTTACTAGAAAATAATAGTGGTATCTTGGTTTATTGTTTTTTTGTAGGCCCAAATAAATTCATTGCGTTGGGCACAGGTTTTGGCTATGTTCAGTTAACATGTTGGCAGCTGTTTTGCAAAACGTAAGTGTATTGTGGGACCCAGCAAATGGATTATTCATGCCCATCCAGATTAAAAGAACTGTATGAATATAAACAATCTTTGTGGACCTTTTGGGTGTTCAATCTTTTGGCCACACTGAGTGAAGAAGAATTGTCTTATGCCCAATATATAACATAGTTAATGTATACAAAATCATATAATAATATTAGAAGTTTATGGTCTTGTGGGACCAGATTATTAGCTGTCCAAGGGTGCATGAGGCCCATGGGCCAAGGGTTAGCCACTCCCCGTGGAAGGGTCAGAAAAAGTGCTTCCCCTACTAGATTCAATAACACAACTCAGCCTTAAAATGGAGATGAATCCCCACAGCATAAGTGGCACTGCCCGCGATTCGGAGGTGACACTGTCCCCAAAGAAGTGGAAAATATCAGGGTGGGCAAATTCCTGGGAAGGGGCGTCCACAGTTAATCCAATTTTCGAGCAAGGACACGTGAGATGGGGGCATATGTGTGGGTAGACACGAATCCTTAAACCGCGCCTCCCCCCCCCTCAATACCAATAAGGCGTGAAACAGACGACACGCGGAAGGGATTGGATTACATTGTCATGATTATTTTTTTTAATAATTCATCGGCGAGGTAAATCCAAAAGCTGGCGTAGCCGAGGTTCCCTCCCAACCGCATCTCTTCCTTCCTCTTACAATTGGATTGATGGGACTCATTTTCGCTTATTCGGTAAAGAGAAAGCAACGGGGGGTTGGGGAGGCGGAGAAAAAGAGAGGAAGAACGCGTCGCTGCCCTTTTTTTTTTTGCTTCCTTTCC
Organism: Vipera ursinii; assembly: GCF_947247035.1. Classification (NCBI taxonomy): domain Eukaryota; kingdom Metazoa; phylum Chordata; class Lepidosauria; order Squamata; family Viperidae; genus Vipera; species Vipera ursinii. The sequence continues at coordinate 30,082,263 of NC_139517.1, forward strand.
TGCCATAGCAGAAAACGAGGGAGGTGCAAGGAGTGTGATCACTTTAAGACCCAGCGGTTTCCCCCCCTCTCTTTCTCTTCATTTTCCCCCTTCTGCTCTTCCCCCCTCCACTTTTTTTTTAAGCAGCGACAGGCTGTGGCGTTTGCAGAAGGGTTTGGTCTCCGTCATCGCGCTGCAAAAGCGAGCGAGCGAAAGCGACAAGGAAGGAGAGGAAGAGGAGGAGGGGGGATGAAGGGGAGGTGTAACACATCCGACGAGCCGGCTGCAATGGGCCTCATCTAATCCAGACCCTTCGAAGGATCTGCCTTCCCGCTGCCACCGCCGTGGATCAGAAGCTCCTTGGATTCGGTTCTCTCCTCGCCGCCCTCGTCGCCGGTTGACCACATTTTTCCTTGACACACAATGAGCGCTGCCTGGTAGAGAAGAAGCGGTGCCGCCTTGCCCCTTTCGGGTTCTCGCGATGTGATTGTATTGCGGCTGCTAGAGGTGAAGGAGAAAGAGGAGGCAGGGTGGCCCGTGGGTGGAGGAAGCCTGAGGCTATGTGGTGTCAGCGACACCAGAAGATTTGGTGAACCATGATGAAGACTGAGTCCCATAATAATCCTGGGGGCAGTGGCACCAGCAGCAGTGGGGGCAGTACCACCAGTGGCAATGGGGCTGGAGGTGGCCTGAGGAGTGCCTCACCTCACCGGAACGCCTATGAAGCTGGCATCCAAGCTCTGAAAGCCTCCAAAGATGCCCTGGGCCAAGCTGACAGTGAAGAGGCCAAGAAAGCCAGGAACAAGAAGTATGGATCTAATGTCCATCGGATCAAAAATATGTTCCTGCAAATGGGCACTGCACCGCCACCAGGGGAGGGAGCAGTTGATCTGGCCAAGATGAAGGAGAAGCCGGTCCGGTTGTCCTTGCCCCGGGCCAGCAGTCTGAATGAGAATGTAGACCATAGTGCGTTGTTGAAACTGGGCACCAGCGTATCCGAGAGGGTGAGCCGGTTTGACTCCAAAACAGATAAGCCATTGTCCAAGCTCCAGGAGACAAGGAAGATCTTCGAGAGGAGTCTCCAGGAAAAGGAGACCACCAACAAACTGCTTCTGAGGAAGGAGAGAGCTGGCTTCCAAGACCGGAAGTTGGATGTGGTGGTGAGGTTCAACGGCAGCACAGAATCCCTAGACAAGCTAGACACAGAGGCTGTTTCTCCCACTGTAAGTCAACTCAGTGCTGTCTTTGAGAAGGCTGACCTGAGGAATAACCTTCATAAAGCCCCTGGCAAAGTTGGGCCTCTCAACTCCAAAATTGTTAGCAAAAGGTCCAGGGTTTTCCTCCAGACTCCAGAAGGAGGGCCCAAGGTGGAAACCAGGAATAGTGATGGGCCTGCACTCCAAGTAAGAGCAAGGTTACCTGAGACTGACAAAGCCCAAAACAAGGTGGTGCCTGGTGGGTCAGTAGCAGCAAAGGCAGGGGATAAGGACTCCAACATGGGGCTACGTCCTCAGAAGGTCCAAGAAGTGCGCAAGATCAAGCCTGTGGAAGTGGAAGAGAGTGGAGACTCTGAACAGGAATTTGAGGCAGCTGAGGTGGCGGTGGCAGCAGCAGCAGTGGCAGATGAGAACAGCAAATCCTCTAAGGCACCTGACCCTCTCAGGGCAGAGGTGATTCAGGCTGAGGTCACAGTGCATGCGGCCTTGGAAAATGGCCAGCTGGGTGGTGAAAGATACTTAGAAACTCCAGGCCCATTGGCAGACACTTACTGTGAGGAAGTGGCCAAGGCTGAGGGACCAGAGGAGAATGACCTGGGTGATGAGTCTAAGAAGGAGGACTTCTCTGAGGCTGACCTGGTGGACATTAGTGCCTACAGTGGACTGGGGGAGGATTCGGGAGGGAGTGGGCTGGATGAAGATGAGGATGGTGATGGACTGTATGCACCAGAATCTAGCTGTGTCGAGATCGCTGGGCTGTCAGAAGAGGATGAGGCTGTCCCTAATCGCAAGATCCACTTCAGCACAGCCCCAATACAGGTAGGCCTTTGAATCTAGTATTTATAGTGACTGTAAAAGACACCTGGATTCTGGGAAGTCTGGTGGTCCTTGGACATGGTTGTTATTATCAACATGAATGACAATTCCAAGGATCTGCTCTGGGGCCTAGTTTTCGCAAAATAGCAACTGAGACTAAAATCCTATGTTCTGACTACTGTAAACCTATTCAGGATCTCCAAGTAAGGATAAGGAAGATTTCTTTTTCATAAAGAATTGCTGTTCATTCATTAAATACAATTCTCTGCATAAAAGGAACTAGCCTATCCAGAAGATATTTTAAACCACATGTTCTCCCTAGTGCACCTCTCTTCTCTTGATGGGGAAGTGTGTGCAAGGAAGCTTTGCAGGGAGGATCCTTCAGATGTGCAAATCTCCATCTTCCATCGAAATAGCTTCCAACTTACAGGTTTACCTCTTAATTTTGGGAAGGCCTACATATCTTAGGCAAAGAGGACCTTTTCACCTGATTCTCACTGATGCCTACTGTTGTAAGGCCTTGATTTTTCAACGCTTAAGGCAAATGTCCCCTTAATTCATTAAAATCTGTTAGGCAGAGATTTATGTTGGCTTTTGTTTGTGCATTTAAATATTGAAGGGAGAATGTAGCAAAACTCTTCTATCCTAGAGATAATGGAACAGGGATACTTTTGATAGGATTAGCCTTTCACTTGAGTTAAGAACTGAATTAGTGAATTGCCTTTGCAGGTTATATATCAACAAAAGTGATTTTAGAAGAATTGTACCAGTGTCATGATTGAAAGTGCCATCATGGATCTCACCATGTTTTCCCCCCCTCTGTTTTATGTGCAAAAACCAGGAATAGGAGAAGCAGGGAAGAGATTCAAAACAGCATTTTCTTGTTTGACAATCCAACAGACTGAGATATGCTGAAGAGACTTGATTTTACAAACGAGGATGGGAAGAGAAACGCTGTTCTTCATCCTCTTTTTTTGCAAAGCATGGCTTTCATGAAACACTGAGGTAGGGAGGGTATATAAATGGACCCGTTTGCAGCAGGCTGCTGGTAGTAGGAAGAATAACACATTTGATGTGAAAGCTCAGTTTCTCACATTTCATTCTCTGAGTTGGGGCTATACATTTCTCTCTCTCTCTCTCTCTCTCTCTCTCTCTCTCTCTCTCTCTCTCTCTCTCTCTGTGTGTGTGTGTGTGTGTGTGTGTGTGATGGTGGGATTAAGTCACTGACAAATTAAGGAATATGATCATTGCAATCTGTTTCCCCTTCTCTCCTTTCCCTTTGGACTCTTTGATTAGCTACATTCCCACTCCATGCCAATTGGAAGAATAAAAGGCATATCAGGCATAATTTCCCAGCTTTAACTGGGTTTTATTTGACACTATAAGACCATTTTGCCAAGGTAGATCAGAGATGGGTGGGTTTCTGCTTTTCCATAGGAAAGGCAATTGAATTGAGAGAAAAATGGACTCCCATCCAGGAAAAAAAGTACATGCAGGAATACAACTTTTGATGGAATCTAAGGTGAGATTGCCAGGTTTATACATGATGGGAGGCTATAACAAGGTTTGTTTTGTTTCAACTCAGTATGATGAAATGAGTGATGAAATTTGCAAATCATGGTTCAATTTTATTATAGTAGGATTTATACCAGACTGGGTGTACTCATGTTAATCCTTAAACCCAGATTAATGCAATACAAGTGTACAACATATAGTGCCCAAATAAACCATGCTGGCTCACTGTGGATAGACTAACTCATATATTGTGATAATGTTTGGATTCCTAAAACATCCTGAAATACCAGTTATCCATTATCATATTGGCCTAGTCTAGCATATTGTGTGAACCTAGCCCATTTAGTAACTTTAGTAATTAACAAATCAAAATGTAATTTGTTAATCCAGAAATTATGTGAACTAGGGCACTATGACATTATTAAAACATATCATGGTTTAGCGCAGTTTGAACAATATATATTTAAGCTATAGATAAGAATGTAGGAATTGTGAGTTAAGTTTCTGCAAGTTAGAAATGGGCATGGATAAGTACTTCACTGCCAAAGGTAACTTGGCTCCTATCAATATAAGTTTAGATGTATCCTGAAAAAGTCAATGTCTTTCAATTAGAGGTGTATAAATATTAAATCTTTGGGAGATAGTTTAATTATTGTTTATTTTTTGGTGTCATGGAAGAAGGGACTTACCTGACAGGCAAGCTTTTGTGAACAATAAATCCATTCAAGTTTCCATGGGATCCAGAACAACAAAAATACAGTAAATTCATAGTGAGCCTGGTAGTTAGAAAGTTGAGCAGTTGTAGTCCAATGTGCTTGGACATTAAAAGCTGGCCACTGTGATCTTTAGTATCAGAATACATCTTTCTTGGCACCCATTCACAGCTAAAATAACTTACATTAAATTACATGTAATTTTTAAAGTAAGATTTTTTTTTAAAAAAAATGGAAAGTTGGCATGGTGCACAAGAAAGAAAGTATCCAACATCAGTATCATCTTAATTTCAAAAAAATATCTAGATTTTATTTCTTAGGAAATAAAATAAGGGTTGTATGTAATTAATTGCTTAGGGTAGATATATATCTTCTTGTACACAAAAAATGAAATCAGGAATAGGTGGTAGCATTTTGCATGAGGTGGCAGATAGAGAGCGATGGTACATAACATGCCTGTAAATCAATGCTTTATAATTGGTTATGTTCTTCCATTGCAGCCATTTTGTGAATGGACAAGTGTTCCTAGCAGCACAAAACTTTAGGGACCCTTGCTGTAGAAAACCGCAGACTGCCATCACCAGGTTGCTTGATGATGTGTGATCTTTTTGGAGTGATTCTGGAAGGTTGTTAAGCATGTGAGATATGGGAAGTTAGAAAGAATTTTGCCAAATTATATTAAGAGACCCTATATTAGAAGTTATATTTGTTTTGTTTTGTATCATCACACCTTTGCCAAATACTAGTTTGTAGCAGTCTATAAATATTTGAAAGACAGTCACATCCAGGTGGGGATGGCCCAATTCTCTGTTGAAACTGAGAATAGAATAGAGACTGAAACAGTCTGAAATTAAAAGAGTTCAGAAGAATTTCCTAATGTTTAAAGCTGTTAAAGCAGTGAAACAGCCTACCTTGAATAATGATGGTTTCCTGCCATTGCCCATTGGAGGTTCTTAAGCAAGAACTGGATGGCCACCAATTTAGTACATTCTTGCATTAACTTCAATTGTTAGAATTCATAGTTCCATGAGCATTTCTTTTAGATGAGACTTATCTTAGATTGGTCAAATACGCTGGTCCTTGGTCCACTGTTGCTGTATATATGTAGGTTGGTCTATTTGTGGATGGACTTTGCTACATAGAGAAGTCTATCTCAGAAGTAAAATATATGATCCCAAATTCTTAGAATGCTAACATATTCTTTGTTATGCTCTGTGCTCATCCAATCACTTGATGATGTTTCTGCCATGCAGCTAAATTTGGACATAAGAGGGTGGGAGTGATTTGAGGACAAGGTTAGCAGTTGTCCTAGCTTTCACATATTCAGTCAGTGTATATCCTGCCTTTCTATTTGTTTCAATAGCACTGGAGAGGGTGATGCAACCATCTCAACTGACAGATTGTTGTAGGTGGGTAGCAAGGTATTAGAGCAGAAAGCAGTGTTCAAGCATGCTTCCTTCAGGTATATTGGAAAACACTGTTCCATCCCACTCTTTTTTTCTTTTCATTCTGGGTAAAGCGGTCAGGGATACTTGCCAATCTCCATTACATATGACCCAAATCGGGATATGTGGCCTTATAAGAGTGGCAGCCTTTCATGCTCAATTTGCCAGCTACTGTCTAACATTTAGCATCAATTCTAGGTTACAAGGACAGACCTTAGGGGAAGAGGACTCACTGACTATTGCTCCCTTCACCTTTTTTTACTTGCCATCTACTTTAGATCACAGGTCAGCATATAGTGTATAGTTGCCAAGGTGCCTGTCGCCCCCAGAATCAGCTATGATCTTAAATGTCCTCATTTCAAACAACGCAATGTAATATGGTGCAGTATAATACTTAAAGAGAAAAATCTTTCAAATCTTGCAGAAATCACCAAATTCTGGAATGTTTTTGTAATTTCACGTGAATTCTCATCTATGAATGCTGAAACCCTGCAAGGTTAGGCGTGAGAACTATGTCATATCTCCCAAGATATAGCTTAGCTCGGACAATCTGGGATAGGAGCCCTGAAATTTAGAGTGCAATACAAGAATATAAAAAAGTGCTATTGATTCAGAACAAATCATGCGTAGCACCTTGTTTACAATAGTGACAATCTAGAGGCCACTATGAAATAAAGCATAAAGGTAATACAGGTCCTCTTTTAGCAACCATTCGAAGTTACAACGGCACAGAAAAAAATGATTTATGATCAGTCCTCACATTTATAACATTTGCAGCATTCTCACAATCATGTGGTCAAAATTTGGCTGCTTGGCAACTAGCATGCATTTATGATATAGCGACCTGGGGTTTGTGATTGCCATTTGTGACTTCTCAACCAGCTTCCAATAAGCCAGGTTAGTGAAGGAAGCCAGATTTGCTTAATGACTAAATGATTCACTTAACAACTGCAATGATTCTCTTAACAAATGGTGGCAAAAAGGTCATAAAATTGGGCATGACTCACCTAATGACCAACTTTCTTAGCACAGAAATTCTAGTCCCAGTTATGGTCATTAATGAAGGTCTATTTGTACTGTTACATGGCTCCATCATCCAAATGTATATGTCTATATTGCTGCTGTATATGATGATTCTAGTTACAAATTTCTTACATGCCTTTTAAAGCCAACTAAGATGCTGCACATCCTTATGTCATTTTTGGCACTGAATTCTATAAATATATCTGCCCAAAAGGGGAAATAATCCTAGTTATATGGGAGACTTAAAGCTATTGTTTATTATGACAAATGGAAAGATTATACCTGACTGAGAGAAACTTTTAAATTCAAACTGGTAGTCTGCTGGATTTCTGGAGTACAAGTACACAATTGTGCATGAACTCTGTACTGGACATAGGTGGCTTGATTTAAGTGCTGCAGTCCAAATGCTGCAACCATCATTGATATTGGGACCACAAGCAATCCTGAACTAATATATAAAAAATACTACAATGCCATTACCTATCTGTTACCCTCCCAGGTATCAACAAGGAATGAAAGGATGTATTTCAAGGAAATGCGGTCCTAGCAATTAGTATTGAACCAAACAAATTCCCACTTAGGATGGGGGAACGTGGATAGTGCATTATGGATGGAGGGAATAATATAAACTATTTTAAAACAAAGTAGGAGTTATATAAACAAAGTTAGAATTTGAAAGGGAGCAGCTCTTCCTATTTATTCATTTTTATTAAATTTATATCCATCTTTCTCTAGGAGCTCAAAGTGGTATACATAGCGACCCTTTCTCTATTTTCCCTTACAACTCTCCTATGGGATAGGTGTGGCAGAGAGAGAGAATTTAAGAAACATGCTTATCTTGGTCAATTCAGCCATTCAAACTTAATCCAATTGACTACAGTTATACAATATGCTGAGCTGAGTCACACACACAAAAAAGAGCATATTATATGGGTGCACTACTAGGTCTTAATGAACCTAGTTAAACATGTTGCGTGAATGCGGCTAATGGATGGCCTAAAGCTGAGGGTGGATTTGAACTGATAACTCTCTACTCCTAATGCAACATCTTGTTCTGTTAAAGATGGGATTACTTAATTCTTTTATATCAGTACCCCCACTGCTGTCAGAACTGGTTTATAAGTTAAAACAATTTAAAGCCCTGTTAAAATCATAGGCTAGCAGTAATTCAACACCAAAAGAGAATCTTGCTGCTTACCATACAGGCAGTCCTTGACTTACAATCATTCGTTTGCTGACTGTCTGAAATTACAATGCCACTGAAAAAAGTAACATGACTATTTTTCACATTTACGACCATTGCAGCATCCCCATGGGCACAAGTGATTAAAATTTGGACACATGGCAAGTGACACGAATTTATGATAGGTTGCAGTGTCCAGAGATCATGTGATCATCTTTTGCACAGGGAAGCCAGATTCACTTAACAACCATTTTACTAACTTAATAACTGCAGTAATGCACTTAACAACTATGGCAAGAAAGGTCATAAAATGGGGCAGAGCTCACTTAACTATTTTGCTTAATAATGGAAATTCTGGGCTCAACTAAAAGTAACATTTGACAGAAGAAAATTGCTGCTAGGATGCTTTTATCCTTGTAGCATTATAGTCAACCTAGTGATCATTTGAGATGTGCTGAATGCATGGATTTTCATTTCTGATTAAAATTTGGGTTGAAATGTAATGGTAATGACAAGAAGCTGAAAGAATTCCTCCAAGAAGTAATAGAAAAAGGCAAGGAAGAGAGTGATTTGATGCATAAACATAAATGGATGCACAATATACAGAAAATATAATACTTCTAGACCTACGTGGGACATTTAGTGAAGGTAGGATGGAACCCTGGATTGAATGGACACTTACGACTTTTATGATTTCACTCCTGGGATAGGAAGAGTCACTATTATTTTTTCTGAATTCTAGGTGGAATTTCATATTGTGTTCACATGTCACAAAGAAACACGCTGTTCACAACTCCTATCAAGGTTAAATTTGTAGCTCTCATAGCTTTAGACTGGGCCTCCTTTTGGGTGTCCTTGTTTTTCCTCCCGTTTCTAACTTTTTCCAATGTTTAACTGATGGAAACATTTAATAATAATAATAACAACAAGAAGAAGAAGAAGAAGAAGAAGAAGTTGGAAGGGACCTTGGAGGTCATCTAGTCCAACCCCCTGCTAAGGCAGGAAACCCTATACCATTTCAGACAAATGGCTGTCCAGTCTCTTCTTAAAAACCTCCAGTGTTGGAGAATTCACCACCTCTGGAGGCAGGTTGTTCCACTGGTTAGTTGTTCTAACTGTCAGGAAGTTTCTCCTTAGTTCTAGGTTGCTTCTCTCCTTGACTAGTTTCCATCCGTTGCTTCTTGTCCTGCTTTCAGGTGCTTTGGAGAATAGCTTGGCTCCCTCTTCTTTGTGGCAGCCCCTGAGATATTGGAACACTGCTATCATGTCACCCCTCACCCTTCTCTTCGTTAAACTACACATACCCAATTCCAGCAACCGTTCCCTATATGTTTTAGCCTCCAGTCCCCCAATCATCTTTGTTGCTCTTCTCTGTACTCTTTCTAGAGTCTCGACATCTTTTTTACATCGTGGTAACCAAAACTGGATGCAGTATTCCAGGTGTGGCCTTACCAAGGCATTTATAGCCTTGAATCCTAACCTAGGTAGTCCTTGCTTAACAACCACAATTGGGACTGGCACCTTTGTTGCTCAGTGTGCAATTGCTAAGCAGAAAATCACATGACTGCAATAGAGTTTTAACATCATTTCCCTTTTGGTTGCTAAGCAAATCATTGTGGTTGCTAACAGAAACATTACATGACTGCAACTTACAATTTTATTTTCTGTTAAATCTGTTGCAAATCATTGACAAAACATACAAATGGCAATCATATGGTCACAGGATGTTGTGACAATTATAAATGAGCAACAATTGCAAAGCGCCCAAATAGCTATCATGTCACTATGTGATTTGTGATAGTCACAAATACGAAGATTGGTTGCAAAGCTATTTTTTTTAATATTGTAGACTCAAATGATCACTAAACAAGGAAGTTGGTAAGCAAAGGCTACCTCTACACTACATTCTTCTATGTCACTTTGGGTGCTCCTAATAAAAGTATTATCTGACTGTGGAATTTGATTATTATTTTTTTTTGGATGGACAGACCAATACCTGTTATGATACCTTTTTAATTGTGAAATTTGTTATTGTAATCAGTCAAACAATCTTTTTTATGATTACAGACTGCCATAAATATCAAAAATTGACTGCAGAAACAGGGCTTTAAAAGAGGACCAGTTGATGTACACATACACATATATACTGTCTTCCAGTATGCCTTTGGATACCAGTTACTGGGATATTTTAGTGAGAACATAGTTATTCATTCATGCTCTGCTTCTAAAGTGTCATAGAGTATTGGTAATTAGGTTGGACACCATGGTAAGAAAATGCTGGGCAGGTGAGCTCTTGTTCTTGCCTAAGGCCTGCAAGGAATTTCATGTTACAGTAGACTAACTCTATCAAAACTCAATCACTGCATCACACTGGCTAATTATTTAAGTCAAGAGTGAGCAATCTGGAATCATTGGCCTAATTTCTAAAGCCCTCTGTAAGAAATCACGTCAGTTCTCTGGCAAAAAAATTATGTCTGTTCTCCAGGATGGGGAAAGTGTTTGTGAAATGAATAGTTTGGGTGGGAGTGCTGTGAACAAAAAGAAAAGGGGGTCTGAAAAGGATTCTATACAATCTGCTTCTGAGTAGGTATGCTTAGCTTGTACTGTACTGTCCAACCACCTCACTATATAAGAATAAGCATCTTCCTTGTTCTGCTCTTATGGATAATAAAATACGGGTAGTTATAGTGCTATTGAGCAAACTGCAAGATAATGGATACTTCAGTTTCTACAATTTTCTTCATCATTTGAAGACTTGAGCCAAACATGAAGCAGAAAGAAATAGCAAATTTTTGACATGATATTGTTTATGGTATCACTTCAAATTAAATATAAGCAGATGCAGTTTTTGAATTATTTTAAAAAAGAAAAACCACTTATTATAATATAGTACTTAAAGGAGAAAGGATCTATCTAGATCAGGGGTAGGCAACCTCGGCTCTTTTATGACTCATGGACTTCAACTCCCAGGCTGGCTCAGGAATTTTGGGAGTTGAAGTCCATGAGTCATAAAAGAGCCAAGGTTGCCTACCCCTGATCTACATTATATAACAGATCGGAACACAATGCCTTCAGGTGATAGATAAGATGTCTGGTGTTTTAGTAAATGCCATGTATAAGTCTACAACTTTGATTTAAAATTAAATCTTTTTACATAAGTGATATTTTACAAAACTGCTGAATTTTGCAAGATATTGGCATTCCACAAAACATTTTGCAAAATACCAAGATTACTGAAATCCTGGAAACACTGATATTTAGAGTACTACATAAGATGCTAAACCTTAGATATATTATTGAAAGTGGATTTTTTTCTCTATAACCTAGAACAGGGGTAGGCAACCTTGGTTCTTTTATGACTTGTGAACTTCAAATCCCAGAATTCCTGAGTCAACATGGCTGGTTCAGGAATTCTGGGTGTTGAAATCCACAAGTCATAAAAGAGCCAAGGTTTCCTACCCCTGACCTAGAGGAATGTTTGAACAATGTGATTTGCCATACAGAGTAGAAAGTGGAGTAGCCCATCCCAGTATATTGTTGATTGGAGTCCAGATATCAATGTTGCAGGGTATTCTAACTAGTTTGAAAGATATCGAGCCATATCTCAATCAATGGTCAGAAGAAGAATCTACTTGACTCTGCTAAAAACAAGTAAAAGTAAGGCACCAGAGTATTTAAACTCTTAACGAGAGCTCATTGCAAGAGAATGGCATACTATTATATATGAATACAACAGAGAATTCTTTCAGAGCTTGTTGCTTGAAATGGTATGATTGGGGACACAAACACACATCACACACACACACACACACACACACACAGGAGAAATTTTGAACTAGCCAGATTTTATACATGAGTGTTGGCTGTTTTAATGTTTTCCAAGAAAAGCAAAATACCTTGTAGTATAGTGGAAAGCTAACAGACCCATGGGTATTTTTGGCCCTTAGGTAAGTATGAAAATGTATACCACAAATCTTTTTTGTGGGATAAGACCATTTTTTATTCTTTTCAGGTAGCATTGTCTAGCGTATCCCAGGATATGCCCTTTTACTATTATAATACACTAGCGTAGATTTCTGAACCACATTCTTAATGGGAGAATGGTAACAAGCTGTTAAGAAATATGTGCTACTTGGTCCTTTCTACACGTGATTTGAGGTTTTCACCTCCAAGTTGTTTTTCTGTTTACACTACTTCAGTGTTTACACTACTTCAGGTCTGGATGGGGAGGAACAGACTTCAACTCAACCCCGACAAGACCGAGTGGCTTTGCATACCTTCATCCCGGGTCTATTCGGATATTCCATCTCTTTCTATGGGGAGTGAATTATTACCCCCCGTAGATAGGGCTCGCAACTTGGGAGTCCTCCTAGATTCGCGGCTTACCTTGGAAGATCACATGGTGGCTGTGACTAGGGGGGCTTTCGCCCAGGTTCGCCTGGTGCGCCAGTTGCGGCCTTATCTAAGCCGGGATGATTTATGCACGGTCACTCACACGCTCGTGACCTCTCGTCTAGACTACTGCAACGCTCTCTACATGGGGCTTCCCTTGAGGACCACCCGGAGGCTCCAACTGGTAAAGAATGCAGCCGCGAGAGTTGTGTTGGGAGTCTCCCGATACTCCCATGTGACACCTCTGCTCCGTGAGCTGCATTGGTTGCCAGTTGTCTTCCGGGTGAGATTCAAGGTGCTAGTAATGGTGTTCAAAGCCCTCCATGGCATGGGGCCGGAGTACCTCAGGGAACATCTGCTGCCGGCATCAAGCTCCCTGCGCCCTATGCGTTCCCACAGAGAGGGCCTCCTCAGGGTGCCTCAGAGAATGCCGACTGGTGGCCCCCAGGGGGAGATCCTTCTCTGTGGGTGCCCCGGAGTTATGGAACCAGTTACCGGTTGAGCTCCGGACGGCGCCCGATCTGCGCTCCTTTCGCCGCGATCTGAAAACATACTTGTTCGAGCAAGCCGGCCTGGCCTGAGGGGGGATTGGTGGGGTTTTTTATCATTTGTATTGGGGTTTTTACTATGTATCAATTGTATTTTAATCGGGCATGTATTTAATCATCTTTTAGTTTTTGTAAATTTCTGTGTTTTATTCTTGCCCTGTACACCGCCCTGAGTCCTCCGGGAGAAGGGCGGTATAGAAATATTAATAAATTAAATTAAATTAAATTAAATACCTGTGACTAGCATATGTCCCCTTAGTTACTTTTTCATACACCAAAGGACTTTATCATTTACTCTCATAAAAAAATTAAAAGCAGTTACATTGACCTCTACTCCTCCAGCTCCGAACCACCCCACCTCAAAAAAGCTTAAAAGGTTTTCTCTCAGAAGAACTGAAATAATACTTTATAACAGAACCCACTATGTATTATGCTGGGATGGCCTCATCTGCCAGGATAATAATATGGCAGTAGGAAAAGTCTGCATTAAACCCTTTTGCAGAATTGTACATCAAGAGCCTTGGTGGAGCAGTGGGCTAATGCCTCCTTAAGTAACACCAGCTGCCTGCAATTAGTGCAGGTTCGCATCCCACCAGGCTCAAGGTTGACTCAGCCTTCCATCCTTCCGAGGTAGGTAAAATGAGGACCCAGATTGTTGGGGGCAATTAAGCTGACTTTGTAATAATGCCGCTTGGGGTGTGTGTGAAAGCCCTAATAAGCAGGCATATACATAGAATGAAAGCTACTGCTAAGTTTGTAAAGCCGCCCTGAGTCTTCGGAGAAGGGCGGGATATAAATGGAATTAAATTTTTTTTAAAAAAAATTCTATTAGTAGAGCCCAAACAGTTTCTGCCATCCTAGCCCAGGGACAATCAGGGAATGCATTCCAATGGTTGACGGGACTGAAGGACACACAAGAGGACCAGAGCCAGAAGTAGATGAGGGCATTAATTCTCTTTTCCAGTTATCCTGTTTTTCTCTCTGAACCTCTTCTCTCTCTTTCAATCTCTCCCCCTCCCTCTGCCCCCCCTCTCCCTGTCTGTTTGTCTGTCTCTCCTACATAGTAGACTGTTAAAAAAAATAAAGGCAGAAATTAGAATCATTAGTTTCAGGATGCTTTTGAAAGTCTCATTAAAAAAAGTGTAATAGCTGCCTGGAGCTAACTGGTTGCAAATTGGCCATCCATATTTGAGAACAGTGATTCTTAACATGGACCATATGTCTCCCCACTTCAGGGACCATGGCATTTTTGTAGTGTGGCATGGTCTTTATATGCTTAATAATTATCCAACTAATAATTGGATTAATAAGCATTTTTGATGATTAAGTACCATTTTTCTATCTAGCAGTGATCATGACCGGGGTCAAAAAGTAAATGAAGTTCAGGAGCCCACAAGCAAAAAAAAAAGAAAAAAGAAAAATGAGAATTTCTGCCTTCAAGTATAATCTGAACAAAATTCAATAACAGATAGTTCTCAGCATAAGTTTCTGAACTGATACTGGAAGTTCCATTAATAAGTTATGTGGTCGTTGTGAGTCACACTCGATTTTACGATGTTAGTTGTAATTAATCTCCCATTAATTATATTTGTTGTAAGTTCTTTGGGAAATTTGTAAATGGGGATCGTGTGATCCATTGTAAATAAATATCAAGTGCCAAACAATCAAATTTTGATCATGTGACCATGAAGCACTGTGACAGTTGTAAGTGTGGGGACCAATCATAAGTCACTTTTTTCAACACCATCATAACGTGAAACAGTTGTTAAACAAATACGGTAGGTGTAAGTTGAGGACTACCTTAGTTTGTTCCAGCCACAGTATCTGCCAGTTTGATAGTACAGTATGATGCAGTAATATGGTCATGAGATATCTTGTGAGATTTTGTTCAGTTTGGTTTGTATTTACCAGGAGGCTGATGCTTTTGTAGTTGTAACTCTGGACTTACGTTACTTTTTAAAACTCAGGTGTTTATCTGTGTTAGTTTTCTAAACAAAGCAATATTGAAAATTGAAAATAGTGAAAATAGTGCTATGAAAGAAAGGTTTCCTTCACATAAGTGTCCTTGCATATATCATGACTACTTTCTTCATATGTTTGGTTTCTTGTTGCCTTTTGCTACTTGCCACAGATGAGGTGAATGAACCCATAAAGCTGATTCCCAAAATAGAATAGAATAGAAGCAAATGGAGTGGAGTGGAGTGGAGTGGAGTGGAGTGGAGTGGAGTGGAGTGGAGTAGAGTAGAGTAGAGTAGAGTAGAGTAGAGTAGAGTAGATAGAGTAGAGTAGAATAGAATAGAATAGAATAGAATAGAATAGAATAGAATAGAATAGAATAGAATAGAATAGAATAGAATAGAATAACAGAGATGGAAGGGACCTTGTAAGTCATTTTAGTCCAATCCCCCACCCAAGCAGGAGATCCTACGCATTTCTGACAGATGGCAATCCAGTCTCTTGAAAGCTTCCAGTGATGAAGCTCCCTCAACTTCTGAAGACAGCCTGTTCCACTGATAGATTGTTCTCACTGTCAGAAAATTTCTCCTTATTTCTAGGTTGAAACTCTTAAGCTTAAGAACGTGGAAAGTGGCCTAATGCTGAATCTGGCCACTGGTTGAGTCTAACCCATCATAATTGACCCTGATCCAGGTTATCTAGGATCTGGGTTTTCCTTCTCTGTTTGAAAATTGGGTTTGGAAAAATAATATCCTGCAGAAAAATATATTCTACAATCAGTGCTATAATATCTCTCTAAATTTAGCTTAGAGAAGGACCTTTCATCCAAATCATATGAAAGTAGTACACAAAAAAGTAACAAGCTAATGTTATTCATTTTTCTGTCTGATTTTCTGTTGACCTGGCTTCATTTCTAAGATTACATGAAGTTGTGATTTCCCAATGGTGATAATGTTGATAAATAGGAACCCACTTGAAATTAATGCAGTTGAGGATTTTCTATGCAAGGCCAATCTCTTTGGCCATCCCTGTTTAGAGTGGATTTCCCAGTACAATAATCCTTAATGTGCATCTGTCTGATCCAGATAGCTTTAGGCAGACTTAAGACTAATACGCACAAAAAAGGTGCCCTTAAGCCTGCACAAAATTTCAGGACTGTGAAGCCATAAGCTACCATTGCACCTTCAATAGAAATCAAAACCAGGGCTTTCTCAAGAGGTAAAGACTATGCTTTAACATGCCCCTTATCTTCTTAGAAATTAGCTTCCTTTTGATCTGTCCGGATACCATTAGAAAACGTCACATTCAGAGATAAAATAAATATACTCCAGTTTTCCAAACTTGCTGAAGTCTGGAAATGTTCAACGGAAGGTTTTATGGTAAAAAAATATCTTGTATTTTAAGACGAATGGCTTATTTTTACACTTTTTGTTTCCAGCAGTCAAATTTCCAATGGTGGAAAATGCAGCCAAATTAAGTTTAACTGCATGGGGAGAATCACAGATTTGCCATCTTTGTATTAAATCCTGTCAATTTCTTATTACTGTTGTATAATAGTATCATATGTTATTTGATCTTAAAATGCACAAACAGTCAAATTCCATTGAGTATGAAATCTTGTTCTCACTAACAATCTTAAACAGCAAAATATGTTATCAGTAGTTTTCACCTGCCTACCTCTGGAAGCCTGGCTATTTTAGGATTTTTTCCCCCACCAAAAGAGACAACAGAAATGGCAGATTAGCTTTTCTAAACTGAAAAAAAAAAACACTTCTCTATAGTATGACATGTCCGGACTGCCTGTGTTTAGCTTGCAATGAGTCACAGATACGGTGGATTTTAAAACAATGAGTCTTTAATGTGCAGGAACAGCCTCAATTTGGGAAAAGAATTTTGGAGAGTACTACCTAATGAGCCATCCAGACACAGGGCTTCTATTATTGAAGCAGTTCAAAACCTCACTTTAAAACAGGGGTCTTCAAACTTGGCCCTTTTATGATTTGTGGACTTCAACTCCCAAAATTCCTCAGCCAGGCATACTGGCTGAGGAATTCTGGGAGTTGAAGTCCACAAGTCATAAAAGGGCCAAGTTTGAAGACCCCTGCTTTAAAATTTCCTCACATTTGTAAATGTGTGTTTGGAACATTTTGAGAAATAAACATTTGAAGCCTTTTAAAGAAATGTTAAATGGCTTATAGATCATGGGATCTATAACTCTAGGATTCTATCAAGTGCCCAAATATACTATATGCTAACAGCTGTCTAATAGGTTGCAGGAGTTCCTTGACCAAAGAGCCAAACTTGAAAGCATCCCTCGAAATAGAACATTTAAAAAAGCTACCTACATATCAATTATTGGTAAGATTGATAAGAGTGAAATACTCAAAATATTCCTTCATTTTAATTATCAGTGCCAGTCAGAGATATCAACTGATGATGGCAAGGCGTCTTGTAAGCTGCCTTAAATCACCATGTGGGAGTAGGCAGCAATATATTTTCTAAATAAATAAAACCTGCAAAAACAAATAAATTGGGATATCAAATACAATTTGTCTATTTAAAAAATAGCTAGAGGATATTCATCTACAGGTTTTACAAAAGAGAATCCAGGTAATAATTTTAGGGAAGAAATTTGCCTTGCCTCTGTAGTGTCTGGAGCAACAGGTATATTGGAACTTAATCTTTGAGCCATAGGGTCTTTTGAATGATGTTGTTTTCTTCTGTCTTTAACTCCTGCTGTTATAATCCTTTCCTACCCCCTCCTCAAGAGATAGGCTGCTTTATCCCCTTGGTTAGTAGCCTCTATTTGCTGGCTGAGAAGCCATCTGTTCAGTTTTGTTCCTGAACATGAGATGTACATCGGAGAAAGGGAAACAAATATGAGACCATCCCTTTAAAAAAATTAAAATGTAGAATGCCATCTTTTGAGTTTTGTCAAGCTTCTCTACTATTTGTACAGCCGAAAGTAAAGTAACAGTAAGGATATTTGATATGTGATAGGGATACGGGTTGAACTCCAGAGTATGTTAGCCAGTAGGTAGCTGAATAACATTTTTTGTTATTTTGTTTGTTTCTTAAAGACATTTGTATTCATAGGCAAGTTTCACTAATTTTGTGAGCTGTTGTATGAGTCTCTTTTCATAATAACTAAAGTCAAATCAATACAGATGTCACACCACACCAGACAACAATGCTGGCTGGGGAATTCTGGGAATTGGAGTCCACAAATCTTAAAGATGCCAAGATTGAGAAAAATCATCATAGAGGATAACCTGAATGGTTTTAGCCTGATATTTCAATTGGCATAGCATGATTTGCTATTGTATAGCAAAACAAAATTAAAAACCAGTCTTTGAAATGTGTTGGTGTTAATGATATATAGGTATGTAATATCTTACTCCTGGTGCCCTCTGCAAAACAGTCTATCAAAGAATTGTTCCCTACCCTCATGCCCTCCACATGGACTAAATGCCCATCATTTCCAGCGTTAATGCTTACAGGCCCTATTGTTTTGGAAATAGGATGTTGAATTCTAGCACAATGTGTATTAGCAAGCAGGTCCTGAGAAAAAGTAAATGCTACTTCTGATGACAGTTCTGCTGCTTAGACCAAAAACCATTTTCCTTCCCATAGTGACTAAAAATTTGCATCCAGGTAGCCTTCAAAGTTAGCGTGAACACAATCTGACTCCACTTGCTTTCCCCCATAATCCAGGGATTGCATATAGCCACTACATCTAATTGCCACTGGCAGTCTGATGAATCTAATTACTTTTCAAAAATATTTGACCTAGTGGCTGTTATTGCATCCCACAGCAAGCAAATGCCACGGATTGTCTAACTGAAATCATCTGCTAATGACTGTTATTGGGATTGAAGCTTAAGTATTATGGAAAAGTGGTGGTGGGGAGCCTTTTCTGCCTACTCTCTACACACATCATTTTTATAAGTATTAAAGACATCTTAACCCTATGCTTTCCACTTATGTTTGGCCTACTAATCTCAGAATTCACTTGTCAATTTAAATTACAACTTCCATGGTCCATAGTTTATACAAGACTCTACCATTATGACCATAGAAATAAGCCTAAACAAAAAGATCTGCTTGCTATATTTTGATTTATATTTTAGGATCAGTTCCTTTAGCACATGCAAAGCAGCTCTCATCGTATTCAGAAAAGTGTGAAAATAGTTTCTTAGCATTTAAGAGGGGAATTCAATGCTATCACTTTACTGCGTTCTCATCTGGCTTTGAAATCAAGCTTGTCTCAAGAGAGATTTTGGGGGGGGGGAAAGGATTTTGGTTCATATCCCAATGGTTTAGAAGATATTTAGCATCCTTCCTAACCCAGATCTGCTGACAGAAATGGCAGACTTTCTAGCCATTACAGAGATAAAGAACAACTCCTTCTCAATATTCTCTTCCTGCAGCTTCTAAAATTCCCAGCATCCCTACTTAGTGTATCTAGTGGCTATGGCAACTTGACTTATAATCCAATATATTGAGGTTGGAAGGATGTGAGTTGCTTATTTCTGACCAAGGAAGAAAGATTTTATTACTGCTTTTGTTATTTTATGCATTTTCTCCAGCTCTCAAGATAGCAGAGGGTGAAGATGGAAAGTTGTTAATGATACTAAGAACTGTATCTGGTTCAGAGGCAAAGAAGGGTTTGAATGCTTGAAACAGCAGATGTTTGTAGAATTAATCTTTCTGCTTCTTTTCCTCTGCAATTCCCCTCCCCACTGTTGTTTTTTTTCATTTGATCAGTTATGATTGTAGCTGTTCTGCAGAGGCTCCACAGCTCAGAAACACAGGAAGATATCAGCATCTAAAGCTCACATTTCTGGGTAGGATAGATTTGTTTAAAATATTTCTGTATTTATAAGACTACATTTATTTGAAGAGCTGTCCTGCCTAATGTTGGTTACAGATAAGGAGAACTGTGAGCTTATATTCAATTAACATTATGTTCACTTGTTAATATCTTGATAACAAATTAAATCAATATAATTCCAGTACATATCTTCATTGGCATATTCACCTGAGAATTCTAAATAAGGGGAGAGAAGTGAGTTAAGAATGCTTAATTCTTTACTGCCAGCTATTTTTCATATACAAGTGCCCTTAATTTTTTATGCCAAAAGTCTTTCTATTTTGGGAAAAATCCCATTTTTGTCTTTCTTTTCAGACCTTATTTTGCAAGCTCAAACAATAATGAATCAACCCCAGTTGCAATTTGAAATGTGCTTTGATATGATTCTCTTGTATGACTCTCCCATGTGAGCTAATGTTCCGCCTGGTTTAACCAGTACTTTAATTCTGTTATTAATCATAATTCTGGCAATAATAACTTTCAGTTTGTTAACTGGTGTGGTAGCTGATGCAGTCCAGCAGTATTTAGTTGAAAACAAGCTCTTTCCACCTGAGCGGAAAGGAATCTATCCAAATAGCACAGGAACAAAAGCTCAGCTTTTAATTGACAAGATCATTTTGGAAAACTGCAAGAGGAGGACGACCAACTTGAATGTAGTTTGGATTGATTGCAAGAAGGCATTTGACTCCCTGCCACGTGATTGGATAATTAAGTCCTTAGAAATAACAGGAGTTAGTAAAAACATCAGAAGCTTTGTCTAAAGATCAACGGCACAATGGAAGACATGGTTGCTTATCAATGGTGATAGGTTGGGAGAAGCTGATATCGAGACAAATCTTTCAAGGAGGCTCACTATCAGGACTACTGTTTGTCATTGTACTTATTGTTCTCTCAACAATACTGAACAAATCAGGCCATGCCTATCAAACATCAAAAACATCTGCCATGCTATCCCATCTCCTTCACATGGACAATCTGAGGCTGTATGAAAAAACACCATCTAAAATAGAATTGCTGCTTAGCACTCTTGGTATATATATAAAAACAATATATTTCAATAAAGTTTGGACTAAAATGTGTCATCCTTGCATCAGAAGGGGAAAAATAGTGAAAAACTAAGGAATTATGAAGCCCCATAAAAATAAGAGCAAGAGTCTGGATGAAGACAATCACTACAAATACATAGGCATCTTTCGGCTGACAAATTAAGCACACTGAAATTAGAAGGTTAGAAGTAAAGACATCATGAAAGTGAAGAAGATCTTAAAGGCCAAACTCAGTGGAGGAAATACCATCAAGACAACACATGGGCAATTCCAGTCATTACAGCTGAAATAATGGACTGGACTCAGGCAGAATTAAAATTCCTGGATAGAGAGACCAGAAAAATAGTGATAATGAATCACGCCCTTCTTCCATGCAATAATGTTCACAGGCTCTACTTACGAAAGAAAATAGGTGGGTGTGGATTGTTGCAAGTACACCAGACAGTTGAAGAAGAAAGGACATTAGGAGAATATCTAAAAGACAATGAAGAAAATGCACTGAGACTAGTACACCATGAAGGCTTACTGAGTATTGGAGAGATCAAACTGATCTAGAAAAAGAGCAAGTGAAGAATAGAAAAGAGTTATGGCAAGGCAAAGTATTATATACTCATAATAATACTAGCTGTTGTTGGAATATAAAAAGTAAAAGCTTGGCACTGGTAACAGTAGCTGCTCAAGATCATGCCTTGCCCAATGGTCTTAATGAATGACCATTAAGAATATCTTGGAAATTAGCTTTTGACTGACACCTAGAGCAGGGGTTCCCAACCCCCAATCTGTGGACCAGTACCGGGCCACGGTATGCCAGCAACTGGTCCGCAGAAACAAGGAAAGCCCCATCTGCAGGATGCAGGCAGCACACAAAAGCATGCCCCCTCCGGTCCCCAGAAAAACCTCTCTCCACGTAACTGGTCCCTGGTGCCCAAAAGGTTGGGGAACTCTGACCTAGAGAACTACCCAATTAAGCTGCCTTTTTGGTTGTTTGCTTTTTTAAAGTAGCACTTTACTTTCTAAAAAAATAGCAGCTAATTATTGTGTGGTTAAGTGTAACTTGCCTTAATTGTTTGTGGACATGCTTCTTCCCAAGAATGACCAAGATTTTATCAGGTAGATTAATCAGCAATTCATTGCCTTCAGGGCTTTTTACCATTCTCTAGAATACTCAATGATTCCCCCAGTTTGTATGATCAGATAATAAAACAATACAAAGGTTCCCTTTTATCAAAACTGATAAATTACAGTTATCAGCACTAGAAATGTTAAATTGTAGTTGAAAATATATTTACCAGTTTAGCTCATACCAAAGAAAAAAGTCATACATTTTTTTCACTATTTCCAAACAAGTAACATTATTTGCCATATTAAGAAATTTTGTTTACCAAAATGAGAACACGGTATTTGTATTTCCAATACTCTTATACAGAAAGAGTGAAATGTGTATGTCTATAATGCTGACCTTCTACCTTATTAAGACATAGAAATATGGCTGTTTTGAGTCCACTAGCAGTCATTCACTTCAGCTTGTAACTAAGCAATACTGAATTAGCTTAGCCCCCTCATATTTGGGATTCCCTACAGTTGTATCTAAACTCAAATGGTTTTCCACAGTTAGACCAGAAGAATGCCATCAGTGATGTGAACTACGTTTGCTAACATAGAAATGTCTAAGTAGGTTCCAGGTATATACCAAAGGATAGCTAATTACAAATAATTGCCAATTACTCATATTTTATCCCATTCCGTATATTAAACAGAAGGGAGTTTCTGAGCTTGACTGAATTATATATTCAACAGTGGAAGAGTGAATACAAATGCAATATTAAGAGCTGTAGTATAATTTGAAAATATCTCCATTCTGTTCAATATAAAAACACAGCTATTCCATCCCTCGTTTTATGTTTGCTATAAGTACCATTTGGGAAGAGAAGGCTAAGTATGTGTAGGATGCTTTATTTATTTACTAGTGCTTATATATCAATAATAAACTTTTCTCAGGTTCAGGGGCATTTTTGTAATGTTTTTTGTTACGCAAGTGGATTTGGGTATGTGAAATAGGAAGAGCCCATGCAGGTCTAAATTAAAACAAAGTAGAAAGTGTAGCCAATATAGATTTATTTGGTCAACAGTATCATAATTTATTTCAACTTTATTTTGGGGATCTTTAAAAAATTATGCCTTGAAATCAGTTTTGACTTCGGGTGATTAACCCCTATAGTTTTCTTGGCAGCATTTTTCAGAACAGGTTTGCCCTTACCTCTTTTGCAGTGCTGAGAAAAAGTGAGTGGCTTCAGGTCACACAGTTGGTTTTTAGCTAAGAAAGAAGTCAGAATCTCCTGGGGTTTGGTTCTGGTATCATATTTCTAGTTAGTTTCTAGATTGATATCTTAACCACTAGACCAAACTGGTTGTCTTTATTTTGGAAACAAATATACTTTAAAAAATCTCAGTGTCCCCATCTCAAAATGATAAATGTAAGAGTTTTTATGGTGAACTTCTCTTGTTGGTTGCTGGTTTTGTATTATAGGTTTGTCGGATGGTTACTGAAAGGACCAGTTGACTTTGAACAATAAAAATGTTATTTAATTATAATTGTGTATGTTCATGTAGGATATAAATTGTTTTTGCTTAGAATACTTAGAAACTCTTCCTGCGTGTTTAATTATAAAATGATTATCAAAAGAGGCTATGTTTTTCTCTTGTTTTTTTTTATAAAAAACAAGTTATTTCTTTTCCCCATTTTATTCTGTCATCCACCCTTCTTATCCTAACATTAAAATCTCTAAGTTTTCTGCCTTTCGAATAATGAAATTCTGGGTTAACTCTTTCTTTCTTTCTTTTGATGCAGTAACTGTAACCCACCATTTCATTGTAGTTTTGATATTCAAGTTGAAAGCACAAAGCTGAATCATAATTCACATTCTCATAGCTCTATTAAAAGAGATTGCAGAGTTCTATGATTGATATTTCATCTCTTTGATTGATGATTAACCTGAAACTTGGGTGTTCATAACACAGTTGCTGTGCTCACATAAATTGTTGTGCCCAAGCAGTAAACTCTTGTTTTTGTTTTTAATTATTTAGTCTTGTCGGATTCTTGGTGACTTTATAGGCAAGCACCCTCCATGCTTCCCTGTCAAGCCCAGCTTTTCTTAATTGTTCTATGTTCAATTTTGCATCAGATTTGATGTTATCCAGCCAGTGCGTTCTTTGCTTACTCCTCCTTCTTTGTCCACTAACCATTCCTAGCATCATTGCCTTCTCTGATGAATTTGCATCTATAACTTGCCAAAGTAAATCAGATGTAGTCTTACGATTTTAGTTTCCAGTGACGTGTCTGGTTTTGTACGATTTAACACCTTTCTGTTAGTTACTCTAGCTTTCCATGGTACATAAGTAATTTATACCAGCACCACAGTTCAAAGGCATCAATTTTTCTTCGATTAGCAAACAGTAAACTACATAATGGCTTTAAGTGACAGTCACCTGGTTCACACAAGATGCTGAGATAATAACTGGTTTTCAGCAACCACTAATTACCCAACAGTACTTTTATCTAGTTAGTGGGTTTTATGAACCCAGGCCTTATATCAGTCTAATTTCTTACAATCTTTGATGAGTTTTTCTTAAAAAAAAACCTGGCACTCTGATGTGCTGGAAGTTTAATAATGGCAGTCAGTGGGGGAATCTTCATTTTTATTTTCCACAAAATATCTTATTTTGTATAACTCTAGAGAACAGAGCAGGATTAAAAATTCAGTTAGAGGGTTGTTGCTGTGTGTCATTTATTACAAATGTGCCTCTGTTTCTGATAGTTCCCAAGTTTCAAGCTGCTGTGATGCTTCATTTTGTAAACATTACTATGTTACTACCTTTAAATTTGTGGACTATAGAAGTAATTTTAAAAAGCTGGTATAACATATCAATTGTGAGACTGATCTATGAATCTGATAGTGAAGGTTCTGATTTCACCTTTGTCATGAATTTGCCAGCTGAGCTTTCAGCCTCATTTCCTTCTCCCTGATTTCCAACAGTGGAACAGTTTGTTTCAAAGAAATAAAAGAAATAGGATAACCCAGAAAAAAAACCTGCAATGACGCTCTAAGACTTAAGTTATTCACATTACTTTCTAGAACAGTGATGGTGAGCCTATGACATGGGTGTCAAAGGTGACATACCACAATGTTTGGGGTGACACACCAGCATTCAGCAACATCCAACAACAACTGTTCTAGAAAGCAGTGCCCTGTTCTCACACAAGTTTCTGTGGACCACTGGGTCAATTGCATTGTTCTCCAAGGCTCGCATCCCTGTATAATCTCTGTATATACGCTCACACAGAGAAGGCCTCCTCAGGGTACCGTCGGTTAGACAATGTCGGCTTGCGACCCCCAGGGGAAGAGCCTTCTCTGTGGGAGCGCCAGCCCTGTGGAACCGGCTCCCCCATGAGCTTCGGATGACCCAAGATCTCCAGTCCTTTCGCCGCGGCCTCAAAACACTCCTTTTCCACCTGGCTGACCTGGACTGACAGGGATTTTAATTATGTTTACAATTTTAACTCTAATCTTTAATCTATTTCAATTTTAAATTTTAATTTACTGTACAGAGACCTTCAATTTTTGTTGTTGTTAGCCGCCCTGAGTCCCTCGGGAGATAGGGCGGGATATAAGTCCCATAAATAAATAGATAGATAGATAGATAGATAGATAGATAGATAGATAGATAGATAGATAGATAGAGATAGATAGATAGATAGATAGATAGATAGATAGATAGATAGATAGATAGATAGAGATAGATAGATAGAGATAGATAGATAGATAGATAGATAGATAGATAGATAGATAGGGCTGAAAAGAGGTCCTTGCCTCTGCTTTAGGCTCAGACTCAGCGCTGCTGCCAAGTGCCCCTTGACTAGATAGGGGGAAGATCGAGAATTGTTTGTTCTTTATTAAGTATGTGTATGAGGCTGACGGTCGAATTACAACAGCCGAAAGCAACCGGCGGCACCCTACGGCAACCTGTAAAGCGTCCGAGGATGGTCGGGCTGCAACGTGCAGTTTGCAGCCTTTTCTGGCTCGCTCAAACCAGCAAAGAGCATATACCAGCCGGCAGCTGCCGATGGGATCTTGCGGCGGCCCCCAAATCAGCTGTTAAGCGGCCAGCTTGGATGTGAGTAACCGGCGGCACCCCGCGGCAGCCTGTAAAGCGGCCGATGATGGGCGGGCTGCAACGCGCAGTTTGCAGCCTTTTCTGGCTCGTTCAGACCGGCAGAGAGCATATACTAGCCGGCAGCTGCCGGTGGGATCTTGCGGCGGCCTCCAAATCAGCTGTTAAGCGGCCTGCTTGGATGCGCGGCATGTGGAAGCCTGCAATGGACATACAACGACCTGATCGATCTCCCTTCGATAGACAAACGGTCCGGCCCTGCAGCCACCTGCGGAGGAGCTGTAACGACCTGGGGCTGCCTACAAAGGTAGCCCGGACGGCGAGGCTCCAGAATTGGTGGCTGCTGCCCCCCATCTGCCCATCTATAAGATCATCGCGCTCCCCCCCCACAACAGAGGTCTGTGGGATGATGGCCACCGTCTGTAGGCTAGAGCGCCATTTAAAACCCTCCTATATCTGGTCTGGAGGGCGGAATTCACCAGGGACCACCTGAAGCTTTATTTGGAGGTGGGATGTGCCGAAAGGCCCCCGAGATAGCAGTTATCCGCTCGGGTTCATACTTTAAGTCCAGATAATCCCTCCTTCATTTTTTCACCGGAGACTGACTACAGCCCCTCGGTCGCGATGACATCTTAGGCATGGAGATAGATGAACTACCACCGCTCATCACCGGAGCTACGAAGTTATCCACCAACAGACTATGCTAGCATTCACCGGACTCTCTCTCCTCCTGCGACCTACCCGGAGCTGGATGGTGACCCCCTGAGATCCTGATCACTGTGAGAGGGTGACCATGTTCTCAGGAGCCACTACTTCAGCTCTGTGGTCTTGATATGCAGTTGTTCCTACCAGCTCATCCTTTACTCCTATTTCCACCTCTGATGGCTTACACCAGAAGTGAGCTACTTGCCCTGAGAGCTTCCCCACTCTCTCAGAGATGGCCATCAGACCTACGCCGCCGTTTCCTTAATGACGGGTCCTGGGACCCCGAGAGGTGGCATGGCGCCAAGAAGAGGCTCTTGGGTTTTCTTTTAAAATTTTTTGAAGGGTTAGGGAGGGGGGAGGGTCAGGCCCAGCAAATCGAGGGGAAGATCCCACCGGACCTGTCTCAGCCTAAGTTGGCCAATGGTCGCGGCAATATGAGGGCCAAGGAGAGTCTTGTAAACCAGGGGGATGGGACAGGGATACCGATCCCCACAGTAATTGGGAATGGCAGCAGATGGAGGAGCAGAGGGTCATATCGTATTCTGAGATCACGCCCACACTATCTTCTTGCTGTGGCGCGCTCTGACCCTCTGGCTCCCGCTTGCTGCCCTGGGGAAGAGGGAGGTCTGACTCCTGAGCTCAGGCTGATCTATTTTAATGCCAGGTCTGTTGTGAATAAAGCTCCCCTCATCCATGACTTGATCGAGGAGGAAGGCGCAGACCTGGCATGCATCACGGAAACCTGGCTGGGCCCAGAGGGAGGGGTCCCTCTGACTGATTTATCCCCTCCAGGTTTCCGTGTGCTACATCAACCTCGAGCTCAGGGTAGGGGAGGTGGCGTGGCGATCGTTATCAGAGAGACCCTCCATCCGCGGGAGGCCACTGCCCCTCAGATAGACGGATGTGAATCCCTCCTCTTAAGGTGGGGTCCTGGTGGTCAGTTGGGCCTACTTCTGGTATACCTCTCTCCAAGCTGCACAGCAACGGTTCTACCCAAGCTACCTGACGCCATCTCAGGATTGGCGGTCGAATTTCCAAAGCTTATGGTACTGGGAGACTTTAATCTACCTTCCCTGGGCAGTGCATCAGAAGTGGCCCGAGAGTTCATGGCCTCCATGACGGCCATGGACCTTACTCAAATTACTCAGGACCCAACTCACGAGGGAGGAAACATGCCGGATCTAATTTTTGTCTCTGGGCAGTGGCTAATTGGGCTGGGTGGGGTTACTCCAACATCACAACCCCTTTCATGGACAGACCACTACCTCCTGCGGTTGGGCCTCCGTCACGTCACCCCCCGATGTCAGGAGGCGGAACCGACCAGGTGGTTCCGCCCCAGGCGCCTGATGGACCCAGATAAATTCCAGATGGCGCTTGGACCGATTCCCACCTCCCTCTCCCACAACCCGGTCGAGTCCTTAGTTAATGCCTGGCAACAGGCTGCTTCGGAGGCGCTCGACCGCGTTGTCCCTTTGCGGCCTCTGACCCGGCGCAAGTCCCGACTCGCTCCTTGGTTCTCCAAGGACCTGCAGGAGATGAAGCGCCAGAGAAGGGGCCTAGAGAGCGTTTGGAGAGCCAGTCGGTCTGAGTCTGACCGAACACAGTTAAGATCCTTTTCTAGATCCTATCTTGTGGCAATGAGGGTGGCAAAGCGCGCCTACTTCACCACCCTCATTGCGTCCGCAGATAATCGCCCGGCCGCCCTATTTAGAGTGGTCCGCTCCCTTTTAAGTCAAGAGACGGGAGAGGACCCCCTACATGGACGGGCTGAGGAATTTAGTAAATATCTGGTGGACAAAATTGCTCAGATTCGGGCTGGTCTGGACTCTGACTGGGCAGTATCTAACGAGAGGAAAACGATGAAGTTGGCCAAGTACATTTGGGAAGAGTTCGATCCTGTGACTCCGGATGAAGTGGACAAGATCATGGGGAAACTAAGTGCCGCCACATGTTTGTTGGACCCGTGTCCCTCCTGGCTAGTCTATGCTTCTCGGGAGGTTACACGAGGCTGGCTCCTAGCAGTTATCAATGCCTCACTGAGTGAAGGGTACTTCCCTGCTGCCTTGAAAGAGGCGGTGGTAAGGCCCCTCCTCAAGAAACCGGCACTGGACCCAGCTGTTTTAAACAACTTCCGTCCTGTCTCCAACCTTCGCTTCCTTGCGAAGGTCGTTGAGAGCGTGGTGGCACGACAGCTCCCTTTGAACCTGGAGGAAGCTGAATATCTAGATCCGTACCAATCGGGTTTCAGACCAGGGCACAGCACGGAGACGGCATTGGTCGTGCTGGTGAATGATCTCTGGCGGGCCCGAGATAGAGGTTATTCTTCTGTCCTGGTCCTATTAGATCTATCAGCGGCTTTTGATACCATCGACCATGGTATCTTACTGCGTCGTCTTGAGGGGCTGGGAGTGGGAGGCACCGTTCTGCGTTGGTTCTCCTCCTACCTCTCGGACCGTTCGCAGACGGTGTTGGCAGGAGGGCAGAGGTCAAGCCCTAGGCCTCTTAATTGTGGAGTGCCTCAGGGTTCGGTGCTCTCGCCCCTCCTGTTCAACATCTATATGAAGCCGCTGGGAGAGATCATCCGTAGCTTCGGGGTGAAATATCATCAATATGCTGATGATACCCAGCTATTCATCTCCACCCCGAACCAACCCAGTGATGCCCTTGATGTGATGTCCCGTTGTCTGGAAGCGGTACAGATTTGGATGGGAGAAAACAGGCTTCGACTCAACCCGGCCAAGACTGAGTGGCTGTACATACCCTCATCTCGTTTAGTCCAAGAGGTTCCATCTCTGACTTTAGGAGGAGAGATGTTACCTCCGATTGATAAAGCACGCAATCTGGGCGTCCTCCTAGATTCACGACTCAGTTTTGAAGATCACATTGGAACCGTGGCTAGGGAGGCATTTGCCCAGATTCGTCTTATATACCAATTGCGCCCCTTTTTGGACCGAGATGCCCTACGTACAGTCACCCACGCACTCGTTACCTCCCGTATTGATTACTGTAATGCTCTCTACATGGGGCTGCCCTTGAAGACCACCCGGAGGCTTCAGCTGGTGCAGAATGCAGCTGCACGGGTTGTGATGGGAGCTTCCCGATACTCCCATATTACACCCCTCCTGCGTGGGCTGCATTGGCTACCAGTTGCCCTCCGGGTGAGATTTAAGGTGCTGGTACTTACCTTTAAAGCCCTACATGGCTTAGGTCCGGGATACTTGCAGGACCATCTGCTGCCGGGAACAAATTCCCATCGTCCAGTACGCTCACACAGAGAAGGCCTCCTCAGGGTACCGTCAGCTAGGCAATGTCGGCTGGCGACCCCCAGGGGGAGGGCCTTCTCTGTGGGAGCACCAACCCTATGGAATCAGCTCCCCCCTGAGCTTCGGATAGCCCAAAACCTCCAATCCTTTCGCCGCGGCCTCAAAACACACCTGTTCCACCAAGCTGACCTAGACTGACAGGCATTTTAATTAATTTATATTTAGTATTTTTAATTCATTTTTAAATTCTCTAATTTTTTATTGCACTGATGTTCTCAATTTCATTTTATCTTGATTTATGTACTTATTATATGTTTTATTGTGAGCCGCCCTGAGTCCTTCAGGAGATAGGGCGGGATATAAATCCCATCAATAAATAAATAAATAAATAAATGAGACACACCAACAGAACCAAATTAGGCATGTTCTGAATTTTTGACATGTCAGGCCCAAAGGTTTTGCCGTCATTGTACTAGAGCCACCTCCATGGAGGAATTTGTTCAAGATAAATGAATATAGATAGTCCTCAACTTACGACAATTCATTTAGTGACCGTTCAAAGTTACAACGGCACTAAAAAAGTGACTTATGACTGTTTTTCACAGTTATGACTTTTGAATCATCCCCATGATCACGTGATCAGAATTCAGATGCTTGGCAGCTGGTTCATATTTATGACTGTTGCTGGGTCCCAGGGTCACCTTTTGTGACCTGACAAGCAAAGTCAATGTGGAAGCCAGATTCACTTAACAACCTGATTACTAACTTAACACCGGCAGTGATTCACTTAACAACTGTGGCAAGTATGGTCATAAAACGGGGCAAAGCTCACTTAACAAATTCTCATTTACCAACAAAAATTTTGCGTTCAATTGTGATCATAAGTTGAGGTTACCCCTGTATTTGCAGAGGTAAAAGAACTGAGAAGCTTTCAGCATGTTTAAACTCATTTCTTTCTTTTTTTATTAAAAGAGGGGAAGGAGTTGGTACTGGGCCTGAATAAGATGGTGAAGGTCATCTGCTGAAACTGGTCCAAAGAAAAATTGTGACAACTTAAATATTCAAGAAAGAAAAATAAGGAAGAAGAAAAGGGGAAGGAAGAAAGTGGGAGTCAGGCCAAGGGGAAAGAAGAATTTTCTTTTATGAGATGAAGTAGCTATCTATCACTATGTGCTATGGTTTTGTTACAGGCACAAGTAGATGCTTAAGGTAAAATGCGTTTGTTTGTTTCTTACTGTTCACCTGGAACCATATATGCAATTACATAAAAGACAGCTTATATGTGTATTTAAAAGAAACAGCTAGGGCTTTGTTTACATTAGCAGGATTAGTTTTGCGGGCTTTATGTGGCTCCTGTGGCATGTTTAGAACTGTTCCCCACAACGTCATGTTGCCCACTTTTCAGGTAGATCAGTGTTTTTTAAAGGAATTCAGCTTTTGTAAGGCTTAAGTCATCTGTTTTACTCGTTGCAGTGCTCTCCAAAGTCTGAAGAAGGAAAGACTTCACCAAGTCTGAAGAAGGAAACTCTGAGGGGCACACAAAGAATTGTTTGCAAGCCCCTTTTTGTAGCTTTAGTCTACACCCATGGAAATTGCAACCTATGTAGATAATTGGGTACATGTAGTTTAATGAAGAGAAGGGTGAGGGGTGACATGATAGCAGTGTTCCAATATCTCAGGGGCTGCCACAAAGAGAGGGAGCCAAGCTATTCTCCAAAGCACCTGAAAGCAGGACAAGAAGCAACGGATGGAAACTAGTCAAGGAGAGAAGCAACCTAGAACTAAGGAGAAACTTCCTGACAGTTAGAACAATTAACCAGTGGAACGACCTGCCTCCAGAGGTGGTGAATGCTCCAACACTGGAGGTTTTTAAGAAGAGACTGGACAGCCATTTGCCTGAAATGGTATAAGTTTTCCTGCCTGAGCAGGGGGTTGGACTAGATGACCTCCAAGGTCCCTTCCAACTTTATTATTATTATTATCTCCATTTAATCCCCGAGTAGAACACAGAGCTGGAGAAAGGAGGGTAGGAAATCTGCCCATTCCCAAAAGTATTCTTGATCATGATTTCCACTTCATATTTTAGAACAGCTTCTGCGTCCAATTAAGAGACTAATTATTTTGTAGAGATATGCTAGAGTGCAGTATCCTCACCTTGTCCACTACTTCTAACTTTGCATAGTTCCTCAGCCTAAGTTTTCAATCCCTAGAGCACCTGAAGATCATGCCAGTGAAAGTTAAGATACAACCTCCAAACCTCTTTTTTTAAAACAAAACAAAACAAATGGAATTTCCAAATCAATATGCCCTGGGTCTCAACCACCACCAAAAAAGCCCCCCAAACAGTTTTTTTTTTCAAAAAGGCTCTTCCTCATAACAGAAGTCTATGACTATCTAAGGCAGTGTTTCTTAAAGTGTGATCCTAGGAACCCTGCCCCAACACAAGACTTTCTCAAAGGTCCATGAAATGAAAATTATTTGCCAGCCCATGCTGAAAAATTAACACAATGTTAAAATCCCATAAAACATTTATGAAAAATAGCAACAATGAATTTTATTTTTAATATAATAAATATCTATAGATATCACTCATACAAAAAAAAACCTCTTGTGGGGTCCTCCATAATTTTTAATTGTGAGAATGGGTCACTATGAGGAACAAATAAAGTTTAGGAAGCACTGAACCATAGGATTGTACTGATTTATTCAAAGCAATTAAAGGAATTACACAAGAATAATTCATGATAGTGGCTTCCGCTATCTCTCAGTAAACATATATAGTGCACCAAACCAGGCCTTATCCCAAAGCTGAATCTCTGATTCAAATGAAGTCTTAATTAACATCCTTAAAAATATTCTGTACAATCTGTCCTCACATGTGTTAGAATATTCTGGGCAATTCTACAAGGGTAAAAAAATTTCTGTAGAAAAGCAATTGCAAGGGGAAATCCTCTAGTGAATTTAATGTCTGTTTTGTTGTGGTTTGTTTTGGGTTTTTCCCCCCCCCAAATCTATTGTTATTTACATGAACTGACAAAACATACAGGTAGGTGTAATATTCAGGCAGGATGGTCCTACAGCGTTTTGTGTCAGTGATAAAGGAAATGGGGTGGAATAGTTCTATTATTGGAGCATATGCCCATTAACAGCTGGATTAAATCAATACCCCCCTCCTCTTTCAGCCTTTTGTTTGGATTGTGTGCAGTGTATCTATCAAATACAAAACCCTGCAGCCCCATCTTACTTTATCAGTAATAACATATATCCAGTCCTAGCTCAGCTGGTGCAGTTGGGAAAGCCTCTGCTCAAGAACAAAAGCAAGTATACAGGAAAAAAATGGGGGGGGGGATGAGGAAGGCCATCTAAAGGTCACACACATGGAATATTTGAAGTATCAAAGCGTAAGGCCAGCTGTCATCCTATTGACATAGGCTGTGCAGGCAGGATGGCTGCTGCTTCTTTTTAGTACTTCATTGATTCTTGATAAAAATGAACTACAATTTGCAAGGTGCATCATCTTCCTCTTGCTGTTCAGCAGGTGACCATCAAGGTGTTGCACCTCAGTGTTGCAAGTTGCTGGGGGAAAACCCATAGGATTGTTGGCATCACATAACAAGCACAAACACATGGAAGAGGGAAGGCCAAATGTGAGGCTTTGTTGTTGGGTAGGTATGGTTTGAAGGTCTCATAGAGACTTAGTTTAGTACACAATATTTCTCTTTGAAATATTTCATGCTTTCAAGGCAGAAAATCACAAGTTCAATTCCTGGCATTCTCAGGCATAGATGGAAAAGAACTGTTTAAAATTCAGGAAGCTACTGCCAGTCAGCACAGATCAGCTATACAGAAAGTGCTGCATTTGGCTGCTTTGTACTATAACTCCAATATCCTTGAACATGAGCCCTACTTGCTAGATTGATTGGGCTTGAAGTCAGAATCTCAAAGGCACTAAATTGAAGATGATGTGAGTAGTACTGCTCAAGGTAACATAGTGGTGATACTATCTGAATGTAAACAGCAGGAATATAGCTATTATGGAAGAATCAGAAATTATCAGGGTTTTTTCCATACATGATTGAGCTAACCAATAGCTGTTCCAAATAATACAATGTGCACCTTTGTGCTTTTATCGTATTATTAAGTTTGTACTCATGGAAATATTGGTTCATGGTCTTTATATCTTTATAATCGAAGTTGCTCAGCATACAGAATCTGTTTTATTTATATGTAGATGTCCCTCCCAAACCTATCTCTTAAAATTATGCCACCAAATTCCTACAATATAATCAGGGGGACCTTGGCAGCCACAAAAATGGAACACAGGCTGCCCAGAGCCTGAAAATGTGCACCTCTGCTGTGGAAAACTAAAACAGATGCAGTGAAGAATTTTGCAAAATATGTGTTTCTATGTGTGTTTCTGTGTAGTCAGATTGTAATCTTTCATTCACACTTCAAGCCAACTTGCATGTTTTGTGGGAAAACGTGATTGCGGTACTTAATATTTTGGCTTTTCGTGCAACCATTGGAAATTCTAATTAGAAAAACAATGCACACAAATGCCTGTTTCTAAAACCCATTCCTTTATTTGTAATTTTCCCAAATTAAATCACTTGCCCAAAATGCTAAATCATTGATGAAAAATTTGTATGCACCTCTTGGTTCAAAATGTGACAACTCCCACTAACAACTTATCTTGAAAAATAACCGGTAGATGCAGATAGGCTGGGAACTTCCTGCTTCCAAACATCCCATCCAACTGCTTATAGTCCAAACACTGAGGCTGTCTGCAGAAGCAGTTTGGGATGTTTTTCCCCAACTTTGGAATTTTCTTTCTCTTTTATCAATAAAACTCTGACTTGCTTTCACTTAAGGATCTTAGGATGCCTCCAGATGTGTATAATTCCAATTTTAGAAAACCTCTTGGAAACCTAGAAAAGTTTCCAGGTAGTATAAAGTTCAAGGAGAATATGTTTCTGCATCCATAATTGTCAGTCCCATAAGATAGATCAGATCAGGAGACTTACCAAGATTTGTGGAATGCTTCTGTTCTTTTTGTAAATGTAACTGTTTTGGAATATATATTTCAAGGCCATCTGCGTACAATAATCTGTCTAACAGTCAGTATAATATACTGGATTTGACAGATTCAAGCTCAAATCTCCAGTTGATTATAAAGCTCACTTGGTAACTTTAAGCTAGCTATTCTTTTTTGTTGTATAGGAAAAAACAAGTGAGCCTTGGTGGAGCAGTGGGCTAATGCCTCCTTAAGTAACACCAGCTGCCTGCAATTAGTGCAGGTTCGCATCCCACCAGGCTCAAGGTTGACTCAGCCTTCCATCCTTCCGAGGTAGGTAAAATGAGGACCCAGATTGTTGGGGGCAATAAGATGACTTTGTAATAATGCTGCTGGGGGGTGGGGGGCGAAAGCCCTAATAAGCAGGTATATACATAGAATGAAGCCTATTGCTAAGCACATTGTGCTTTAGATTGTAAGCCGCCCTGAGTCTTCGGAGAAGGGCGGGATATAAATGGAATTAAAAAAAAAACTTAAAGCAGAATACATTCAAGTTTGTCATTCAAAATAAATAATCTCAAAAGATGAGGGAAAGTTACAACAAAATGGAGGAGAGGCAACTCTTGGCATTTGTACCAGAGCTAGGTATATTCTTTGATCAAGCAGCAAATGGAGAAAAGATGATCTACCGGTAGCTACTATCCTGCTCCTAATTTCAGTTCAGCCGAAGTTCTGCTCTTGTGTCCTTCCATCTTGTTTTTGTGCAGCATTTCAGAAGTCTTCTCTGTCAGGAAAATGATGATGAAGTTTGAAAAAGCAATTCCTTATTAAAGCTGAGCAAATTATTTTTTTTAAAAAAAATCAGATTCAGTATAAGGGTTTGTTTTTATTTTTTTATGTGGTTAAATCTTGTCACTTGATATTCTGCATAGACAAGGCTAATAGTTCTGGTAATTAGTAGAACTATTTCAGGTATTTACTCAGTTGGCCATGCATGTCTATTGAAAAAGTAACCTATGTTAAGGTAAGTAAAACATATTAACATATAAGCATGTATAAATTATTGCTATCTGATAATTACTGAATTACAATTTCCAGCAGCCCAACCAAAATGTAGCTGTGAGACATGAAAAAGTAGTAGTTTAGCTAATTTATGGAGGGTTACAAGTTCACCATTTTTGATATATAAGATTTAAGTGAAATTATCAAATAGATAAAATGGTGCATTAGATCAGAGGTCCCCAATCTTTTGGGCACCAGGGACCGGTTCCATGGAGAGAGGTTTTTCTACAGACCAGAGGGTGTGTGGTCCTGTGTGCTGCCTGCATCCTGAGGATGGGGCTTTGCTTATTTGTGTGGACCAGTTGCTGGCATGCCACGGTCCAGTACTGGTCCATGGACTGGAGGTTGGGGACCCCTGCATTAGATAATGGGCAATTGCATGTATCTAGTGAGATTTAGAACACTTTCATGTACCACAATGCAGAACGTGTAAGAATAGTACAAAAAACATTTTAATCACTTGAACATAAAAAGAGGAATTCTGAAATTATTAAGTAACTAAACATTCAAAAGCAAAATATGCCTCTTTCACTGGGAAAAAAACCAAGAACGTGCCCTAACTGATACGTTCCATATTTTTATCAGTTTTGTGGCCTGTCATCCAAATTTAACACAGGATCTGAATTAGAGCCCTTTTTTGTACAGCTCATCACAACAGCTGTAACTTTCCAAATTGCAATTGCTGCTTTTAGAGATGCACAATAGTGCACCTGGTTTTTGTTTAAAATTTAAACATCAAGCACATTTAAAAGTTACTGATGTGTGCCTGTGTATATGTATGATTGTTTTAACATAATGTCGGCTGGCAACCCCCGGGGGAGGGCCTTCTCTGTGGGGGCACCTTCCCTGTGGAATCAGCTTCCCCTGGAGCTCCGGATGACCCCAGACCTCCGGTCCTTTCATTGTGACCTTAAGACATTTCTTTTCCAACAGGCCGACCTGGACTGATGATAAGGGGTTTTTAATATGGTTTTATTGGTTGTAGTTGGGGCTATAGATATAGTTTAATTTTTAATATTTGTATTTTTACTTGTATTTTACTGTTGTTAGCCGCCCTGAGTCCTTCGGGAGATAGGGTGGCATATAAGTGCCATTAAATAAATAAATAAATAAATAATCCAGATTTCTCAATACAAACATGAATAAGCTCAAACCACCAATTCTACACTTGTATGTATTTCAGGTAAGTTCTCATATTTGCTGTTGAAGGAAAGTGAGATCAAGAGGGAATATATGGTTTCATTTTGGATACCATTTAGTACTTTGTCTTTTCCTTAGTCTATTTCATAACATATAATTTTGTATAGGGGGTGAGCAATATTCCATCTGTGAGATTTATGGCAGAAGATAGGACATATTTCACTATAATAGCTCCACTATAAATGCAAGTAAATTATTGATTTTAATGGAAATAAGTTCCAAGTAACCATGCTTAGAGTTTCACTTTAATTTTTCATTGTGATTTGAATATGAAACGTGCCTTTTCTTCAGGGAAGAGTATTTTGGGTTTATGATTGAACTAAGAGTCACTTATTCTACATATAGGGCAAAAGGATAAAACAATATAATAACCCACTTTCTCCCACCTGGAAGTCTTCCAGATGTGCTAAACCACAGTGTTATCACTCCTAGCTTACGTGATGATTGGGCTCATGGGATTTGTAATCTAACACATCTGGAAAGCAAGGTTGGGGCAATATATTAATAATAAGCAAACAAATAAATAAATCTTATTTCCTGCATAAATAAGGAAAGAAAGCATTTACAAATGGAAAGCCCAAAACTATGTTTCAAAATATAGTGCGTGAATGTGAACTAAATGGTTAGTAAGAAAAAACATGTGAACCTTAAAGATGAAACCATGTATTATAGCAATAAAGATGAGATAGAAAAAAATATTCTTTATCCCTCTCCCATAATACATAGATGTGAACTTGATTGGTAGTAAATTCAAGAGAGATAAAAAGGAATACTTTGTCGTACAAGGCTATATGTAAGAACTATTTTTTTTCTTTGAATCAGTTCTGATAAGTACCTGTATTTTTTGGAAGTGATTTGCTGTTGCCTTCTTCCTGGAGCCAAGGTTGGCCAGGTTGCTTTGTGTCTAAGGTGGCAGTAAAACTCAGTTTCCTAGTAATATTAACTAAAGGTAAGGTTTCTTAAGTAAAAGATTAATCCAGACTTTCCCAACCTGGTGCCTCTTCAAATGAAATGGAAACTAGAACTCCTGAATTTGTCAAGCAGCACATTATTAGTCAAAGAAAAAACTTTAGCAAAGCTCAGATCTGCAGGAATAAAGGAGAATATTTGTAGCTCAGGGTTGAAATGATGGGTCTTTGGTGGTCTCTTAGCTTGGTTGTTTTACTTGCAGACATTTTATTAGCCAAACTACATAACGTCATCAGTGCTAGTAATCACTAGTACTCATGATGTTATCTAGTTTGGATAATGAAACATCTGCAAGAAAACAACCAAGCTCAGAGATCACCAAGGAGTATAGGAATGTTGTTTGTACAAGATACAGAACTTTGTTGTAATTATTCTGTAGTGAAGGAAATCTTTCTCTTCTTATTTCACAGATGATAACCCAGTACTGTATTGTACTGGAAAAGATTGAAGGACTCAAGTTTTCCTCCAAGTATTCTGGATTTTGGTTCCTGAATCCAGTAGTCATTCTAGAAAAGCATACTATAGGAGATGGATGCTTTCTAGGTGGTAGTTATTTCCTCCGAACACTGTTTGCCCCATATGTGTAACGGAAATCCTATTGAATTATGACAGATATCCTGGCCTTGGCTAGCTTGCATGCGTGACTTCTACCATATGCATGCCAGTTGAGTCATATACTGCTTAGTAGGTTGATACGTTCATTGGTAGAACTTGGCAGCTTGTATGTAGGCAGAATTTATTTTTTTGGTACAGCTTGGATTGATTCTTATCTTTATCTGTGTAAATCAACATAAATCTACTGTTGGGGTGGAGGTGGAAGACAGAAGGTAAAGGTTGAGCATCAACCAGATGGCTCAAGTATTTGGACCAAATGCATCTGAATCTCAAGTCTTTAACTCCAGGGCTTTGGAAACTACTACTTAGACAAGTTCCACTGGAACGCCAAATTATTTCTAAGATTTTTTAATAGGATGAGGTGGAATTTGTGCTTTAAATTCCTGGCTTCAACCTGAATTGAAGTAAAAGGGGCTGTATTTTTATTGTAGGCAGTCCTGTCCCAAGTAGATAATGCTGGATTCTGAGCTCTATAATCTTTAGAGCAATACAGTTAGTGGCCAGGCTGTTTAGGGATTAGAGGGTGTTGGAGCCCATTTGGAGATCACTTGGTTGGAGAAGGCTGCTATAACACTACAGTTATCCGCTTTTCTCTGTTGCTAGTGCATATATATTAATGGGGTGGAGGTAAAATGTGGAAGGAATTTTTAAAGAATATGTGATTTCACCAATTAAGAGAGTGTTTTATCTAGCTGTTAAAAAATTTAATCAAGTTTATACATCACATCAGTTTATATATTGCATAAGAACCCTAGTTTGTTTAATCTTTCTCAACAAGCTATGTTGGCTGGATTCAGTGGATCACATTTTTCAACCACAGTGGCCGGATCCACCCAAAGCAACCCGTTATTCTGGCTAAAATCCCTACATTTTGGCAAATCTCCTTAATTACCTACTAAGTCTAAATCCTAGTTAAGTATTTAATTTGCATGAAAAAATAGCCCGGCTTCCTTCAGTAGTGGGGGGAACTTTCCAGGTGTGTTGGAAGTTTAGCTCTGAGATTTCCCATTATAGTCCCAACACTTGTAGAGACTGGACACCACGTTGGGAAGGATAGGTTTAAAATATGAGCTGATATCACAAAAATCTAAACAGAGTTGAACATGGTTAGTATATGGGTAAAGAAACACATACCAGAAAATACAGTCTCATGACAAGGTTAGAAAAATTAAAGAAGGGAAAGCATGCAGAGAGCATGGCTTGTCCCCTAGGAGTAGTGATGGTTCTCTCTCTTTCTCTCTCCTCTCTTTCTTTTCTCTCTCTTTCTCTTCTGTCTCTCTCTTCTCTCTCTCTCTCCCTCCTCTCCCTCTCTTGATCAATCTCTGCAGATTTCTTGACAAGATTTCAGAAATGGTTTGCTCTTATCGGTTTTTCCTAGGGCTAAGTGAGTGACTTGGCCAAGCTTGTGCCTAAAGCAGAACTAGAACTCCTGTGCCCCCAGTGTCTAGGCCGGTGCCTTGTTCACTGCATCAAACCCTATCTGTGAAGAATGTTGTTGTTAGCTGTAAAGTCGTGTCCGACCCATCGCGACCCTATGGACAATGTTCCTCCAGGCCTTCCTATCCTCTACCATCTTCTGGAGTCCATTTAAGCTCACACCTACTGCTTCAGTGACTCCATCCATCCACCTCATTCTCTGTCGTCCCGTTCTTCTCTTGCCCTCAATCTTTCCCAGCATTAGGCTCTTCTCCAGTGAGTCCTTCCTTCTCATTAGGTGGCCAAAGTATTTGAGTTTTAGCTTCAGGATCTGGCTTTCTAAAGAGCAGTCAGGGTTGATTTCCTCTAGGACTGACCGGTTTGATCACCTTGCAGTCCAAGGGATTCGCAGGAGTCTTCTCCAATACCATAGTTCAAAGGCCTCAATTCTTTGTCACTCAGCCTTTCTTATGGTCCAACTTTCACTACCATACGTTGCAACTGGAAAGACCATAGCCTTGACTATACGCACTTTTGTTGACAGGGTGATGTCTCTGCTTTTTAGTGTGCTGTCTAGATTTGCCATGGGTTTCCTCCTGAGGAGCAAGCGTCTTTTAATTTCTTGGCTACAGTCCCCATCTGCAGTGATCTTGGAGCCCAGGAAAATAAAATCTGTTACTACCTCCATTT
The DNA here is from genome assembly GCF_947247035.1 of Vipera ursinii. Taxonomy (NCBI): domain Eukaryota; kingdom Metazoa; phylum Chordata; class Lepidosauria; order Squamata; family Viperidae; genus Vipera; species Vipera ursinii. The sequence goes on from NC_139517.1 coordinate 30,123,072, forward strand.
CTTCCCCATCTATTTGCCAGGAATTGAGAGGGCCGGATGCCATGATCTTGGTTTTCTGAATGTTAAGTTTCAACCCAAGTTTTGCACTCTCCTTCTTCACCCACAACAAGAGGCTCTTTAGTTCTTCTTCACTTTCTGCCATTAGAGTGGTATCATCTGCATATCTTAGGTTGTTGATATTTCTCCCGGCAATCTTAATTCAACTTTTGATTCATCTAGCCCTGCTTTTCTCATGATGTGCTCTGCATATAAGTTAAATAGGCAGGGCTACAGTATACAGCCTTGCCAGACTCCTTTCCCAATTTTGAACCAATCATTGGTTCCGTGTCCAGTTCTCACTGTTGCTTCTTGTCCCACATATATATTTCTCAAGAGACAAATAAGATGGTCTGGTACTCCCATCTCTTTAAGAACTTGCCACGGTTTGTTGTGATCCACACAATCAAAAGCTTTAGCATAGTCAATGAAGCAGAAGTAGATGTTTTTCTGGAACTCTGTAGCTTTCTCCATGATCCAGTGTATGTTGGCAATTTGATCTCTAGTTTCTCTGCCTCTTCGAAATCCTGCCTGTACTTCTGGTAGTTCTCGATCCACATACTGCTGGAGTCTAGCTTGTAGGATTTTAAGCATAACTTTACTAGAATGAGAAATGAGTGCAATGGTGCGATAGTTTGAACATTCTTTGGCACTGCCTTTCTTTGGAATTGGAATGTAAACTGATCTTTTCCAATCCTGTGGCCACTGTTGAGTTTTCCAAATTTGCTGGCAAATTGAGTGTAGCACTTTTACTGCATCGTCTTTTAAGATTTTGAATAGCTCGGCTGGAATACTGTCATCTCCACTAGCTTTGTTGTTGCTCAGATTTTCTAAGGCCCACTTCACTTCACATTCTAGGATGTCTGGCTCAAGGTCAGTGACCACCTCATTGTGATTATCAGGGACGTTAAGCTCATTCTTGTATAGTTCTTCTGTGTAATTTTGCCACCTCTTCTTAATCTCTTCTGTCTCTGTTAGGTCCCTGCCATTTTGGTCCTTTATCATGCCTATTTTTGCATTAAACGTTCCCTTCATCTCTCCAATTTTCTTGAAAAGATCTCTGGTCCTCCCTATTCTATTGTTTTCTTCTATTTCTTTGCACTGTTCATTTAAGAAAGCATTCTTATCTCTTCTAGCTATTCTCTGGAATTCTGCATTCAATTGGGTGTATCTTTCTTTTTCTCCCTTGCCTTTCGTTTCCCTCCTTTCCTCAGCTATTTGCAAAGCTTCCTCAGACAGCCATTTTGCTTTCTTGCATTTCTTTTTCTTTGGTATGGTTTTAGTTGGTACCTCTTGTACAGTGTTGCGAACCTCTGTCCATAGTTCTTCAGGCACTCTGTCTATCAGATCAAATTCCTTAAATCTATTTGTCACCTCTACTGTGTGTTCAACAGGGATATGATTTAATTCATACCTGAGTGGCCTAGTGCTTTTTCCTATTTTCTTCAGTTTAAGCCTAAACTTTGCAATGAGAAGCTCATGGTCTGAGCCACAGTCAGCTCCTGGTCTTGTTTTTACTGACTGTATAGAGCTTCTCCATCTTTGGCTGCAGGGCACATAGTCAATCTGATTTCTGTGTTGACCGTCTTTTGATGTCCATGTGTAGAGCCGTCTCTTGGGTTGTTGGAAAAGAGTGTTTGCTATGAGCATCGTATTCTCTTGACAAAATTCTATCAACCTGTGCCCTGCTTCATTTTGTATTCCAAGGCCAAACTTGCCTGTTATTCCGGTTATCTTTTGGCTTCCTACTTTAGCATTCCAATCCCCCATGATGATAAGGACATCATTTTTGGTGTTAGTTTTATAAGGTGCTGTACGGCTTCATAGAAGTGGTCAATTTCATCCTCTTCAGCACTGGTGGTTGGGGCATCGACTTGGACTACTGTGATATTGAATGGTTTACCTTGGATTCGAACTGAGATTATTCTGTCATTATCTGTGAAGAATACCATGATAGCAAGTCTGGCAGAGCAAATGAAGACAAACAAGATTCCATCAAATACAGAACAAGTAGTCCATTAAGTAGGGTAGGAAGTAAAATAAAACAATGGGTTCTTGGATCACCACAGTTGATTATTATTATTATTATTATTATTATTATTATTATTATTATTATTATTATTATTATTATTGATAATTGTTTCTCACTATCTTCAGTACATGGTTCTTATTCGTTCTTGGACATTCTGCATTCCTTCCTATTCCCATCTGAAAGTTGAAATGCGTTGAGATTTTTTTTCTCCACAACCAAGCCAAATCTGGCCCATTTCTCTGTTCAGCCTCTGGGCTGCTGAGATCCACCTATCTCAGGCTTAGAGGATTTATTTAACTTTAATGACCTGTTGCTCTGTCATTCAGTTTATCCTCTGTGCCTGTACCTCTGTTCCTTTAGTGTGTTCACATCTGGGATCTCTTTTATATGAATTGTGTACAATTATAGGTAAAAGGGAATTTAATGTGTGATGAAGGCCACGTTATGCAATATTACAGAGCAAGGAAGCATATGTTGTTTAGAGAAGAACTGATATTGAATAGGCTCCATTTATATTTGTTGTCTGCAATGAAATCATTAATGCACGTAAAATATATATATTTAATGAGTAATATATAAAAAAGAGAGGTCCCAACTATTTGCAAACCAGTCTAGGTGTCATATGGATTCATTCTAATGGTTGAAAAGAGAAGGAGCTGACATTACCACATGTCATCATTTAGCAGTTACCAATTGCCAGAGTCCACAGCTACAACTAAATCCCGGCCTGGTCTTCCTCTCATCTGCATCACTGCACATTTGTGACCTCTTAAATATTCTTCAAAATGCCCCAGTGTAGCATTGCTGCAGGTCGCTTTGGGAAATTGCTATTTTAAATGCTTTTGGTTCCAGGGAATGATTTAAATGGTGGCTTCAGGCTGGTCAGAACACAATGAAAAGTCCTCATGCTGCTGGTGCTTGATACATTCCCCAGAAGATTATCAACATAAGAAGAACTCCATTTAGAGGGAATTTTGCTGTTGGCTTCTCAGGACTTGTCTGGGTTATATGGAAACAATATTTTCTTTTGCTCAGCCAACATCAGTAGATTAAATCAAATGAGAATTTATAGAATTCCTGAATTTGGGTATCTGTAGAAAAGCAGGCAGAGTCTACATGAGGCTTCCTGATTCCAGGTTCTCAATACCTGCCAAATCGCATTGGTCAGGGTCACACATGTTAGGCCAATAATATTTTTTTTAAATTTTAATTCCATTTATATCCCGCCCTTCTCCGAAGACTCAGGGCAGCTTACAAGCTTAGCAATAAATAATAATAATAATAATAATAATAATAATAATAATAATAATAATAAGAAATAATTAAGAAATAATAATTTTCAACAGAAAAGAAAAGAAAAGAAAAGAAAAGAATTGTGGAAATCATACCTAAATATATTTATCTCCCTGCTGCTAAGACCTTTCTTATTATTTCTCTCTCAGCACAGATGACTTTTCTCTTGGCAGGTCCACTTGGTATAGTATTTTTGCATTCAAGAGATGTGAAAAAGGTTTTGTTATTCTAGGGTGGCTGTGGTGGAGAGATGAACATTTCCCCAAACTTCTGTGTCTTCCCACACAGAAGTCAGGGCCTTGGAGGTGGTGCAAAGTTGCATTGGAAAGGCAGGGTGAAGGCAAGCAGGTGGCTACCCTGGCAACTTAATTAATGCTGTAGCAGTTTGGAGGAGGGGGGGTGCTGTTCTCTTGCTTTTCTTCACTAGCTGTGACAGCCTGTGTGGCTCAATTACAGGATAGAGCAAAGCATGAGAGATTGAGGATGGGGGCGTCAGAGAATTGAACCTGTTGCTGTAAATGCCTGTGGAAAGAGCTAGGAATGGTTCTCTCCAGCAGGAAAAAATAAAATAGGGGAATCAGTTAAGTCAAGGTTTTGTGAAGAATTGGAAGTGGGGCAAGAGAAGTGCATTATATCTGAAACATAAGCAGAGAACTGATAGTCTGAAGATGTGTCTTCAACAATACATGTGTCGGGGGCGGAGCCAACTGTCAGAGCGGGCGGCTGTGTGAACGGAGCTCTCTCCTCGCACAACCTCTCACCCAGTGTTCGCGGGGGCTTTTCGGAGCTTCAGGAGGTCCTGTAGGGACATCCGAAGTTGCAGGCAGCCCGGAGAACCTTCATGAGCGGCAGTTCGTGTTGAAGATCCGGAGAAAGTCTGATGCGAGCGAACCGGGGAGAAGGAGGCCAGTAATGGCCGACATGAAGATCTGACAGAGGGACGGAGCCAGCACGTAAGCAGCGGGACAACGGTAGAGCGGAGCTGACGGAGAGTGTATCCGAATATTAAATAGGAAGCGCTTGTGAAAGAGGTACTGGTTCGAAGTGGGAGCCTCACGGAGAGGGAATAAGCGGCGATAGAAGTCTTGAGGGAGGCGTTTGGCAAAAACAGCAAGGGAAAGAAAGCCGAAGACTATATGACTGTATTCTAGCTGGAGAAAAGCTACAACAGGTCAAAGTCTGAGCTTTGGAGCCTTAGAGACTGAACTCTGGATTGTCGGGCGTGGAAAGCGATCAGCTTGGTCTAGTCTGGTCTATCCTGGTAAATTTTGAATTTGTGAACTTTTGAAACTTTTGAAATTCTACTCTACTTGTCACGGGCGGCCATTTGATATAGCAATTTAGTAACTGGAGGTTTGTTTAGTGGGACACCTACTGGTCTTTGACAGCAGAGGAAGACGGAAAAGGTGCCAATTTCTGCGCCGGAAACGGGGGGGGGGGGAAAAGAAGAAGAACGTGACTTTGATTATATTCATACTATAGAATTTTATTATATAAATTGCTTAGTTGGTAATAAGTATCTGGTGGTAACTGTTTTATATATCTTTTGTCATAGAGTTAAAAGGTTTATATAAGACTCAGGGTATTATACATTGATAAAACGCTGTTAAAATTGGGGAAACATGACAAGTATCTCGGGAGCAACTAAGCCTAGCGCTGGCAAAAAGGCAGCAGCACAGGGACAGGGGATGTCCTCAAGTCCCTCCAATCAGAAATCTATAGAGGATATGCTGCAAAGGGAAAGATCTAACTCGAATTCCTTTAAAGATTTACATGCCCTTTTGCAAAACCTACACGAGGCAATGGCCAAAAACCACGAGGAGATGAAGAGAGAAATAGGCCAAATAAGAAACGACACTGGTGAATTAAAGGGGAAAATCCAAGCGATAGATGATAAATTTGAAGGGATTCAACAGCAATTAGTCAAAAATGAACAAAGACTTCAAGATATGGAAGCTAGAATGGAAAAAGAGGAAAAGAGAGTAGATGATTTAAATGAAACACTCCTTCAGGCTAATAAGGAATTAGAAACAACAGTCATTTTTCTGGAAGCAGAAAAGGCTGCTCATTATCTACGCTTCCAGAACGTTCAAGAAAAAAGAGGGGAAGATCTGTTGGTCATGATGGCAGAACTGATGGCAAAGGCACTCGGTGTAGGGAAGGAGGAAATGCTGGCGGAAATTGATGAAACATACAGGGTCCAAACTAATTATGCGAGAAGGCACAACCTCCCAAAAGAAGTACATGTAAGGTTAGTTAAAAAATCAATTCGGGATGAGCTTCTGCATAGATCTAGAGAGGAACCATTAGAATTTCGGGGCCAACCAATCACCATCCTTAAACAGATACCTAAAAGGATGAGGGATCTGAGACGCGGCTATCAATTCTTAACATCCAAACTAATAAGAGAAAATGTAAACTTTAGATGGCTAACTCCAGAGGGTATTCTTGTTACGTGGCAGGATAGAAGGCATAGACTGGACACGATAGAGAAGGCAGAAGATTTTTACAAACGCCACTTCCATAGCCAAGAGGAAGTAGATTTAGAAGATCAAGATGGAAGGGAGGTAAGAGAAAGAGATACAATACGTGTGGCAATGGATGGGAAGATCTTAGCTACAGAGGATAGAAGGAACAAATCCGGTGAGTTAACAGAGAAACATGGAACTAGAGACAAGGAAGAGAGAGAGCCCCGAATCACGAGATCCACAAAAACCAGAAATAAGTAAGATGAAGGGAGGTGAGTGTAGTATTATGTCTGTGAATATTAATGGATTGAATTCGCCAGTGAAAAGGCGGAAATTTTTTAATAGGCTTATTCACCAACAATTGGATATCGTGGCAATACAAGAAGTCCATATAAAGGAACAACAAAAATATTTGTTAGTACAACCAAGAATAGGGAACCTATTCGTTTCCTTAGACCGACACAAGAAAAAGAGAGGAGTGGCACTATATGTAAACCCAAAATTGACTGCAAAACTAATTTATAACGATAAAGAGGGTAGAATACTGATAGTCGAGGTTATAATAAATCACAGGAAGGTCATGATGGTAGAGATATATGCCCCAAACCATAACCAAGAACAATTTTTCAAAACACTTCACAATAAGATATGTAGCATTGATTATGAGGAGATTTGTTTAATAGGAGATTTTAATGCTATCCTAGATATAAATTTGGATTATATGGGAAAGACGCTTAGGAAAAAGAAGAGAAGAACTCTACCGAGATCTTTTCTTAACTTGGCTGAGGAACTAAATATCCAAGATGTCTGGAGGGAAAGAAATCGTAAGGCTAGACAATATACATATTACTCCAACCGACATAACTCATGGTCTAGAATAGACATGGTGTGGATGACGAAAGAAATTAGTTCAGAAATAGATGAGGTACATATAGCGACAGGTACTTGGGCAGATCACAATCCTATTAAACTTATCTGGAAAGGTTCCAAAAAAATATCCAGATGGACGCTTCAAAGAGCAATTTTAAAAGAAGACGAATTCAAATCTAAGATGGAGAGAGAACTAAGTTTTTTCTTTAAGGAAAATAAAGCTATAGACACCTCAGTACAAAACAATTGGGATACAGCTAAGGCTGTGATGAGAGGGGTAGCGAGGGCATATATGGTATATAAAAATAAGGGGAAAAGACAACAACGGGAAAGATTAGAAGAGGAATATAAGAGCTTAGAAGTTACACTCCAACAAGATCCACAAAAAGAGAATATCAAGCAATCTATGGATCTGATTAAACACAAACTTAACATTCTAGACAAAGAGAAATTGGCACAACAATTGAGAAACACGAAACAAAATTTTTTTGAAAATGCAAATAAACCGGGCCGGTGGCTCGCATACAAATTGGGAAAACAAAAGGGGAAAAACTGGATTCACGAACTACGAGATGAGGAAGGGAGAATATTCCACCAGGAGGAAAAAAAAAAAAAATTATAGCCCAGGAATTTTATGAACGTTTATATAAAGAAGATAGCCAGGCAAGTGTGGAGAAAATGGAGGAATATTTTCAAAGAGCCAAACTACCTAAGGTCACAGAAGATACCAGAAATATGTTAAACGAGGAAATTCGACTATCTGAGGTGATAAAAGCTATTAATGCACAAAAGAATAATAAAGCATCGGGACCCAACGGTCTTCCATCAGAGATTTATAAAGAATTACAAAATATCCTAGCTCAACCCCTAGTGGAGGTATTTAACGCAGTATTAGAAGGCGCAAGGACGCCTAAATCTTGGCTAGAGGCAAACATAACCCTTATTCCGAAAGATAACACAGACCATACATTAATCCAAAATTACAGACCCATATCACTTCTTAACTCGGACTACAAGATATTTACATCAATTATAGCGGAACGATTGAAACGATTTCTGAATGATTTCATACACGCAGATCAAAATGGTTTTCTCGCTAAGAGACACACTAAGCACAACATTAGAATAATATTAGATACATTGGAGTACTATGAATTACATAGCGAACAACAGATGGCATTACTTTTCTTAGACGCCCAAAAGGCATTTGACAATGTTAAATGGTCTTTTTTGTGCCAACAGCTTAGCTTTATGAATATGGGTGAAAAATTTATAAATATAATTAGGGCAATTTATGACAATCAGGAAGCAAAAATAATTATTAATGGGGAAGCATCTAGCAAGTTTCAAATTCAAAAGGGAACACGGCAAGGCTGCCCCTTATCACCGTTGCTGTTTATATTGACTCTTGAAGTATTAACGAGAACTATAAGAAACGACCCAAAGATAAAAGGATTAACCATTAAAAAGGAAACCTTTAAATTGCAAGCTTTCGCGGACGATCTAGTTTTTATTATGGAGGATCCATGTCAGACGGGACCAAAGCTATTGGAAGAATTATCTAAATATGGTGAGGTTGCCGGACTGCGAATAAATAGAAATAAGACCAAGATGATTGTTAAAAATATGACCAATAAACAAAAAGGTAATCTGGCCGAAATCACGGATATAGAAATAGTCAAGAAAATAAAATATTTAGGGATTAACATTACGGCTAGATGCACTTCACTCAAAAAGGATAATTATGATAGTGTAGTGAATCAAATAAAAGGTGACCTGGAAAGATGGGGAAACCTAAAACTCTCATTATTGGGAAGAATCGCTGTCATTAAGATGAATATTCTGCCTAAAATCCTGTTTCTGTTTCAGAATATCCCAATTCAACTCGACTCTAAATTTTTTCGAAATTTGGATAAATTATCACTAAATTTTATTTGGCAGGGGAAAAAACCAAGAATTAAATTGAAATATTTACAAGACACGAAGGAAAATGGGGGTTTTGGATTGCCAGACTGGGAATTATATTACCACGCCGCGGCCCTGAGCTGGATTAGAGAATGGGTAATCTTGAGAAATAGAAGACTATTAACTTTAGAGGGTCACGATTTGCAATATGGCTGGCATGCTTTCCTATGGACGGAGAAACAAGGTCTTTTCTCGCATTTTCAAAGACACCGGATCAGGCAAGCGCTACTCAATACTTGGAAAAAAATTAGATCTCACAATTACACCAAAATACCGGTCTGGCTATCCACCCTTGAAGCGATAGTTTACCCAAATCTGTTTGATTTGGGTAACATAATCTCATACAAGGATATTCTGAATGAGGAGGGGGAATTGAAACTTAGGAATGAACTAGAATTACAAGGTATAAAACTCGATTGGTGGGCCTACTTACAAATCCAATCGAGATTTAGGAAGGATAAAAATGAATGGGGGATATATACCTCTGAAACAGCATTGGACAAAATATTATTGGGACCGGACTCTAAACAAATAAGGAATTTTTATAAATTACTTTTGGGATATAAGCTGTTTGAAGAGCAAGTGAAAGACCCCATGTTGATCTGGGCTAACAATTTAGGACATAAAAAATTTTGGAGAATGATTTGGATTTGGCTGAAAGAAATATTGAAACAAGATCTGGAGTTTAGTCCAGAACTTTTCTTGTTGGGAATCACGAAAGAGAAATATCCTAAAGATGTGCTATACTTAACGATCCATATTATCACAGCAGCTAGAATATCATTTGCGCAAAAATGGAAAAAGAATGAGATCCCAGGACAAAAAGAGGTTATTAGGAAAATTTGGGATTGCGCTGAAATGGACAGATTAACTTTGGAATTAAAGAATAAAGATCAATCAGACTATTATAGAATTTGGAACAAATTGTATCTTTGGATGGATAAAAAGAAAGGTCTCTATTAGGTTTTACAGACTAGCTCACTGTTTTAAATATTGTGGTATTTCACCGATTTGTAATCTAAGTGTATTTAAGTGTATTTTTGATGTACATATATACATGTATATATATATATATTTAAACATTGTAGACAAAAAGGTTTGTCAGCTCGCTGGTACTGTGTCCAATGTTTTTAAATAATAAATTTAGTAAAAAAAATTTAAAAAAAAAACAAAAACAATACATGTGTCTTCAACAATACATGCCAGTAATGGGTGGAGTTGAAAACATGAATGGATGAAGCTAGAGATAACCCCTCTTTCTTTCCTTTTTCTGCCATCTCATTCTCTCTGACTTTTTCTCTTTCTCCTGTCCTCCCTCTTTCTTCTTCTTTGCTAGGGAGTGTTGTAATAGGAACATGTTGCTCTTGCTAAAGGTCCAAACTAATGGCTTACAAAAGACAGCTGAAATTGGGCCAAAGACTACAAGCAACTCTTTAAGAGTGGCAAGTTGCCCACTCCTGGCTTAGAATGGGAAGAGTAAAAGCAAGAATAAAGAATCAGAGCAAGAACGGACAGGGAAAGGAATATTTTCCTTTTTATTTAGGAAGGAAAGAGAAAAGCAAAAAGGAAGAATATCTTGTATCGATAAATAAGAGAGGTGTGGATATGCAGGTGGATACCAAGTCTGGGTCATTACTGGTCTCCTGGAACAAGAAAGTACAAAGCAGAGAAGAAGAAGAGAAAGAAAAGCAGCAAAGGGCTTTAGGCACACTGTATTTGGAGTAATTCGGGAACTGCTTTTGAGGTGGGACAGGCTTCTCTATGAATTCTCCTAGGGTCTGTGTATATGTTTTTGTGCAGGTATGTATGTGTTTTATATGCTTATCCATCACATATTTCTTGTTGCATATTGCAGAATGGGGGAATACAAATCAGCAGAAATTTATTTTTTATTATTATTTTTTATTAAATTTATTGACTCCCCCTCCATCTTACCTCAGGGTAACTCTAGATGGCTTACAATATTAAATATTATCTACATAGAATCTTCTCCCATACTATGTTGGAGAGGTCATTGGTCCTAGATTTAGTTATACATAAAGGTAAAGGTAAAGGTTCCCCCGCACATGCGTGCTAGTCGTTTCCAACTCTAGGGGCCGGTGCTCATCTCCGTTTCAAAGCCGAAGAGCCAGCGCTTGTCCGAGGACGTCTCTGTGGTCATGGGGCCGGCATGACTAGACGTCAAAGGCGCACGGAACGCTGTTACCTTCCCACCGGAGTGGTCCCTATTTTTCTACTTGCATTTTTACGTGCTTTCGAACTGCTAGGTTGGCAGAAGCTGGGACGAGTAACAGGCGCTCACTCTGTTATGCGGCACTTGGGATTCGACCCGCCAAACTGCTGACCTTCTGATCGACAAGCTCAGCGTCCTAACCCACTGAGCCACCGCATCCCTTTTTAGTTATACATAGACTTGTTTAAATCAAAGAGATTTACAAACTGTAAACAGATCCTTTGAACAAGTCCATTAATTTCAATAATTAGCTTTAAGTATAAATCTGGGAAGAATCCCATTTGCTTTTAAATATAAAATCATCTAACCAAGCACTGGGAAACCACATAGTAGGGAAAAACATGGATAATCTTGCCCAATTGTTTCGTGCCCTTCTTTGCAACATTACAACTTTACAACTTTCCTTATAGCATTAGGCAATGTTGGCAGCTGATGACAAAGTGCCATGGAGAAAATAGTGAAGTACTGTTAATTTCAGCTTTATATTTATGGGTAGGGGGCTACTGGCGAAGACAGAAAAAAATGTCTTAGCATTTATTCAGGTGACACAAGGCTTTCAGGGTATATAAAACTGTCTGTTCCAATGGCAAAAAAAGAAACCATTGATCGATACTCAGAGTTTTGGAGATGGACTCCTTCTTATCATTTGTATGCTAGCTTTTTCTTATATGAATCTAGAAACTGGTTTGCCAAAGGATGTACAGTATGTCTAATCCTACTGAGGATTACAGTCATATAGAAAAATACTATCAAGTGCTTATCTGTACATCAATTGTTTTTTTTATTAGATGTTCAAGATGGTAGTATCTTTTACCACCTCCAATTATTCTTGACAACAACCTTGAGATAGATTGGTCTCAGAGGCCCAAATCTGTCTTCAATAGTTGTTTAATTGCTAAAAGTAGTTTTAAACCCAAGTCCTTATCATTCTCATCTAGCACCTTAAACATTTTACCATGTGCAAACAGCATCAAGGACCTATTAGAATTGATTCATTTTCTGAGGTTTTGCAATACACCAGTAGTCTCTAATTCTCTTGAAATGGACACTTAATATTAGAACCATCATTAAAAAGGCACAACAAAGAATGTTCTTCCTGCATCAACTCAGGAAGGTCAAACTTCCTGAGCTATTGATACAGTTTTATAGAGGAATTACAGGTAATCCTTAAATTACAACAGTTCACTTAGGGACTGTTCAAGTTATGGCATAACCTCTACAATACTTATGACACAGTCCCGAAGTTACAAATGTTGCAGCACAACAGTCATTCATCCTTATGAACGACAGCAGAGGCACTACAACATTCTCCCTGCCTGTTTTCCCCCACCCCTGCCGGATCTCCACAGGGACTGGGCCTGTGAATACTCACCTTGCAAAGATCTAGCCAGCCTTTGATTTCTTAACCTGCTTCACTGCTTCAGGCCTTTGGTGCATTCACAGAGAACGAAGGCCTAAAGTACTGCAAGTTCATGTGATATTAGTAACACGAGATCTCACAAGATCTCACAGTACTTTAGGTTTCTGTTCTCTGCAAACAAAGGCCTGGATGAGATCTGTGGATTTCCTCAAGGACTTTGCCACTGAGAACAGAGCCCCGGAGGGACTTCTGTTCTTGGCAGCAAAGGCTTTTTGCAAAGATGACCAGAGCCTATAGGGCCATAATCTCTCATCCCTGTAAAGTAAAGGTAAAGGTAAAGGTTCCCCCGCACATGCGTGCTAGTCATTTCCGACTCTAGGGGCCGGTGCTCATCTCCGTTTCAAAGCCGAAGAGCCAGCGCTTGTCCGAGGACATCTCCGTGGTCATGTGGCCGGCATGACTAGACACCATAGGCGCACGGAACGCTGTTACCTTCCCACCATAGTGGTCCCTATTTTTCTACTTGCATTTTTACGTGCTTTCGAACTGCTAGGTTGGCAGAAGCTGGGACGAGTAACAGGCGCTCACTCTGTTACGCGGCACTCGGGATTCGACCCGCCAAACTGCTGACCTTCTGATCAACAGGCTCAGCGTCCTAACCCACTGAGCCACCCTGTAGGCCTTGGCAAATCTTTGCTGAAGGCGAGAGGCTGGAAAGCTCCCTTGATCATCGAGATCTAGGTAAGATAAGTGACTTGGCCAGGCAGGATGGAAAGGGGAGGAGGAAACATGAAGTATCTCAGTGGATCGGGGGAGGCCGTGGGTGGTCGGAAGCACTATGCTCCCCTATGGCCTTCCCCATCCTGAGATAGCTCGTGTATTCAATGACCCCCACATTCGATTAGTGGAGTAGGCGAAAGTAGGGAGTGATCACATTCAAGTTATGTGATTTACTCTTACGAATCCTTGGGTTACGAATGTAATTGGCAAGCACCATTACATTTGTTACTTAAGGATTAGCTGTATTGAATCTGTCATTTGTTCTTCTATATTTGTTCTTATCGGGAAGGTGCCGCAGGGCATTGCATGCCAAAACAACTAGACACATGGACAGTTTTTCCTTCATTCCATCACTATGCTAAACACCTACAGTAATTCTCACAATGCTGCCTCATGTTTCTGTGTATTTATCCATGTACTGTAATATGGCTGTAGTATTATTTACCCTTATTATCTTTTTTGCTCCCACCTTTTATTGGTATGATGATGATGATGATGGATTATCATTATTCACTGTGCTTTGCATGTATATTGGGAGCTTCTGCATCATAGCAAATTCCTTATGTGTCTAATCACACTTGGCCAAATAACATATTTGATTCAATTCAATTCAATCAAAGAGGTTGGACTCACTCAACACAAAATTGGTGTTGTTGTTTTTTTTTTTAAAAAAATCAAGCTTAGCATTCTAGGTAGTTGCAACTGCTAAGTCTTTGACCAGATTAATCATGTATTTATTTTGATGCTGCCCAAATGTGGGCTGTTCACTAAAAATGTTATAGAAATACAGGAAGGAATTTTAGCTTTGCCTCTCCTTTAATGTAAGGCAAATATATATATATATATATGTGTGTGTGTGTATTTATGTATATTTATCAGGGTGGAAATAATAGATTTTTTTAAAAAAAATAAAATAAAATTGGATTTTTTTATTTAAATTGGATTTTTGTTATTTTTATCAAATTTATTTTAATAAAATGCTTTTGGAGTAAATATCTATCTAAATATAGTTTTCTATTTAAGATACATTAATAATTTAGTTTATTCAGCATGAAATGGAGCTTAGTAATGTAGCATGAGGCTGTATATTCTGCAATATTTACATTTTTGGTAAACTTGTTCAATGAATCCAAGCTCTGCAAGCTGAGATAATATGCACTGCATTGATGCATTCACACAATTTCACAGTAACCATAAAACAAAGTTCAGGAATATTCCTTTATCCCATTGTTTTACAAATCTATGTACACAACAAATTGTATGATTTTTCGAAGAGAAATGCATCTGTACCAGGCTCTAAGTATTTTAATTAAATAAAAGAATTTGAGTAGTTCTCCCAACTGTATGATTAACCTATTAACATAAAATCGGTTCTGATATCGCTGTTTTACTAACCTGACAGCTTATTATTTTAAATAGGGAAACCTTCAATTTGTTTCCAAATAATAATATTAAAAATTCTAACTACCAGCAAGAATGAGTCTTTACATTTAAAGAGCACCTGTCATTTCAGACCCATCATGGCAGTGCCTGTTAGGGGCCATCCACTCACCTGCTGCCCACCATGTCCCTCACCGTGTTGTGTCACTGCGGCATCACCAGCCGCCCCATTAAAGTGAGTGGGACTGTCGGTGAGTCAACAGCGGGTCAGAGGATGAGTCGCTGCAGGACAGAGATGATAGTTGCTCTTTAAAAATTATGATTTAAATCGAGTTGATTTAAATCAAGCCTTTTTACTAGTGACTTAAATCATGATTTAAATTGAGTTGATTTAAATCATTTTTGCCAATACAAATTAAACCAGCCATTTTGCTAGATGAATTTACAATGCTTTGTTTGTTTATCCCATAAAACTGATTGTCCCCATTTACATCTCAAAAAATGGATGGTCTTTTATAGTTTAGTAAATTACATAATTTATTCCATCCCCTTTAATATTTCAGACTCACAAAGTAGTGTACTGGGGAAAGAAAATATTAGAAAAAAATATATTTAAAGGATGATCCTGGCATGAAAGTTTAAACTTCACAGATAAATTCCTCCTGGCAACAAAGTCTGTCTCCTATAAACATGAGAAAATATCTAAATATGGCTTCTGATTTGGAGTAAGAACTGAGAACCGAAACTGATCGCACAAAAAGTAAAGCTAGATATTCACTTAGTCCTTCTGTAACAATGAATTTTAACTCATCAATGTGATATCAAGGTGACTCATCTATTCTAGAAAATATTTGGTAACACATTTTAAGCACTTTGTTTTAGCTGTCCCTAGGAGGTTTTATCTAATCTTATCCAAATTTATTGAAATAAATTTTGTTCCCATTGTTTGGTGTCTAAAATGAGAGACACTGAAATTTAACCCTATGGTTAACACGTTTCTGTAATTTAGACACACATTTTAGGACAGAAATGCAAGGAAGGAAATTAAATACTTCGGTATTCAAGAATATCATATATTTTCATTCCTAGACATCCAATCATCTGGAATTCTTTCAATTTTATCATTTGTACAGTTAATACATTAGTTTGTGAGTGACCACTTCACTTAATCACCGAATTGCTGGTCCTAGTTATGGTCACTAAATGAAAACTATCTGTACTCTTTGGGAAATGATGGAAACTGCATATTACTTGGAGATCTAATTATGGCTCACAGCCTATCAGATGATTACATTGATTGATCCATGACTTGCACTTGCCTTTTTTTTCCTGTTTCTCAGTTGTAATTTGGTTTTTAATGGGGCCTTTGGTGGCTCGGTGGGTTAGGACACTGAGCTTGTCGATCAGAAGGTCGGCAGTTTGGCGGGTCGAATCCCAAGTGCCGCGTAGCAGAGTGAGCGCCTGTTACTCGTCCCAGCTTCTGCCAACCTAGCAGTTCGAAAGCATGTAAAAAGGCAAGTAGAAAAATAGGGACCACTACGGTGGGAAGGTAACAGTGCTCCGTGCGCCTTTGGTGTCTAGTCATGCCAGCCACATGACCATGGAGACGTCCTTGGACAAGCGCTGGCTCTTTGGCTTTGAAACGGAGATGAGCACTGGCCCCTAGAGTCAGAAGCGACTAGCACGCATGTGTGGGGGAACCTTTACCTTTACCTTACCTTGGTTAAAGAGGATTATTATATTTTTACTAATTCTTGGATTTTGCTTGTTGGTTGTTTTTAGTTGTGTGAGATATCCAGAATCACAAATGTGAAATGGCCGGCCATACAAATTGATTGAATATATAAATAAACATTATCAGAAGCATTAATTTCCATGGCCGATGAGCCAGGTTTAATGAATTCCACACTAATCATTTACTCAAAATCAGAACATTTTCACTTCTTTATTATTCATTTCCAGGTTTTCAGCACTTATTCCAATGAGGAATATGACCGTCGAAATGAAGATGTTGATCCTATGGCTGCCTCAGCAGAGTATGAACTTGAAAAAAGAGTGGAAAGGCTGGATCTTTTTCCTGTGGAACTGGAAAAAGGTAATAGGAAAATGTGTCTGGAGATGAATTTTCCTTTTCAGAACTTGCAGAAATGGGATGCTGTTTAGAGGAATCAAGAAAGAACATAAGGCATTTTGATCAGATTTCTGCAGCATGAGCCCTTTTGTATTTTCCACACACATTTTAAGAATAGGTCACTATAAGCTAGTTTGTCTCTGAAAGGGGCCTTATTTTCAGCTTGCTGCATATTTCGCTCATCACCTTCAACTGCTTTCCCCCAATCATTTCCTTTTATCTTCTTGCCCTTCTCCTATCAGTTATTTTCCCCTTAGGAATGGCATAGGAAAAGCCACAAGAAAAAAATAAGCTGTTATGGCAGATATAGGCTACTTTTGTTCACAGGGCTGTAAGGGCCCTCGGCCTAATTTTTAAAAACATGTTCAGCAAGAAATCAGTTTAGATCTTTGATAAGACATATCTGTCTTTTCCTGCAGCCTGCTGCATAGGAGAAAAAGAAGAGAATAACAAAATAAAGAAAACACTGGGTTTAAAATGCAATGTGATTTGAATCATAATCATGCTAAACCCTAAACCCAAGTGAATAAAGTTCTCTTTCTGTGTTCATGTAACATACTATGCCCAGAAAAAATAAGCAGAAGTGTTGCATATCATGAAATCCTAGTTTATATACCATGCTAAGAGAAGACTGGCTTTCCACAACAAGATAAATCACAAACTATGCATTTTTATCTAGTCTCCACTTAAGCTTGACTATGGTTTCACCCAGTGCTTGGTTCCGTCTGACTCACCATGTGCCTTGCAACATTACCCCAGAACAGTCCTAGATAGAGAAGCTATTCCTCTTTGTATTAAGGATCATTATCAATTTAAGATTGGTTGTTTTTTTCTCCATTAGCTCGGTCTTCTTTATGTTTAATTGTAGTCCCATTTTTCACTATATTCCTTGACTTTTATAACTAGAATTTGCAGTTCAACTGCATTTCCAGCTATCATAGTAGTGATAGCATACCACAGATTGATGTTTTTTTCCCTCCAGCTTTAAAACTTCACTGATCTTCTTCCAATCTGCTTCTCTTAATATAGGTTGTCCTACACTTATGACTGGATGCTTAGAGACTGTTCAGAATTATAATGACACCCCCTCCCCCGCAAAAGGGGGACTTTTGAAATTCTGATGTTCCCCACACCATCCAGTCTTTTGAATGTATTTTAGGCATTTATAGCACCCCACAGCAACATGACTGTGATTTATGACATCTTTGCCAGAAACCAGTATTTCATTGTGGTTTATGGCAAAAGCTGACACATAGTGAACAGTGATTCATTTAACAACCACCCTGTTTGCTTTCTTCCACAATAATTTTATTTTATTTTATACAAAAAGTTAAAATACAAGTTCCAAAAAAGAAAAAAAAGAAATTTTACAAAAAGAAAGCAAAATTAGATACTTAAAAATGAGCAATGGAAAAGACAAAATATAAAAACACATATACATCTATTATGCCCCCGTAGTTGAATACTGATGTATTTTGCAGCAATAATAGTTTCTGCTTCTTGCAAAGCAGGTGTACAATTTATATACTTCTACATATCTATTTGCAGCCAATTTAACCTGTCATGTATCTACTATATATAAGGAAAGGTATTAACATGTAAACCAACAGCAAAGTTAAACTTCAAAGCCCTCTGTTAACAATCTATTATTATATTTAACTCATATAAAGTCTACAGGGGCTTTTTATTTACCAGAAAGCATTGCAATCATTATCTTTGATCCATCTAGGTTGATTGTTGTTATCCTTGTTTGATTATTAACAATAAAACTTAAAATTTTGTTTGGGGCCTTTCCCAACAATTGCATCTCATTTCCCCTTGGAGAATGGATTTGACAAGAGATGCTGTGTTTTTATTTACAGGGAGACTTTCTGAACAACGGGTACACCATGTTTGTTTTGCTCACATTTGTTTAACAACCACTGCAAAAAATGTTGTAAGAATTGGATCTGGTCTCCTGGTGACCTGCTTTATGATTATCATAACCTACCAACGTAATTAATAGGCTCAGTTGCAGTCATAAACTGAGGACTACCTGTATTTTCCAGCATATTGACTGAATAAATAAAGGAAGAGTCTGTAGCCTTGTTTCATTTCTTTGCCAACCTGGAGCCAGTCTGTTTCATCATGTTCTGTCCATACTGTGAGTTTCTGACCTGTACATTGGTTTTTCACGAGGACAGTGAAATGTTCTGGGAATCCCATTCTCTGAGCATATTCCACAGCTTGATATGGTTGGCACAATCAAGGCCTTTCTGTAAGCAATGAAGTACATACTGACTTCTTTTTTATACTCTTTAGCTTTCTCAATTACACAGTATACATCAGCAATAATGTTGCACGTTCTTCTTCCTTCTCTAAAGCCAGTTTGAACATCTGGCATCTCTTTTTCTTCATATAGAGCTCTAATTTGTGTTGGATATTCTAAGCATTATTTTGCTAGCTTGTGAAATAAAGAATATTGTATAATAGTGCGCACACTCTTTTAAGTCCCCTTTTTCATATTGTAATATAGATTTTACCACTTCCAATTTCATAACTACTATATCATTCTCCAATGTTCCAAGACCTTTTACTTGGGACCTTTACTGATTCCTCTTCTGTTGCCTGCCATCTTTCTGTAGATATTTTTTCAATTCCTGTAGCCTTATAACTTAGTAATGATTGAAGTGCTGCTCCCACTTCATCTTCTAGTACTAGAGTTTCTTGTAATTGGGAAATAACTACTAAGCTATATTGGATGTTATAAGGCCCAAACAAAAAAATGACATAGCAAAATCCAATCTAGTCCAATCCTTTATTTGCTTACACTTATTTGACAGAATCTTTCTGAACTAATCTTTCTGAACCTACTAGATGTATTCTTAGATATTCTAGAATGTGGCTAACCTAAACCTCTTGCCCTCTCCCCCATCCATTTTGGGACTGCACAGTGTCTTAATTTTAACCTTTCTTTGATGAGATTTACTGTCTTCTCCCTGAAAAAGCTCTGTGTTGCCAAAACTTCTGTCCACTAATTTTCCTGGTGCACATTCCCTCACAGATATTGGCATCTTTGCTGTACAATATTTCAGTATATACCTCCTATCTTTGATCTCCTTTGTTATTGTCGATTGGCGTTCTTTAAAATACCACATTGAGATTGGAATCTCTTTCTAGGTTTAGACATATTTAGAAACACCTTCCTTATTTTTCCATGTTTCTTTTCATCTTTAGGGTCTTTACAGATGTTGTTGTAATACTGCTTCTTGTCTCTTCTGACAGCTCCTTGAAACTCTTTGTAAAACTTCTTCCTGAGATTTTTATCTTTCTTGGTTTAGTTTCTCTTCTCCTCTTGCTAACTTGTTCTGGGATCTAGTTTGCTTTCTTCTGTTTCTCCATCTTTGGCAGTCCCTTTTCAAATTTATTCTTCTTTCAGTTCATTTCCCATTTCTTTGGTTCTCTAATGAAGTTCAGAACTTAAAAGAAATTCCTACTGTTTTCCTTGAAAATGATTGGTGTACTTTTACCACATATTGTGGAAACTGGTTGGCTTTCTTCTTTCTTACGTTTGCGTTTTTGTGGTCAGTTCCACAGTCAGCTCCTGTTCATGGCTTTAATGCTATAAGTGAGCTTGTTCACCTTCTTTTAGCAATAATATATTCAATTTGTCTTCTGTATTCTCCATCTGGGACGCGGTGGCTCAGTGGGTTAGGACGCTGAGCTTGTCGATCAGATGGTCGGCAGTTTAGCAGGTCGAATCCCGAGTGCCGCGTAACAGAGTGAGCGCCTGTTACTTGTCCCAGCTTCTGCCAACCTAGCAGTTCGAAAGCACGTAAAAAATGCAAGTAGAAAAATAGGGACCACTACGGTGGGAAGGTAACAGCATTCCATGCGCCTCTGGCATCTAGTCATGCCGGCCACATGACCACGGAGACGTCCTCGGACAAGCGCTGGCTCTTCGGCTTTGAAACGGAGATGAGCACCGGCCCCTAGAGTTGGAAATGACTAGCACGCATGTGCGGGGGAACCTTTACCTTTACCTTTTTATTCTCCATCTGGAGAGGTTGTATACAGAGGAATTGTTTTGGATGTTTAAAGACAGTATTAGCTATGAAGAAGTAATTGGAATATCTGAAATTGATAAGTCAGTGTTGTGCTTTTCAATTTCTTAAACCACATAGCCCCACTAATAATCCAACTATACCTTTTTCTTTAATATTTCCAACTTTGGCATTCCACCTCTTGATTTGATATTCTGTCCATTTCAAATTGAACTTGATCATAAAATTCATTGGCCACCTCTTGTTCTTCATGAACATTTGGAACATAAAGTTGAAGGGTCATCATATTAAAAGGGCTGTCCATAAATTCTGATTGATAATATGTGGCCATTGATTGCATTGCAGCCAAGTACTGTTCTTGCTATACTTTTCCTAACTATAAAAACAATGTCACTTTGATTTTAATGTTCTGAATAATAAAATGTCCAATCCTAGACTCTATTCGTTGATGCCTAAAGTATCAATTTTATTTCATCTTTCATTGTAATGGAATGTGTGAATAACCTTGGGGAATGAGGGAAAGAGATTCTGCCTAGGAAACAATTAGAAAAGAGAGGCAGGATTCCCCAGGGACTTAATGGTCAGAGAAAAAAACTTAGGAAGGACCCACCCTAATGGACCAAGGACTTAAAAATGGTGGCGGAAATTTCTACTTTCAGGCTTGCAAGTAGACATGATTCTGTTGATATAACCTTACAATAAAGTAGATGTTGTTAATGTAGACTTACAATTAAGTGGAATTAGCTCATCTGGTCATGTTTCCTGTCTGGTTTATCTGGGAGGGCTGATATTCAGTGAGTTGTGCTTTCCAATATTCATGCTTCATATATTCCATGTTTGCAAAAGTAATTCTGACTGCAGCTTCTGATTTTCTTTTCCTGTATGGCAAAATCAAGAACTTGATGTCCCAAAGGCTTTAATCTAGCCACATTATAAAGGCCATTAGTATTCTGAAAGTTCCTTGGCCATTCCTAAGTAGTGTGTTGAATGTCATCTGACCTGAGTGGCACATCATATGGCATTATATTATTTTATATTTTTTTTTATTCATGTGGTTTTCTTGATAAAAATATAGGGATGGTTTACAATTGCCATAGTATGACCCGATATCTTTGCCATTGCACTGAAATGATCATCTGTCTCTAGCTTCTTTCTATATAACTGCTTTCTGATATAGGTGACTGCTTTTTTTTAGCTGGGCACGTGTAGTGACCTACATGCCCTGGGAGATGCTGTTGGAAATATATATTCTAAATTCTGTTTATGGATTCTATGGTGAAAATGGACAAAAATGAACTAATGATTTGTCAATTTGTTGATTAAGAAGGGATAAATATAGGAAGAAAGCAACTATAATGTAATTCCAAAGGGGAAGGAAGATTAAAAGAAGCATTCTTTTTTCTTTTGCTTTATCTGTACTATTTTCTTTATCTGCACTTTTTCATTTACTACTCTTTTTATATACACTTTATTATTTATCTTTTAATTATTTAAAAACTATTTCCCCCTTTTCTCTTCCACCCTTTCCCCTCCCATGATAATGAGCCAGCCCAGCAGTAATGGTGTGTGTGTGGGGGGGGGGGGGGGAACTGAACCATAAGCAAAAGAAATGAGCTGATATTGCACAAGACACTAAGTCCATTCTTCCCCCCCTCCAAATCAATCAATCAGAGTTACAATAAAGCTTAGCATGTTGTACGTATATAGCTACTAGATTTTTTAACTGACCTGATTAAACAGGTTGAATGATCACAGTCAATTTCTCTTTAAAGAGCCAGGAAGAATTCCCCTCTAGCTGATGGCGGAAATTTGCAGTAGCAGGTTTCATTGAATATATTATCAGATTCTGGTAACCTTCAGACTTGACACCTCATATTTTAATTCAATTCACCTCTTCCTTGTCTCATGCAGATTCTGAGGGTCTTGGGATCAGTATTATTGGAATGGGGGCTGGAGCTGATATGGGTCTAGAAAAGCTTGGCATATTTGTCAAGACTGTGACAGAAGGAGGAGCAGCTCATCGAGATGGCAGGTCAGTAGGACTGATATTACATTGGGAACGAAGCTTATCTTGGAACAAGAATATAGCAAAACAAGACCTCTTGCTTTATTGATCATAATCAAACTCTGCTGTAGAAGAGATCGTTAAAATTGTAGATTTCTTCCTTGTTTTCTGTAAAAAAATTGACAAATCTTTTCCTCCTAAAAGTTCAGGATCATAAGATGTCACAACATAAGTTTTAAAAACTCACCTCCCATATATTATATTTGTATCATCATTGTCGGTGTAGCATTCTGTTAACATAATACCAGAATGAAATAATTTTGCTGAAAAATTCAAAATTTTCTCTTTGACAGATAGTGAAAAATTGTACTAACCCTGATTAAGGAACATTAGGCTCTCTTTTTCCAACCAGGATTTATTTTGGCTGGAAGGATTTATTTTGGTGAAAGGGGGAACACATAAAAATAAGCTCCCTTTTTACTATATCTATGTGAGTCTACTTTTTTTTTATTCTACTCCACAGTCAAACTTTTCAGGTGCTGGGCGTATTCTTATAATGTGAATGTAAGCACTAAGAATTTTACAGAGTGATTTATTCAGAAATAGGGTTCATTATGTTTGACAGGAGTTAGGCTTTAATTCTCCACTCATTTGCATAGGAACAGTCAATAAGACTTATGTCTGAGTAAGCATATAGAATTCTGTTCTATGTTTTAATAAATTGCCAGTTTAAGACTGCTATCTTAGTTTATGTGTAATATTTCCTAATGAAATACAAAGCATAAAAAGCAATAATTGCTTCTAGGATTAGAAAAAGCTTTTAGTCAGTTTCTTCTACTTTTACAAGTAGTCCTCAACTTACAACCACAACGGAACCCAAACTTTCTGTTGTTAATTTTATTTGCTCCATTCTATGACCTTTCTTAGGGACGAGGTGGCTCAGTGGGTTAGGACACTGAGCTTGTCGATCAGAAGGTCGGCAGTTTGGCGGGTCGAATCCCGAGTGCCACGTAGCAGAGTGAGCGCCTGTTACTCGTCCCAGCTTCTGCCAACCTAGCAGTTCGAAAGCACATAAAAATGCAAGTAGAAAAATAGGGACCACTACGGTGGGAAGGTAACAGCGTTCCGTGTTCCTTTGGCGTCTAGTCATGCCGGCCACATGACCATGGAGATGTCCTCGGACAAGCGCTGGCTCTCCAGCTTTGAAACAGAGATGAGCACCGGCCTCTAGAGTTGGAAACGATTAGCACGCATGTGCGGGGGAACCTTTACCTTTACCTTATGACCTTTTTTAGTTATTAAGTTGTTAAGTTGAATCACTGCAGTTGTTATTTTAATAACACAGTTGTTAAATGAATCTGGCTTCCCCATTGACTTTGTGTGTCAGAAGGTTGCACAGTATGATCACATGACTCAAGGACAAGCTATAATTGGCATAAATATGAGCCAGTTGCCAAGAGTCCGAATTTTGATCATGTGACCATGGAGATGCTACAGTGGTCAGAAGTGTGAAAAATGGTCATAAGTCATTTTTTTAAACACCATTGTAACTTCTAAAGGTCATTAAATGAACTGTTGTAAGTCGAGGCCTATCTGTATATGCACATTACAGCAGTGGGAGAACTAGCTCAAAATGAAGACAGTGTTTGTTTTATATCAGCCTTTTTGATATTTCATTCAAGTTCTTCTCTAAAAATAAATGTATTAATTAGGCATAGGACTGATTTTTTTTAATAAATATCAGTGATAGCTGTTTCTCTCCATATATGCACATGCAAATACAGTGCATTCAGAGAGTATTCAGACCCCCTTCACTTTTGTCAATTTTGTCATGCTGCAGCCTGATTCTGTAGTCGTTGGAATTCAGTTTTTCCTCATTAATCAACACTCAGTACCCCATAATGACAAAGTGAAAACAGAATTTTAGAAATGTCTGTAAATTTATTAAAAAGAAAAAAAACTGAAATATAACATTAGCATAAATATTCAGACCGTTTACAACAACATTTGAAATTTATCTCAGCTGCCTCTCAGTTCTTTTGATCATTGCTGACATGCTTCTACATCTTGATTAAGTCTACCTGTGGTAAATTAAATTAATTGGACATGATTTGGTAAGGCACACACCTTTTTGTAGAGGGCCTCACAGGGACAAGTGGCCCAGCCAGAACCCTGTTTGAAAATGCTGTCCACAGATGGTTGCCATCCAACCTGACTGAGCTTGAGAGGAATTGCAAGGAAAATTGGCAGAAAATCCCCCAATCCAAGTATGCAAAGCTTGTCGCATCATACCCAAAAAGACTTGAGGCTGTAGTTGTTGCCAAAGGTGCTTCAGCAAAGTAATGAGTGAAGCATCTGAATACTTATGCCAATATGATATCTCAGTTTTTCTTTTTAATAAATTTACAGACATTTCCACAATTCTGTTTTCACTGTCATTGTGGGATACTGAGTGTAGATTAATGAGAAAAAAAATGAATTTCAACAACTGTAGAATCAGGCTGCAGCATAACAGAACTGACAAAATTGGAGGCGGGGTCAGGGACTTCCAGTTTAACATCTTGGGCTTCATCTTCTGCATTTGATTTTGCCCCACTGGGGAACCTAAAAAGGGTCAAAGGTTGCCCCGGAGAGGCAATGAAGGAGGAGGGGACCCTCATTGATCGCGGGAGGGTGGTGGCCCTTCCGTTTGATCCAAGGAAGCCCTCCATACCGGCAGGAGAAAGACTGGCTACATTCATGTGGCCAGTCAGAAGCTGCTGACACCAAAAAAAACGCACTGAGCAACTTTCAAGCAACGTGGATGGAAGTGGGTGAGACTCTATCCTCTCTTTACGACTAAGATTTTTTCCAGGAAAAAACCTCCCAAAGCAAAGAATCCTACCTGAGGAGAGAGGGAAGGGGAATTTCCACCCCATTCCCTTAGGAAAAGAAAAGCAGAGAATTAATTGCTTGGAGGAAAACAGAAAATTACAAGATTAATTTGCAATCAATATGTATAAAAATAAAATCTTCGAACACCGAGATGGATAAAAAACAGTCGTTTATTGCTAAAAGATCATAATAAGCAATAAAAAGTAACCGTTTAAAGCATATCTACCTAATCTAAGCTTTTGCTGATCCTCTGCCAGCATCATCAGAGAAAGCATTGAAAAACCATTGGTAAGCCTGTTTGGGTCCGTGCTCTGCTCATTGGCCACGTGATGGACCTTGCTCTAGCCAATCGTGATTGTTCAGACTGTCTCACATCGCTTCCCTTGCAATCCGGTCTTACTGTCCCTTTTTTAAATCTTTCTCCTCCCTATTTGTTTCGGTTTGACTACCTTAACTGATCTTGTTTTCTTTTATTGTTCCTCATCCAATGTCATAGCTGTTGATATTTGTATTTCCTTGTTCTCTGTGTCCTCCTTCTCTACCCTCCTTGCTTGTGATTGGCCATTTATCTGATCCCTGGACTAGCCACCCCAATGTTTTTTGTTTATTCATATGCTGCCCTTGCTTTCAGATAAAGATCAGTGAATAAGCACTGAAAGAAAGTCATACGTGTAAGTGAATTGGGGCAGGGAGCTGTTTGCAGAAATCATGGAAGGGAGTCAAGAGGGAAACCCAGGCATACTACATTCACTTGAACCAATGTGATCATATCTTTAAAATGATATGTACAAGCAATAAATAATGTGGTTGCTAATATAGGTAGATCCAGCTTATGAGCTGTTTGTATTTAAGGAGAGGCTCACAACAACTTCTAGTTTATTTGGTGAATGCCTGAAAGATGCATTACTTCATCTAAGCCAAAAACAGATGAAAAAACTAAAAGCAATTATGAATTAAACTTGGCTCAAATTTCAAAGATTTGCCAGATGAGAATTGGACAAAACTGGAATTTACTATGAACATTTGCCTTAAATACGATAAATTTATGTTAAGAATTGAATATATAATTTTTTAATTATATAAATAAATATAAATAAAATTATATAAATAAAAGATTAACAAGATGAGAGTTCTGGCACCTTTTTTAGAAAAAAAACACTGGCTAAGAATAGATAATTGTTAGAAATAGAAGTGTTATTAGAACTAGAAAGATAGAATTTATAACTAGAATTTTACATTTTTGTATGAGTAGGGAAATATGAAAATGCTAAGAGGGTTTGGAAAAAGGGAAGTATTTGGTTGCCCAAATATAATTTATTATGAGAAAATTATAAGCGATACAGATACTTTGAATACTGATGGGAAATCAGAATTTGTAAAAAGCAGAAAAAACAGGATATTTTTTTTTGTACAAGTTTTATTAATTTTGTAGTATTTACATTCAAATATTTGTGAAGCAACACGGTGGTTGGGTAATCAAAAATAAACAATGGCAAATAACAAGTTATTTGTAGATAACTCAGGTTGCATCAACAAGAATTCCCTCTCTGATTCCCTTAGTTATAACATAGTCAAATTAATTAAAATAATACATTTCTAATTGTAACCTAGTCAATTAAAAGAGTTTTCAATATATTTTCACTAATACATATCAATATCCTGTTTTTAAGTTTTACCTAATTGCAATAAAATAGTCTACAGTAGCCTATGATACGTCAAAGAAAACTTAATTTTTGGGTAACCCACATTTCCCTTTTTCAATAAAGAGTAATTATCCTGTCAACAAAACTTACATTGTTCATTTCAAAACATTTTTATTTTTTACCAGTAAAATCTATTTATCATCTTAACAATTCACCAATTATTAGAAAAATATATTTTGTTATACCTTTCCAAATTCTATAATATACATCAATTCTAATAGCCAACTTTCCTTTAAGGGTTAAATATGAGATGAATTTCTATCATTATCATTACAACTAATATATGCTATATGTCATCTTAACAGTAGATCAATTATTAAAATACTATATTTTGTCATATCATTCCAGATTCTATAATACAGTTCAGGGTTATATTGTAAAAGCTTAATTTTGTTTCCCCTTAAAGATCTAAAACCTAAATCTAAAATCAAGTTATATTTTTTTGAGATTTCCCTTAATCCATTAAAAGAAGTTTTTTAAGCTCTATCCTTACAAATCCCAAAAAAGAGACAAATTTAATTTTTTAAATCTAACTCTCACCTTCTTTTTGTGCCAATCAATCTTCCATATTGGTGCCTTTACATTCTCAAATGCATCTCCCTTTCTTCCTACACCCCTTATTTGGATCCAGGGAGACCATCCAAATATCAGTTTTGCAAAGAAAGTGTCCCCTTTGTAATCATTGAAGTGTTGCTTTAATAGCTCAGTTTTTGATGTTTGATGTAGTATAGTTGTCATTAATTCATTCTCGTCTTTTTCTTCTTCAAGTTCCATCTGGCTGAGGTAGAAAGTAGTAGCTGGTGTTATGGTTATCATTTGATTAGCTGAATCCTCAACGTACTATATTTGAAGGCCTTTAATATCTTCACTCTTAATGTAGTTTTCTTCGGGTGCTATTATTTTTTGAGTTGTAAGTTTTGTAGTTGAGGTTGAAGTTTGGACTTCAAGGTTGTCTGTAAGTTGCATTTGTTGTTCTTTGAAGTCTCCTATTTTAATGTTAGTTTCCACTTCCTCTGTTTGTTCTTAGATTGTCAGTTCATCATTTAAGGTCAAAATTTGATTTGGTGGCTTTGAGTTGCCAGACTTATCTTGCAGTTTGGCTTTAATTTATTCAGTTATTGCCAAGATTGTGTCCAGTATCAGTTTATAACCAAGTGAAGGGATATATTCATCCATTTTGTTGGTGTTTACAGCTAAGTCTTCCATGGAGGCTATTTTAATAAAGGTCAGTAACTATCCACCTCCAATATTCTTAAGGGTTGTTTTCAGTGCCAGGTGTTCCCACTCTTATCTTGAAAATAATGTCAAGGACAGCTCTGTTATTCAGTCAGCTCTCACAATAGAAAAACATTTACTTGTTGTACCATGTTTCACCAGAAGATGTCATCAATAGCGTCTAGAATAAGATGTAAATCCCCCCCCAAAATTAATATAAAGCTTTTGTACAATTAGTCCATTTCTTTTTCTCCTTAATTCACACCTTAAACAGAAAATAGGGTAGTAGATCACCACAAAAATAGAAGCTTTTTAATAAGTACAAATAAGATTGCTTGATTTCTTTGCTTAGTCACTTGATTTCTGTTACGGCTTTAAGGCTTTAAAAATTTGTTCCCCAAGTATACAATTGCTGTTCTTTCAAAGGAGGGGGAGGAAATTTTCAGAAAAGTCCTACAGGAAGGTGGTTAGGGGAATAAGAAAGGTAAAGTCTCACCCAGGTCTTCCAGATTGCTTCTTAGTGCTAGGTAGTGCTAGGCAGTGCTTTGGGCTTTCAGCAGGGAGCGGCTTAATGATTGGCTATCTTAATGGCTGATCTCTTCTTCAGGCCAAAGGAGCTGCTCCGGATTCAAGCAGAGGGCTGCTGCCCTTCTGCGATCACAAGGAGGGCCTCCTTGCGGTGGTCGCCCCTCCAGGGCGACTTTCGACCCTTTTCAGGGTCCTCCAAGGAAGAAAGATCAAATGGCAGGGAGGGGACTGTTCCTGAATGTCCGCAAGTGCTGCACGCGCAAACCGGAAACCTTGGGAAAAACAGGATATTGATTGAACAAGTGGATATTAAGTGCAAATGCAATTAGGATATCTTTTGGTTAGAAACGTTATTTTAAACTGACAGTACTGATATTATATATAATATTAGAAAAATGTAACAAAGATGCTGATATTCAGTTGTATATGTATATAAGAATTGTATTTGCCTAGTATAGAAAAATGTAAAAGAAAGGAAGCACTGGATGGTGTAGTATTGTATCTAGATTAAGAAAGTTAATATGTACCACTGAATTACTGATAGACCCAGACGCACGTTGCTTATTAAGTACTTATAATTGTAAAACTAAAAAATTAATAAAATATTTTTTTTTAAAAGTGAAGGGGGTCTGAATACTTTCTGAATGCACTGTATTACTGCAGAACATGAAACATTAGGATTGTGGTTCAAATCTGGAAAAGCTGCTTTGGAATGTGCAGATATTCACCTCTCTGTACTTCATTAGAAGAGCTGAAGCATTAAAGAGCTGAAGCAAAATATCCCAATGAAATGTAATCAAAGGTTATATTTGCCACTTAGAATAGCAGGCAGGTTCCAACATCAAAGTAATTTAGTTATAAGGTGACCATATTTCATATATCAAACCAAAAGATGTTTCTCATCTCTCTCCACACGTTGGTAGGAAAATCAAGGGAAATGTAGTCATTTTTAAATGTGGTTCTCATTTACCAAGGACAAAAGCACATAATAGTAACTAATAAACTGAATGTGATCAATGCGGATCATATGGGGAAGCCCTTAGAATTTTATTTAGAAACCCAGATTGCATAGAAATACCTTCAGATGTAGCCTTCCAAAACTATCTAGCTCATTTATTTATTATTTGTTATATTTTATAGGAGAAACTGTATTTAAGCATCTGTGTTTTCATTCTCATAACAGATCATGAACATGTCAAAAACAAATTATAAATGGAAACATTAAATAGAAACAGTGTTATGCAACAAAATGCAGCCTTTGTTCCTAAAGAATTATTAAGAAGGCTAGCTACATCTTATCTGTAGCTTCAAAAGCTCATTTTCCACTTCAAATTGTCCTTGGAGGATACAGTTTGCATTAGGAAAAAAAATACGCTTTAACCCTTCACCTGGCAGTTGATTTGCCCTTGAAAATCTTGTCCAAATGCTTCCTGTTTACAGTATTTTAGTCCCAATCACGTAAACCATTTGGAATTCCATGGATGGAAAGAACAATTGAGAAGGGAATATTCAGCAAAGAAGTAGCAGGCAGAAGAAGGATTAAACACTTCTTTGTGGAAATTTAAATTTCTAATTTTGCTAATTCTCTAAAGGTTAAAAGAGTGTTTTTATACTTAATTTGCTAAGGCTTAACTATCAGTGCTATAAATCAGGTGGGGACCCTATGATGTTCTAGGTGTAAAGGAACTCCCACCAGTCAATAGTGAGAGATTGAAGTTTAAATTCAATTTTTTGAGGACCACCAGTCATTCATTCCTACTATCTATTTTTGGATTATGAAATTTAACTGGTCTTGCCATGCTCATTACACGAATTATTGACTCAGGTTGACTCAGCCTTCCATCCTTCTCAGGTCAGTAAAATAAGGACCCAAATTATTGGGGGCAATAAGCTGACTTTGTAAAACCGCTTAGAGAGGGCTGTAAAAAGCACTGTGAAACAGTATATAATCTACAGTAAATGCTATTGCTATTGAATTTGTATCCACTGCTGTACTCATTTTATTTAATTGCTATATTTTAAGCTCATAACAGAAGATTGTAGACCTCTTTCATCTAAAACAGGCATGTCAAACTCGCAACGTCACATGACATCGCACAATGTATCGCGACTTTTTCCCCATTGCCAGCAATGGGGTGGGCGCGGTTTCGTCGTGATGCATCCGGCAGTTTGACATGCCTGATCTAAAATAATCTGATGTAACATTATTATCTGATGGCAATTTTAAATAGAAACTAAAATGCTTAAGGAAAAAAGGAAAATACCAGTATTAACTTCAGGTATAGATAACTGAGTAGTAAATTATTTGAATTAAAATAAAAGAGAATATTTGTAGTATAAGTTTGAACTATAGCGTTCTTTGAATTCTCTGAGTTGGTTTATTTGTTTCATTACCCAACTAGGGAACATCAAGAGCATAACACATGTGTGAGCCAGGGGCATTCACTGCAAGGGATGAAAAAAGCAGGGTGATGATCCCAGCAGCAGCACAAATGAAACCTCATCTCTTTTCTGTGTGTCTGTGATGTGATATCCATGTATAAAAGGAGTTGGATTTAATTGATATCTATGTATAAAAGGAGTTGGATTTAATTATGCTGCTTGGCTGCCATCTTCAGGTTTTTTAACACAGACACAAACTCTGCACATGTGGTGGGTTGGACTGGACAGTATGGAACATACATTTTTCAGAATGTAGGCCATTTTCCAGACTACAGGACTATCTGAAATTAAAATAGTTAATTTTAGTTAATAGTTAAGGAGAAAAATTATCAAAGAAATCATCTACTTGCTATCTCTTCATTCCACTGCAGTCATCAGCTCTGCTTTTTGTGGAGGCATCGTCAATCCATTTCCCCCCCAAAGTCATGAACTTACATATCTCATAAATAATGCCAATTAAATGCAAGATTCTTGTACAAACATCAAAGATTCAATGTTTACAAGACTATAAGCCCCCAAACCTCAGTATTTGCAGGTTTGTGAGAAGTTTTATATTTTAAAAAAATGCTCATCAGCTAATCTAAATACTGATGGACAACAAATATATTTTTAAGTTTCCATGTTCTGTGTTTACTGTAGGAGAAAAACTGGTAGTAAAAGTACTACAAAATATAGCAGATGAAAATGGGTTAAATGATGAAGATATATAAAGTAGTAGAACTAATAAAAGTAATTGTACAGTACAGTAAGAAAAAGGATAGTTAAACCTAATATAGTAGTCCAGCACCATTCCTGTGTTTTCCTTTTCACAGAGTGCAATGTGGGGAAGAATTAAAATATTATGTCACTACCATCAAAGTTACAGTGGAATAAAGAAATAACTGTTAGTTTTTTATGTAATGTTGCAGAATATGATAAAAAATTATCAGTAATCTTTTTCTTTCCATGAGTCTTTTAAAGGAAGGTCAAGTTGATCATTGTATAAACATTTTCAGTGATAAAAAAGTCATCTAGTACTCTTTTGTGTATCCTGTAGTTGCAACTGTTGCTATATATTAACCTAATTGAGGTTGACTTTGGGAGGCAATGATTCAGGTGCTCTAGAGCTGACCTTTAAGGATTGTTTTGGATTGTTTGAGGTGCCTCAGTTTTACGAGTATTGTACCATTATTCTTCATGTACTTTATTTACCCAGGGTGAAGCATTGTGAAGGGGTAGAATATAAGCTGGATTCAATATATTGTAATGGTCCTATTAGTCTCCTAAGCAATTGACCTCTGAGATTTGGCAGACCATTAATTTAAATAAAGAAGGAACTGCTATCTTTTGCTGAACTGGAATGCTTCATTGTTGCCTGTGTATTTTCATGCAACTGAACGAAGGGAGAGAAAAGCAGCCCTGGTACTAAATGCCAGCAGGGCTCCTGCATGCTGTCATGGCAACCAACATGGCTTCTTGCCCAGTACCAGAACACCAGCAAAATATAAACAGAGGCCTTCATGGGTGAAAGCTCAGTAGAATCTCAGAAATTGCTCTGCACATTGCACCCACCGAAGATCCTTTGTGCATTTCCTTCTCTACCTGATGTTCCTTTTAATTTTATAAAAAGGCTACAAATTTTCTTCAAAATTTATCAAAGATTATTCCAGTAGCATTTTTACCTTTGGCCTGGTCCCAGAGTGATACAAATAAAAATAACGTTGTACTCCGTTTCACTGTCAAAAACATGTATAGAAATATGTGCATACTTTAGTAGATGAAATTTGGATGAAAGAGTCCAAAATTCATGTCCCAATTATCCATAAAGCTTATTGTGTAGCCCTGAGGAAAGTAAGAAAGCTAATTTCAGTCTAAACCAGATGAAGCTAAAGATAATATTCAACTCTTTAAATATAGGTAATCCCAACATAACGACTGATCACTTAATGACTGTTCAAAGTTACAATGTACTTGAAAAAGGTACGACCCATCCTTCCAGTTAGAACTGCCACATACCACTATCCCACACAATCTCTATGATCATGTGATTACATTTTGGGCATTTGACAATTGGTTCACATTTATGACTATGGTTGCAGCATCCCATGGTCACGTGATCACAATTTGCTACACTTTTTTGCTATTTTCTAGCCATAAAAAAGCCCATTTGGGAGAATGGATCCACTTAGCTATGTGATTTATTTAATGACTGTGATGGTTCATTGTATGACCATCATAAATATTTCTAACTTTCTTTTTTTCCTTTCTTAGGATCCAGGTGAATGACCTTATCGTTGAGGTGGATGGTACCAGTTTGGTGGGCGTGACTCAAAGCTTTGCAGCCTCTGTGTTGAGGAATACCAAGGGTAGAGTCCGGTAGGGGAACAATGTGCAGCCTAGTTTTCTGGTGGGACCAGAATATGTAGCTAGTTTATCTGTGTAAAAATACAGAAAAGGAAAAATATGATCTTATTGAGACTTGTACTGCAGCATAGGAAAAAATTCTATAAGCAGTTATTTTTGTTTCCTGTGAAACCATTGTAGGGGTAAGAGGGCCACCGATAGGTTTTCCTGCCAGCCGTGGTTTTGCTTCTTCAGATTATATGTCAAGCAGATAGATAATATTGACTTAGCAAATTTATTACATCATGGGGCAGCCAAGAGACTGTAGTCTTAATGGTTTTAAACAATACATTTGGTTTTCATTTGCTGTCAACAGAACCTTTATTTGCAAATCAAGAACAATGGAAACAAAAAGGAATTCACATGACAAACAGCATGAATCAGATGAGGATAAAGATTCCCTTTGATGCAGTATTTTTACTGATCAGACAAAAGAGATAAAAGAAGTTGGATGATTATATGTGTTTGTGGCAGAGTTTATATCTTTCATTCTGACAGGACATAAAGATTTTTAGCTACTTTCTATCAGGCACAAATTCAACTATTGGATGTGCAGTGGTAGAAGCTCACTTACTAAATTAAGTGATGTATCACCCTTTTTAAAGACACAAGCATTTTAATTGCAGTGCTTTGAAATAGTAACAAAAGTACTAATGCTGAAGATGCAGATGAAGGTTAGTAAGTGGAATCCTTCTCCATCATGGAAATCAAGTGCTGAATATCTGCCTGTTACTCCCAGTTGAAGGCCAACATTGTATACATCAAGTTATATTACAGTACTACATTGCATATATTATATTACAGTATTACATGTTACAATAAATTCTCAATGGGTGTTTGAATTTGATAGCATTACTTAAGTACAGTCCTTTTTAAAATATAACTCTTGTTGAATAAGAGAACATTACAGAGTTATGGCAACTTTTTAATATCTGTATTCTCCTCTGCCCACACTCCACTGTGGTTACTTACCCTTTTCTTCTTCAAAACCTACAGTCCATTTGAAAAAGCAAAAAAGCAAATGGGAGTGTGCTGATATTGCTGGATTTTAGAGCATAGGCAAAAGAGTAAAAATCATCTCATCCCCACCAGATTAATGATGATAAAGTTTGTGGATTTGTATTGTGTCTCTGTGTGTTTGTGTGTGTGCACACACACACATTCTCTGCATAAGATATATAGGTATAGATATGCAAAGGATCCAAAGAATTGTGATCAAAACTGGAAGAGAAAATTAGGTGGAAGTTTTAGATTTTGTTTTTAAAAGTATCTTTTTAAAGAAAATGGTTTATGAAACAGACATTTTGTTTAATGAAATTGGCAAGAACCCTTACTTGGCAACGTTGCCCTGTTAGGATTAGGACCATTTTATAGAAACTGAGGCACAACACCCATTATCTCAGAATATGTATCTTTGCATCATAGAGAAGTGTTCCATGTCAGGGCCGTTTCATTTTCTAAGAAATGAATCAAGAAGTTTTGGACTCGGAGGGGGGAAGTGATATT
Organism: Vipera ursinii; assembly: GCF_947247035.1. Lineage (NCBI taxonomy): Eukaryota > Metazoa > Chordata > Lepidosauria > Squamata > Viperidae > Vipera > Vipera ursinii. The sequence continues at coordinate 30,158,318 of NC_139517.1, forward strand.
GAGCTTTGGGTTCACTGCATTTTCCTGTCAGCTGTGTTTCTATTTGTTCTTTATCCATACAGCTGCCTCTGTGGCCTTTTTAAAATTTCACCAGAGGCATTTGGCCTGCCTTTTCCTGGCAGTATTAAGAATTCAAGGCTTGGCATTAGCCCAGCGTCCTTGTAATGTTGGTTTTAAAAGAATGAGCCGCTTGAAAATGGTCTGTCACCAAACCCATCTAGCACAAGCAGACACAGATGATGAGTGATTACAGAAGACACTTTCTGTCAGAAGACCTGTACAATATAGCGACTCAGATCTAGAACTCAGTCCATTACTCTGAGACTTACGTGCTGCTCTATTCCCAAGCGACAGGAACTTCAACTATGAGAATGTGTTGCTAGGCAACTAGTTTCTTCCATATTTCATAGCGCTCATTCTGCCTTTGCAGGCAAGAGATTTTAGTAACCAATAAAGTGTTTGATGACCAATTTAATTGTTGAACAGACGCAATTTAGCCACGATTTTCTCTGTTTTTTTAAAAAAATTATGTTGTTTCACAAAATTGGAAATTTCTGCCTAGAGGTTAATTTGTGAAAGCAGAAAGATGGAACATTTTATAAATCTGATAGTAATTTCCTGTAATCTGGAAGCTTGATGCAGCTATGCTGGTGTCTTTATGGAATTGTTCAGAACTTCATCCATGTGTTCAGAGGCATTCAACTTTATTCTCCCAATTCTGAACCTTGAATAATAGAATAACACAGTTGGAAGGGACCTTGAAGGTCTTCAAGTCCAACCCCCTGCTCAAGCAGGAAACCCTATACCCTTTCAGACAAATGGTTATCCAATTTCGTCTTAAAACCTCCAATGTTAGGCCACCCACACCTTCTGGAGGCAAGTCACTCCACTAATTAATTGTCAGAAAATTTCTCCTTAGTTCTAAGTTTGTTTTTTCCTTAATTAGTTTCCACCCATTAATTCTTACCCTCCCTTCAGGTACTTGGAGAATACGTTGACCCCCTCTTAACTATTGGAACACTGCTATCATGTCACTACTAGTCTTTCTTTTCATTAAACAACATTCAATCCCTACAACTGTTCTTTATATGTTTTGTTACTCTTCTCTGCATTCTTTCTAGAGTCTCAACATCTTTTTTATACCTTGGCAACCAAAACTGGATGCAGTATTCCAAGGATGGTCTTACCTAGCAATTATAAAGTGGTACTAACACTTCATGTCATCTTGATTCTATCCCTCTGTTAATACAACGTAGGACTGTGTTGGCTTTTTTAGCAGCTGCAGCATACTGCAGGGTCATATTTAAGTGATTGTCCACTAGGACTCCAAGATCCCTCTTGCAGTTACTACTATTAAGCCAGGTACCACCTATTCTATACCTGTGCATTTGGTTTTTTGTTTGTTTGTTTTGCTTAATTTTTTTTTCCATTAAATTTCATTTTGTTAAATAGGGCTCAGTGTTCAAATCTGTCACGATCCTTCTGGGTCTTGAGCCTATCTTCTAGAGTGTTGGCTATTCCTGTCAGCTTGGTGTTGTCTGCAAATTTGATAAGTTTGATAAATCATTGATGAATATATTGAAGGGCACTGGGCCTAAAACAGAATCTTGGGGTATGTCACTGCTTATTTCTCTCCATGTAGATGTAGTTCCATTAAGGACTACACGTTGAATGTGGTTGGTCAGCTAGTTATTAATCCATTTGGTGGTGATGCTGTCTAACCCACATTTTTCTAACTTACCAAGAAGTGGGTTGTGGTCTACTTTGTCAAATGCCTTACTGAAGTCCAAGTAAATTATATTCACAGCATTTTTCTGCTCCACTGGTTTTGTCACATTGTCAAAGAATGCAACAAGATTTGTCTGGCACTATCTGTTTTTGACAAATCCATATTGGCTTTGTTTTGACTTTGCCTCTAAATGTTCACAGATTCATTGCTTGATTATCTTTTTCAGGATCTTCCCAGGTATTGATGACGGGCTGATAGGTTTGCAGTTTCCTGTTTGATTTTTTTTCTTTTTTTGAAGATGGGAACTATATCAGCCCATATTAAAAATCAGCATTAAAGATAGTTGTGCTAAACCTAACTCAAATTAAATCTTTCTTTGAACCATATTTATGTTGGAATCTACCTCCCTTGCCTCTCCCCTGTTGGTTAGAAAAAAGAGGCATTTCTGTTTTTCTCCAAAATTAATAGAAATGGTAGTGGCTATTTAAGGAGGCTTACTAGTAAAGAAGAATGAGCAATTCCTCATCCAGCATATGGTGCTAATCTAATTATGAAAGCTTAGTAGTTGTTCCTTAAGAATTTAAGGAAAATTCTGATCTCATATGCCTGAACATTAAGAAAATTTATTTTGGCTCGAGAATCCTCTGATGTGTCCATTTAGTACTGTAGGTAGTCTATTGGTAATAAGCAGTCTGTACTTAGAATTTTTGTTTTGTTTGCATTCGCTAAGTACCAGTGATCATATCCCCCAAATTTCCACGGCAAACCACCAGAACCGTGGTAGCACAGTTGCCCTATTTTCAGCCAGAAGCAAAGGAACACTTATGTCATAAGTTTCAGATAAATTTAACATACCTAGAACAAGCTCCTCCTTGAATGATTGTGGGTTAGGGAAGTCCAAGCCTGACCCCACACATTCCAGTGAATTTCCTGTTTTCACATGAGTTGATATTTGAAAAGAGACTTTTTTCAAACTGAAATTAGCTTGCCCAATTCTTGATGTAAACCGTTTCAGCGTTACCTTAGTGTGAAAACAGGAAATGTAATTTTCTTGAATGTACTGCTTCCTGTATTCCAAAGAAATATTTTAACTGGTCATCAGTTCTGTACTACCGTTGTAGGCCATTTGGGATTATATCTATTATGGTCTTTTGTTGCAAAGAAAAAAAATACAACTCAAGTCACTAAAAAGTTAATTTCCCCTGAATTAGTAGCAGAAAGTAGTGTTGGTGTGTGTTAGTCTTTACTGCTTGTCATTTGCTGTGGTTGAAGAGTAGAAATAAACAGATCTGTGCATATTTATTCAAGAGCTAGAATACTTTTCACTCTGTTGTAGATAGAGATATAGAGATAGAGATATAACCTGACTACCCAACTCCAGATATTCAACCATATCAAGATTTCCCTTATTATATTAATGCCATGCATTCATTCTATTCACTTTAATTTCCTTTAGGTTCCTTATTGGCAGGGAGAAGCCAGGAGAGCAGAGTGAAGTGGCGCAACTGATCCAGCAGACTCTGGAACAGGAACGATGGCAGCGAGAAATGATGGAACAGAGATATACCCAATATACAGAGGAGGATGAAGAAGTAAGTACAATCTATTTCTCTTTGCCTTTGGGGAGAGAGGAAAGTAGTAGAGCTCCAACCTTAAATTCAGGGAAGCTAAACCGCTATTAACATTTGTTGAAAAGTTTTAAAAATACAGTTTTCCTTTAAAAAACCCCCTTCCCCCTCCCTCCTCCCCTCCCTACCTCCCCCCTTCCCCCCCCTCCCCCCTCCCTCCTCCCCCCTCCCTCCTCCCCCCCCCACCTCCCCCCTCCCCCCCTCCCCCCCCGGACTTCCCAGAGCTAAATACAAGGTATATATATATAAAAAAGCAATCATAAACAACCATATACTAACAACTATAAATTCTAAAATCCATCACTCTCTAACTTATATAGGATCAAACAAAACTTAGCATTATTAAATATATATAGAAGACAAAATAAAAAAAGAAAAAAGAAAACGAAAGAAGACTTATTCAAATGCTAGATAAAACTTCTTGACCCTATACTTATTCTGGATAAACTCAATCCATTTTCTCCATTCCATAATATAATGTTCTTGCGAGTAATCTTTCAAATAGGCCGAAATCTTCGCCATCTCTGCCAAGTCGGAAACCTTTAAAATCCACTCTTGTATAGTCGGCAGTTCCTCTTTCTTCCAATATTGACCTATCAAAAGTCTTGCTGCCGTAACTAAATTCAACATCAACTTAGAGTCCACAACTGTAGCGTCAACAATTATTCCCAACAAAAAAAATTGCGGACAAAACTTTATCCTCCGTTTAAAAATCTTCTGCATATTCCACCAGACTTTTATCCAAAAAGCCTTGACCTTTTTACATGTCCACCATATGTGAAAATATGTTGCCTCTTCATCACCACACCTCCAACATTTAGGCTGATAATTCGGATACATACTTGCAAGCTTTTTAGGATCTAGATGCCATCTATAAAACATTTTGTAAAAGTTCTCTCTTAGACTTTGAGCTTGAGTGAATTTTACATTCCTCACCCAGATCTTTTCCCACGTGTCCATTGTAATAACTTCCTGAATGTTTTGGGCCCATTTTATCATACAATCCTTAACAAGCTCTGTTTCTGAATCGATCTCTATCAATGCAAGATATATCCGTTTAATATGTGCTGGTCCTTGATTTCTAATTTGCTTTATCAAATTTTCATCAGTCGTTGCAAATCCATTTTTTTGGTCTTCTTTCCACCTGGCCTGTAACTGAATATATTGAAACCAAGTCTGAACAACCTTCTCTTCTCGCAAGAAACTATATGATTTCAAACACCAAATATTCCTTTCCAAACTTAAAATTTCCTTGTAAGTAGTCTCATCATGTTTGAAACCAGCATGTATATTTTCTATTGCGTGTTTTGGGATTGCCCACAATGGTATCTTGCTGCTTAACTTATGTCTATACTTCTTCCAAACTCTCAGCAATGCCTGTCTTAAAATATGCATCCTAAACACAGTATCTACCTTCTTATCATACAACAAATATGCATGCCAGCCAAACAACAGATCATGGCCCTCAAGATTTAATAACCTCGATTGTGTCAAATTAATCCAATCACTTATTCCTACTAGTGCAGCAGCTTCATAATATAATTTAAAATTAGGCATTTTAAGGCCACCTCTCTCACGAGTATCCTGCATAATCTTAAGTTTAACTTGTGGCTTTTTCCCTGCCCACACAAATTTATTGATACCACGCTGCCATTCCTCCAAGTTAGAGTCTTTCTTAAGAATCGGTATCATTTGAAATAAGAATAAAAATTTGGGCAGGACATTCATTTTCACTGCTGCAATCCGTCCCAACAAAACATTTGTGAAGACCATTTTAGCTACTGTAATGAAACTATGCTTTGGCTAAATTTGGAGTACTCATGAATTTCCTTAAGCTCCCAATTTTTTTTATATAACTGGTGGAAGTCTGGTCTCTTCTCGGAATCCTTTTCTGTGCTGCTTATTACTATATTTGCACCTCACAATGAATCTGGCTATTCAAAACATTTAAACATGTTAATGATAAAGTTTCTCCTGCTTGAAATCAGGAAGTGTAATTTTTTTAACTTACTACTTAGTTCCTGAATTCTAAGGAATTATTTAAAATAGTCTTAGTTCTGTACTTAGTGTGCTGTCCGGATGAACATCAGAATCTCTAATGATAAAACTTGTTTTTGTTATTTGCAGACAGGGGAATATGCTACAGATGAAGATGAAGAGATGAGCCCCATGTTCCCCAACAATGAGATGGCTATTGAGGTTTTTGAATTGGCTGAAAATGAAGACATGCTATCTCCAGTGGAGATGGATCCTGAAAAGCTAGTGCATAAATTTAAGGAGGTATATGGCTTCCTAAAGTGGAGGATGGATGGGTAGCTGAAACTTACAATTTATGTTAAATGTGTGCATAGCAGCACTACCACTAAATCTGGATTTAAAATTAAAACTCGTTGAGGGGTAGCTGAATGTGAAACAAGAGGGCGACTTAGATTTCATTGCAATGAATATTAGCAGCAATTTGGTAATACACAGTAGTGAAACCAGTTGCATTTCCTTCCTTCTTGCTATGATTAGAGAAACAAGGTAATCCACAGTTGTTCATTCTTAGATCAGTTAGGTTAATTAGTTCAGAAAAGTATTTTATTGACTCTAAAATACATTTTGACTTAAGCCAGTAATACTTTTTTTCCCCAAATTTTTTTTTTTGTAAGTACAAAACTTACCCCCCAAAAAGCAATATTGACTTTTAAATGATCACCCATTCACTTAAAAGCAAGACTACGACTAAGATTAATTAGCCTCTATTATAATATTCTCAGGGAAGTTTTTATTTTTTATTTATCATATTTTGGAACTGCCCAGCTTCTTCACAGAGGGATTCTGGATGGCCTACATTAAAATATTAAAACACAGAAACAATATATAAAAGTTAAAAAGACAGAACATAAAAACAATGTTAAAAATTAATTAAAAGCTGAAGGGAGGGCTTTCAGGGTGCTAATCAGGCCCACAGTTGCGTGCTCCTCTCTGCTTTCCAAGCAAGGCCACAGAACATGTTTCTACCCCTGTCTGGGTGGTCAGGAGAGTGGGGTCTGCCTCACCTCTGGGGGTGGGTGGGGAGAACATTCCACAATGGCAGATAAGCCTTTCTTTCTGGACCTACCAGTTGTAATTCTTCAATGGCAGGGTCCACAATATACCTGCCTGACCTGGTGGGATTGGCCCATGTAATGGGACAAAGACAGTTCCATAGTCTTATATTAAGGCACTCCTCCTAGTTAAATGTTAAACTATTACTTGGTGGGAGGGGGAATTAATTTTACCTATAAGTGTCTATAGTATTTCTGTAAACTGCTTCTTATACTGTAAGAGGAATGCCTCATAAAAGATGAAACACTTTCTTTAATATTTATTATTTAATTGTTGCTCGTTTTATAAAGGGATATCCTGTATCATTCATAAAACAGTCTCTGCCCCCAAGTTGGCTTCCTGAAAGACAAAACAAAAAAGGAAAATGGATTGGATGGAAGAAAAAAAATAGCTTTTTAAAGACAACATTACTTAAGAAAAGGGACTTAAAAACCTTTATGCCCAGCAGTTCTAATGTAACCATTGGCCTTTTTAGCTGCTATTTCTAATTGTATAAATCAACCTTTTCCAATCTGGTGCTCACCAAAATGCTATATTGTGAAGTTGGGGATAAATGCCCAACACACCTGGGATGCACTAGGCTAGGAAAGCCTGTAAAAACAACCTCTGAATGTCTTTCACTTCTTCTATAAGTCAGCCTTAAATTTGGATTCTGAAGTACTGTATTTTCTGGCGTATAAGACTACTTTTTAACCCATGAAAATCTTCTCAAAAGTCAGGGGTCGTCTTATACGCCGGGTGCTGAAAATTTAGGGACAGGGCTGGCTGGAAAACCTGGAGCGGATCTCCCATTTAGTCTGCGCAGGGAAAGCAGGACCAATTGGAGAAGAAGCTGCAGTCTGTGATTTTTTACAGGGTTTATAGGGTTTCCTGCCTTAGCAGGGGGTTGGACTAGATGACCTCCAAGGTCCCCTCCAACTTCTTCTTCTTCTTCTTCTTCTTCTTATTATTATTATTATTATTATTATTATTATTATTATTATTATTATTATTATAGTTTAATCCACTTGCACTGTTTTATGTTTACATGTTTGATGACAAACAGCCTTATGTTTATAAGTGACAGTTTTCCTACTAAGCACCTGCATGTCATAAGCATTTGAATTAAAATTACCATATTAAAATCAAATCTGATGTTTTTTAATTTTTATTTAGTGTGCGTTGGAAGAGGGGTAGTCTTATACCGCGAGTATAGCCCAAACCCTATAATTTAACAGGAAATGTAGGGGGTCGTCTTATACGCCCAGTCGTCTTATACGCCGGAAAATACGGTAACTGCATATTTCTGTTAGGATTACCTGATTCTCAGGAGGGCACAAGGGAAAGGAAAGAGTTGTTTTCTTAAGGTTTTGAATTTCTCAGTACTCCAAAAAGAATGACAGCATATTACAGCAAACAAGCTGTAATATCAGAAGCAAACATGTGAAGAAGGAAAAGACAATGTAAATATTGTTGATAGTGGGACATGAAAAGAGAAGTAAGTAGATCTAATAGAATTAGGGTAATTTAAATAATAATAATAATAATAATAATAATAATAATAATAATAATAATAATGATGATGATGATGATGATGATGATGTTGGAAGGGACCTTGGAGGTCATCTAGTCCAACCCCCTGCTCAGGCAATCATGGCATATAACCTGATTTAGTGCAGGAGCCTAAATTGTCTCTGACAGGCTGCTGCCTTGCTTCCATATGAAGCATACCCATAAATGTGTTTTTATTATTAAGACATTCTGCTAGCACTTAGTCAGAATCTGACTTTTTATAACTTAATCTGACCTTCTGTACCTTAACTCCATAATTCTAAGTTCCATATTCTGAAGCAAAAAATAACATGATGGTTTCATGTGTGACATTCTTTCAGGTATTTGAGCAATTCTGTTGCATATCTCTCTCAAGCATCTTTTTCAAAGTTTCTAGCTTGTTGAATTTGTCTTTGTAGTTTTTCATCCTCTAATCATCCTTGTGGTTTTCTGATTTCTCTGAGTATTTCCTAAACTATGATGGTCCAAACAGGACTAATATTTAAGGTCAGATATGACCATTGCAAAGCATAGTGGGCCAAATATTTCTTATGAGTTGGAAAATCTATTTCCATTGCATCTTAGAATTGCATTGGGGTTTTTTCAGCCATTTTTTTCCAGCCACTGCAGATTCATACTCAATTATATAACCAATTATATTCCAATATCTTTTTCACAAGTACCAAGCCAGGTATCCCTCTTTATATGCCTTGCACTTAAGATCTGAATCTATTAAATTTCTGTTATTTTGAACCAATTTCTCTAAACTCTAAGTAATTGTTTTCAGTTGTGTTTCTTCTTACACAGTATATTTTTTCTCACCCAGTTTTTGTCATTTGTACATCTAATATGGAGATTCTTTGCTAAAGGAGGATTTTCCTATTATATGTTTTATTTATTCATTGGATGTATATCGTATCTTTTCAGTATTCCTGCCATCTTTTCATTCAAGTCATTAATAAAAGTATTAGAAATTTCAGGATTATCCTCTAATACTTCTCTCCAATTCAGTGCAGGACCTTCATTGAATATAATTTCCAAGTCAACAGTATATCACTTTCTTATTATATCTGTTTCTTAATCAGCATGTCTCTGCTGAAGTTAAAATAGGTTATGTCTATAGCATTTTCAAAACCTATTAAGGAAATTGCCCAATTAAAAAGGAGAGAAGACTAGTAATGAGATATCTGTTCTTAACAAATCTGTGCTGATTTCTACTAATCATCACATTGTATTTAAAACACCTACCTCTTTATTTATGATGTACTATAAACTCTTCCCAGGTATCAGTATTAGACAGATTGGCTGTAGTTCCCTGCGTCATTATTTTCCCTTTTTATGAAGACAAGGACAGTATTTGCCCTTTTCCTATCTTCTAGTACTTTACCATTTCTTCAGGATTTCTTTAAGATAACTAATCAAGTGGCTCATCAGGAAATTATTACATTAGCTTAAGATGCAATTAATTTGGCCCTTGTTGAATTTCAAGGAATATATTCCTCTTTGGCCCTGTTCCCATTTGTACCCACCCACAGCCTGAACATTACTGTCAGCAACTTATAATTTTGTTCATTTGGTTTCCAGTCCACAATGGGGCAGTCTTAAGTTGTTCTTAGCTATATAGGTAGAACTCAGATTATGAACAGTTGTTTAACAATCATTCAGAGTTACAACAGAATTTGTAAAAGTTACTTACAATGCATTCTCTTACGGCTGCCACACCATCTCTGCTATCTTATGATCGCATTTCAGCACTTGGGAACAGACCTGATTGCAATGTGCAATTTTCCCCCATTTTCCAACAAAAAACCCTGCAAAAACATCCATTGGATAAGCTGGATCTGGATTTATGAACACGTGATTCACTTAATGAAAATTGTAAAAACAGTCATAAAATCAAATGAAGTCATTGACTTGATTTACACCACGATGAATCACGATCAAAATTCCAGGTTCATTTGGTTGCATTTTTCCTTCTTAACCTGTTGTATTTTGCTACCTATTGCATTGAATATATCAGGATCAATAGTGGATAGGATCAGCGAGGCATTTGTACTCCATATCAGGCTGGTATCAGCATACCCAATAATATCTCAACCCTGATCAACCCATCTTCTGCCATTCTTCTCTTCTTTCTTGGGGGAAGCAGCACTGTGCCTCTGGTCCTTCAGATTTGTGCAGGAGCAGTAGAGCTGAAATTGTGTGTGTGATTTTCTTTTGCATGCCTCTGGCACACTTTCTCTTGCAACCTGCAAATTGTTTCCAATCATGATTACCTATCTGCTTATGTGAGACAATCAGGCCTGTAGATATCGCCAGTGTATAAAGATGGAAATTGGCAACTGGATCATGTAAACAGCTATCAGAATTGTACAATAACACTAGAAAACTCAACCAGCAGTGCCATTAGTCGTTTAACTCTGTGATCCCTAATGATTTAGTGTGATGCTGAAATAGCATAACAGCCACCTCTGTTGCTGCTTCCACAGAACATGACAGCATTTGGAAGCTGAAAATTTGTTACCTTTATAAAGAAAGAGAAAGTGCTACCTTGTGATTCAGCTTTCTTCATGACTGATCCGTTGTTGTTAAATCCAGTTTGAATTCTAACCCAGATTATGGCAGAAGTTGGCAGAAGAAGAAGAACAAAAGAAAGAGCCTACTGATGAAGGATAGAATCCTGTAGGTAGACAACCTCCATTTCTGCTGAAGTATTCTGATTGGCAGACAGTTTTGTTTTTTCTGCTAGTTGGTAAAATGCAAAGGGGCAGCAAAACAAATAGCTGAGAGGAGAGGTCAGAACAGAAGTACTAGTGACATGGTAGAGTCATAGTAGTAGTCGTAACCTTTTGGGAGTGAATGGTTTTGAAGTATAGTATATAAAATGCTTCTGAAGGCTTTTACTTTCTCCTTTCTTAGTTCCACTCTTCAGAGAGCAAGACATCTGGGGCCCTTGGTTGTTTTCTTGCAGATGCTTTATTGCCCAACCTGTAACATCTTTAGTGCAAGCAACTAAGTTCAGAGAGCAACCAGGAGTCCAACTCTGAGCTACAATATTCTTTACAGTTGGTACTGGGACATCTGAATTAGTGCTACAGTCCTAATAAAACTATATTTTCTTCATCTCTGCAATGACCAAGAACCGTGCACTTTATATTAGTCCATTCAAGATGACTCCAGTCATACATCTTGCAAGTGATAATGATAAACAGTAGAAATTGGGAATGAGTCATAACAACACTTGCACAGCTCACATTGTTCTTCCTGGCATTCTTTGTGCACAAAATGGCTGTGTACCTTTTTATGAATACTTAGCTTTGGTATGCAGATCTGGCGCATCCATATCTATCCTCCTTTTCCCTCAACTATAGAAAGGTACTATGAAGTGCTGCAGATGGTTAACTCTCAGGTCCAAGTATCTGCAGTCTATGAATGGTAATTAAAAAAGAGAAGGATTTGGAAATGGTTGGAAAACATTAAATGTTTAATGTTTCACTGGCCCACCAATAATGTGTGAATCTGTGTCAGCAAGTTTTTGTTTAAGCAATCCAATCAAGGCTGTTCAGGGTTGATTTACTGACATGGTGAAAGACAGGAGAGTGCATGTAAACACCTGCCCTGGGGTGCCCACCTGTTTGTCCTAAGGAAAGGCTATTCCAGAAAATGCAGTACTGCATATCTTGCTTGCTCAGTTTTCTCTTTTTAACTGTGAGGTGCTGATGACTTTAGCAGAGGGCACAGGGATGGCACTTCTAATTCTTGATAAAAGTATGCAAACATGTACGCCTGTGTCTATGTTGAAAAATATCTTGGCATGCAAAAATTGCTGTGATGCAAGTTACTTGGATAAAACACACCTGAAATTCTGCAGAAGGCAGTCATTGTTTTATTGTATTTAATTTTAGTCCCTATAAAATGTTGACAGAAGTCAAATAAAAAGTATCTTGTGCAGAGAAGGAATAATAAGTAGATCAAGATGGAAAAGGACATAATTTGATGGTTGAAGTATTGCAGCCTGAACATGACTAAAATGTTTAAGAAGAGAAACATCCTGGCAATGCTTACAAACTAATTCTGCTCTTCCTGGTCATTTTCATAGCACTTAGTTTTATTAACAACACATCAGAAATATCCAAATGAAATTAAAGTTGACCTAATTTTTTTATTTATCTTTAGAAAATGTTTTGCCTAATTTTTATTGTTTTAATAAAATAAATCCTAAAGCAAGCCCTTTCTCACTGAAATGCGGTCATGAGCTGTGGGGCTTCTTGTTTTATGTATGAAAACCAGGGAAGGAGTTAAACTCCCTATGTCTTCCTTTGGCAGCTCCAGATCAAGCATGCTGTGACTGAAGCTGAAATACAGCAGCTGAAAAGAAAGGTAAGAATCAAGGCTGTGAGGACAGCCATAAAATCCTTTGCTTCTCTTGGAGACTTGCCAAAATCCATTCTTGAGAATGTTTTCCAGAAAAGCTGCAAGAACTGGCTCTATGGATGTACCTTGTAATAGCTGGACTATTTTTAATAGTGCTGTGCAAAGCATTTGAAATGGGGTGGGCAGAAGAACAAATGAAGGACTTCTCTTTGAATTTTCAAAGCAGTGAACTGGGAGGACATGGGCATGATCTATATTTAGCTTTTGCTCACTGGGTATGGGAGTTTTTGTAAAGTTAAAATGGAATGACTCGGATGTAAGTATGTAAAATGCCACCATGACAATTGTTTGAATTCAGTACAATTCTTTCATGGATAATTTTATTGTCTTTGTTGTTTTGACTTTCCAACTGAACTGTTAGGATGCTACCAGTTGGGTAGCTGTCTTGTTATGCCTCCCTTCCTTGTTTCCCATGTCTACATCTTTTGTCAAAAGTTGGAGGGCATCTCCTACTTTATTGCTTGAACATTCCTTCTGGCCCATCAGAACTTTAATTGGAATATGTTACATGCTTTTTCCTTTGCCCTTACTATCTTTGAGATGAGCTATTCCACACACAAAAATAGTTTCTAAAATATAGTTACAATGGCAATAAATCAATGCATTTTTTTCTTTCCATAACAAGAGTTCTGTTGTGTAAGTTGCTAGCTGCCCAGTTATAACTTCCTTCACACTGTTTTAAGCTGTAAGGTTCTTAAGTCAGCTGGTTTGATATTAAAAAGAGCTGAAGCAAGAATAATCCAGCCTGCAACATACTGTCTACAGCTATTTCAAGTCATGCTTAGAGTACTAACTTTCCCCTTTCCAATTAACACCTATCCATTATCATCCATGTCTGAAAGAAAAGTTGCAACTTTTGTATGAGGTTGCTTATGAAGGAAAGTAAGCATAGCACAACATATTTCAACCTAATGTTTTTCAGGTTTTTTTAATTGCAATTTCTACAAACCCCTACCATTTGCCATGATGGCAGATGGACAGAATTTAGAAAAAAAGGAGAGTATCAGATTCTAATTCTATCCTGCTGTACATTACTATTGGTTGTAAATTTGTAAATTTATGCCACTCTGGATTATATTAACCTATCAAGATAATGTTTAGATTTCAGATACAGTTGCTGGCCTTGCAAACAATATGAATTTCTCAAGCTTTCATTCCAGTGTAAAGATATGCAGCTATGGGTGCTTATGAATAGTTGTTTGATATGTTCTTTGTTTTTGTTGGTTTTGTTTGTCTGGCCTTGATTTCATTAAGATAATTATTTGTTTAGTTGTTTATTTTATCCAACACTAAGTGAAATGCATGCAATGCAAGTGTAATTAACTTATCCATTAGCACATAACTATTTCCTCTAATATTCTCTATCTTCAGCTACAATCAATTGAACAGGAGAAAGCTCGTTGGCGCATTGAGAAAGCCCAGCTGGAACAGAGTGTAGAAGAAAACAAGGAGCGGATGGAGAAGCTGGAGGGATATTGGATGGAGGCTCAGAACTTGTGCCAGGCTGTGGATGAGCACTTAAAAGAGACCCAGGCCCAGTACCAGACTCTGGAAAGGAAATACAGCAAAGCTAAGCGACTTATTAAGGAGTATCAACAGAAGTAAGAACTGGAATGCCAAATCACTTCATAATTCTCAACCTCCATCTCTTCAGCTCATGTTTTATCATGCTTACAAAGCCATTTCCCAAAGCTAGAGTCCTTGGATTAGCATTATATCGTTCAGTGGGATTGGTAGGCACATGGAACAATTACTGAGAATAGGTAGCATGCCTGATCTAGCCATCTTATCAAAATAAACATAACTCCAATTGTTTTCTTAAAACATCTTTAGTAGTTGTAATATAATTTTTTTAAAAATCAAGCTGATAAAGGATGTGAGGCAGATAAAAGGTAAAGGTAAAGGTTCCCCTGCACATGCGTGCTAGTCGTTTCCAACTCTAGGGGCTGGTGCTCATCTCCATTTCAAAGCCGAAGAGCCAGCACTTGTCCGAGGACGTCTCCGTGGTCATGTGGCCGGCATGATGACGCCAAAGGCGCACGGAACGCTGTTACCTTCCCACCGGAGTGGTCCCTATTTTTCTACTTGCATTTTTACGTGCTTTCAAACTGCTAGGTTGGCAGAAGCTGGGACGAGTAACAGTTACAGTAACACTCAGTTACGCGGCACTCAGGATTCGACCCGCCAAACTGCCGACCTTTTGATCGACAAGCTCAGCGTCCTAACCCACTGAGCCACCACGACCCTCTAGTGAGGCAGATAGGAAAAGTAACTAAGCAAAATATTCCTTCCTTCCTTCCTTCCTTCCTTTCTTACTTACTTACTTACTTACTTACTTACTTACTTATATGTTATATATGAACCATTTCACAGTTTGGGGATTGGTAGTGAATGGCTTTTGACAAAATATGTGCATTGTAGGCAGAAACTATAGTCTGATTTATATAAGTGGGATGGAATTTGGAGATGAATGAAAAGGCTGGTCCATTTCAATAGGTATGAAGGAATTATATCTATCTATCTATCTATCTATCTATCTATCTATCTATCTATCTATCTATCTATCTATCATCTATCTATCTATCTATCTAATTTCTTGCAAATAGTACTTCAAGAGAGAAAAAGATATTACTGTTTTTTGCCCAATATATGAATTTTGAAACATGTTTCACTTATGGTAAAGATTTTTGACACAGAGAAAGCATTTAAAATGAAAGTGTCTGTTCTGTGGCGTATATTGAATATACCGATTAGATTTCTTTTAAAGTAGAACATTCTTCTAAGCTAGACGATTCCAGAATCAAACATACTTCCTTGAAATATTTGGGCGCAGTTTGCACAATTGTTGCTGAAGTTGCTACTAAATTGCCATTTTACTTAACAAAAGGGAAAATTATTATTTAAATAGAGACAAATATTTAATTAATTTAAAATTTAATTGTATACTAAATAAAATTTACTTTTTCCATTGGGCCTACTTACCTTTTTGTACATTCTTTCAGTTTAAAACATGTCATGCAAATGCAAATGTCATTTTTCTGCCTAAAAGAAGTTATGATCCTATGCTAGCATGATGCCTCCTTTTTCACCATTGGGTATTGTCTGCATTTCTGACGGGTTTTTAACCCCCACCTCCTTTCTCCACTTGCAGAGAAATTGAGTTCCTCAAAAAAGAGACAGCTCAGCGTCGCATCCAAGAGGAGTCTGAATTGTCTCACAAGGAGGAAGTTGACAAGCTGCAAGAGAAGGTGGGCATCAAGGACAGTGCTGTGGGCTTACTGTAAGCCCAAAAGGAAGGAGAAGAAAGAAAGAAAGAAAGAAAGAAAGAAAGAAAGAAAGAAAGAAAGAAAGAAAGAAAGAAAGAAAGAAAGAAAGAAAGAAAGAAAGAAAGAAAGGGATGGAGACGCATGAGAGAATGGCTGCTGTTGGAAGGACATAGCTGTAAATATGAGTACTTGTCAAAAGGTTGACAAATGGGGGGGAGGAAGAGGGGGACACGCCAACCTTTCTGAACTCCTTTATTGCTGGGCATGAATGTTTTGATCTTACAGGATTTCATCTGAAGCAGTCATTAGTTAACCATAGATCCTGCAGCTGGGAGGAGAGGGGAAGATCTTGAATCCTTCCAGCTGATTGATAATTGTATCTCATGCCCTTTTCACACAGAATCCTATATTTGCATAGTGGAAATCCTTTAACTGTATCTTTCTGAAGCTTCCACCAGAGAACATTTCCATCAGCTATTAAATCTATTGTTGTTCCCCAGGTCCTGCAATCTGAGAAACCTATCTGATTTTACCCCAGCCTATCAGATTCCATATAGATCTCTAGGATTCAATCTTAATTTAGGAATTGTCTCTTCTTCATATACATTTGCTCTGAGTGGGAATTACATACCAGGCCTCAGTGACTCTGCAACAGATCTTGGGGTCAAATCTATATATGATTTTCGTACTGGGCCATAGGGAAGCTGCCACATCTTGGTTCTTGCATCAGGCAGCATGACCATGTCAGGTTTGTCAGGGTGTTTTCATGCTTCTATATGTTAAATGTTGGTGCACATGCATGCACATTTGTGTGTGTGACTGGCTCTGAGTTTCTGTAATAGGAATGCCTGATATGGGATCAAAATCAAAGTCAAAACCTTTTTTGTGAGTATCTTGAAAACTCTAATGGCTATTTATTCACTAGCTCCCTCTGCAGTTTTACATAGTTTCATGCAACATTTTTATTCCTGTTCTGCCAGATGGAAAAATAACAGAATTGGGAAACATTTGCTATGATTATGGTGGCTGGACAAAGTAAGAGCATGACCTTGGGATAGGCCAGGCAAGAATACAAGCTGGTATATCCCAGAGAGAGCTTATGGTGCGCAAAATGATGATCTAGTCTGGAAGTGCACTTGTGTGAGGTAGTGATTGATTACAGAAATGATAGAAATGAGCTGCTTCAATCTAGATTGTAGATGATAGATCCTTTTTTTAGTTCCTGTTTTCTGCTGCGATATTCAGACTTAGGGCTTAGATAAATCATAGATTTATGAGCAGAGGACTAGTTATGCTCAGTTATGTTAGGTCTTTTGAAATCTCAACAGTCTAACCTTTATTTAACAAATTTAAGCATTACAGATCATTATTATGAAAAGCACAAGATTGCACTATAATTCCATTACTTTTTAAGGAGTTTAACCTTTATTCAAGCCACAAAGTCAAGGGTTTAGCTCTGTTTTGCCAGTGGATTGCTCCCATGATGTTCTCTTTTCTCCCAAGCAGTTCTTTCATCATCGTCATCATCATCATCGCTACATTGATTTCTCCTTGACCTGCTCCCGATGTATGTTGCTGATCAATGTTTTTTTCTTGCCTTCTCTGTTTTGGCACAACATCTAATTGTTCACAAGGTTTCTAAAACAAGTATCTTGATGGACAGTTCTGATGGAATTGGGCAGCTATAAATAAATAAAGGACACGATGGTAGAAGTTTTGGGACAAGTGTTAGTAAGGAAGGATAGCCAAAATTGAGTTTCTAAACATGTTGAATCTATTTACCCACTGCAGTAATGTTTCTAAGACAATAGCTTTGTGATTGTCAAGTCCAAAATTGAAAACAGAAGTGGGGTCTTTGTGATGTTGTCTTTCATTGGCATGCCAAAAATCAAGGATTATAGGCGTAGTCCAACATCTAGATATCCAGAGGTTCCCTACTATTTAAGCTTTAATTGAAATATTTGTTTATTCATTTATTCCAGAAGTAAGCAAACCATGGTTCATGAAATGTATGCATACCCTAAGCCCCATTTTTGAGGCTCTTCAGAGCTTTTCTCCAGGACTGTGATATTTGGCAGCAAGGTTGCATTTTTCCCTTTGTTAATTAGGAGTATCTTTAAACCAGATTCTGTATTTTTTTAAAAAAAGGACCTCTTTCTTTCTAAGATGAGAAAAAAAAATATTTTTTTTTTCAACTCTAACTTAGGGAGCCCATTGCCTATAAAGGTACCGCCATTTTTTTATCAATTGAAGTTTTTCATATTCTTCAGAGTAGTCTTACTGCATTGTAGTAATCTAAATACAATATAATTGAAGCACTGGTAAATGTTGCCAAATTACAACAATTATACCAATTCAGGAAAGTTTGTTTCTAATGCCAAAAGCATAGTTGTGTAAATGTGTTCATTGTCATCTTTACTGCCTAAAGATCTACAGTTACCACTGAATCAGCTAGATGGCCAAGCCACAGATCTTTTGTGGATGTGGATATACAGCCACTTCTTTTAATAGATAGAATTCCTGTCCCCAAGTGTGGCCCCCATATCCAAGTAATCCATTATTATTGTCAAGGATTTACATACATTCGCTCGCATATAACAGTGAATGACCTGAAAGCATAATTGCACTATTATGGGAGGTAAGTCTATTTTTATTTTATTTTAGTAGGGGCTCATTTATTCTCTTTCTATTGTTGAATAAGAAACAGAGTCATCTGGAAATATCTATGTCATGTGTATAATGTACAGTCCTGCAGTTTTTTCTAATTCATGCCTTCAACCTCAGTCAGCATGTTTAGTAATGAGGAGTACTGGGAAGGTAATTCAACAAACTATAAAGAACTTGATGTATAGCAGTGCAACAGGGAATGAAAATAATATGAAAAGAGATTACAGACCTAAGCCATTTGAAATCTGCAGTAAACGAGGTCTCCTAATTTATATTTATATACATTTTATCATTATCCTTACTGTCCTTCATTGTCCTTAATTATTTTTTCTCACCATCTTTTCTTTAGCCATTTCCTATTGTTATCTGTGACTCTGAGCCAGCCAGACTATTGGTGTCTCCAGCCACATTATCTGCATTTCTTTCCTAAGTCCTCCTACCTCTTCCCCATCCCAAACACTCCTTACTCTGCCTGGAGAATTTCTCTTTATCCCTTTCTGTTGTGTGTTTTTCAGATCTCTGAACTGGAGGCGAAGCTGCAGACTTTGAAAAATTCCAACACGACTTAAAAAAAGAGTGAGAGAGCAGAAAAACATATAAACCAACAGAGAAATTAATTCATCTTATTATTAACTATTATTACTATTATTCGCAAGGGACATCTTTAGAATTTTCTTCCACCCATGCCCAGTCTTTATTCTTCCTCATCCTATGCCTCGTTCCCTTTATTTTACTGCAGGGAAAGTACTATAAAGCCCAACATGTCAGAAGAACTACTACAACAAAAGTAGTAAATGATCTTGCCGTCTGTTGAGTATGAGGCTGTGAAAGACCAGGTGGGGTGGTGAAATTCTAGATGGACTGCAGAGACACAACCCTCCTCTTGATGGTGATGAATCATTGTCAGTTTCTATGTCCGGTGTGCGTCTTGTGTCAACTGGAGAAACAGACCATGAAGGGCGGGGAGGTGGGCATTGTGTCCAGTGATTTGTGTCTTCTGTCCCATCTGCCTGATGAGAATCTTTATGGATTGGGACTGATGCCCAATGTCTATACATTGACTTGTTGGCTCTTCAGTTTTGCAGGCAACAAACTAGAACATAGAAAAACTCTGATGGTGACAAATAAGACCAGCGGTTTTCATTTTGCTTCCTGAATCTTAATCTTTCGACATGGTTGGGGTGGAGGGTGGGACCCTTGTCTAGCTTTGAGATGGAAAGATTTTTAATTTTCCATCGTTTGGACAACTTGGAATCCATTGTTCTCTTATGTTTTGTGGGTGGGAACTATATCAGTTTTCTAACGAGTGAGCCAACATTCGTTGGCCATCTGTGGGAATCCCTGCTGGCATCTGAAAAAACATCACGATTGACTTTTACATCAGGGAAGAATTATCAGCCAGTTTTTCTTTTCCTCATTACATTTTATTCATATTTTGGAAGATTCCTGGGAATCTACATTCTGGAGACTAACAAACTGGACTCTCCCAAAGGACTTGAGGGTTCAGGCTTAATTGCTAAGAGCAAATATATCAAGGCAGCTGTAGCCAGGAAATGAAGCCAGAAACTTTAGGAAAACGTGGAACTGCCATTCTCTATTTGCATCTCCAAAAGCCACCAGTTTGTGTTGGATCCATCTCACCACTGTCAGCATCAGGGTTTGCTGGGGAAATTGGAATCTGGAACTAATTAGGAGCAAAACGTGAAAACAAAGCCCTGGTGGTCAAAAGCAAACTGTACAATGAATCTTGTCTTTTTAATTTAATGGTAAGGGTTATTGCCTTTTGTTTTCATTCATAACATCATTCCCAGGTCTGCACAGATCCATTTAGTGCTGGGATTTAGAGTTCCCCTCTCTTGTTGGCATACTGTACTCCCTGGCAGTGACACAATGTCATGTGTTGCACATGTTACCCTGTCAGTATCTTAACTCCAACACATTTCTTTTCTGAAGAAACGATTAGTGTAGACAGTAACCACAGAAAGGTCTGAAATGCTATAACACTTTAGCTACCTGGGAGATCTTATGCCACAGACGTTTTGAGCTACATCAGATGCTGGTGGTGGTTTACAAAAGGTGTCCAAGGTGCAACAGGACTTCGACATTTTTTGCCTCCTACCCAGTTCCCTCTATATAATGAAGCAAAGCGGAATGCTATAGTTGTTATTCCATGTTCCTGCATGCTTATGAGTCATGAGCTAGGAAGCAATATTCCCAAAAGCTATTCATTCAGAATCAAAATATTACACCACAGAAAAGAGCATTTCCGTGGAATAGCAAGTCCTAACAAGCGCCACAAGTCTTGAAATCTGCATTCCATCAGTTTCATGGTCAGTTTATAAGCTACGCAATGTTAGTGTGAAGGATCTATGTAACTGAGAGTAATGGCCAATTACTCCTTAAAAGGGAGTAAGGAAAAAAACAAGATATGTTGTGAAGTATAGCATGCAAAAACACAAGAAGGATCTCCAAAAATGTTTTCTCTGTTAATGGTCTTGGTTCACACAACATGCCAAGCCATAGTTTGTTAGACATTTACCATGTGCAAATCCAGCACAATTGAAGCTTAGTCAATCAATTACAGTAAACCTACCACAGTGTACATGATGTGAGAAACCAGATGTGTCTATCCTTGTTACTTTCTTAGAATTTTTCTTGTTAGTTATTTAGACCCATTCTTTGCTTGATTTTAGCTGAATGTTGTATTATTCTAATAGTTTTTAAATATGCACCAATAATTAAGTCCCCATATAAGATTTTGCATATAAAGTAAGCTCATGAAAAAAATGGAAGTTCCTTCTCTTGCTGGTGTTCGCCTTCTGTGGAGTTATAATACGCATGGTTCCAAGCCAGCAGATGAGCATTGTAGTTCTGCACACCCAGAAGATACCAGGTTGGCAAAACTTACAGAAACAACTGTTTTAGATTGTTTTATCTTCTTGTTTTAAAATATATAATGTAAAAAAGGGGGTTCAAATCAATTTCATCCAATCATAGCACCACCTATTGCATGATACCAGGCTCCTGGGGATATTAAGTCTTTTGACAGTATTTACAATGGCATTGTTAACGTGCACTCAGAATTATTTAATATCTTCTATGAGAAGTAGCAATAGTATATTTTGTAAAGTTGTTGCTGGAAAAGTAACTTTTTTGTCAAAAAGAACAGAGCTATGCCACTTCAAAAGGTTGGAATTAATCATTTTAAAATAGTATTTTGTCAGGAAGAGTCTGGATGGTTTCCTTTAGAATTGTTATGTTCTGGTCCACATGTGCTCATGTACTTTTTTCATTGTGGGGAAGAAGATCCCAGGATATTTCTTTCCTATAATTTGAGAGAGCTGTTCTTGGATTAATACTGTTATGGAAAAAAGATAGCACTTAGATAGTGACTGAATATCAGGGTCAGCATTATAGAGGTTGGTTTATTTTGAAGGATGATAACTTATTTCACTTATTTCTCCAGGGCCCACCTAGAAATTTCCAGATCCCATAATGAGTGTGTAGTTTATTTGTGATAAAAATCATTCATTTATCCTTCATGATTTGCAGTTCAAAGGTTTGATGGGTGAAAACTGTTCACATATGAGGATTCAAGAAGATCACTTCCCAGAATTAGGAACTTTGCATATTTCCGTGATCCATTTATATACTCACGTTGGTCAAACGGTGACAATTTGGTGGGTCATTTTCCAAGTTTAATTTATACCTGGAATTTGATATTCTAGCCACATGCCATGGTTTATGAATAAGGAACTTCAGTGTGACAAATATTTTGGATTCATTAATCAAAAATTAAAAAGTGAAAATCCAAGACTATCCTAGAGGTGAGGAATTAAAGTATTTGGGAAGGGCACTTTCCTTGGTCCTCTACATAGAAAGGGTCACATTGTAAATGTTCTCACATTTACATAACCTAAAGCTCATTGCTCTTGAAGCTGAAGGCATCATACTGTATGTTCAGGCACATATAACGAGAGTATGCATTTTAGTGCTCTTAAATTGCTCAAAAGTTTATTGCAAGTCTAGTTCAGCCAATTTACAGCCTCAGTCCCCTTTACGTGTTATATTTGTTACAGCACATTTTCCATCAACTGCTGGGGTGATAATTTGTCTGATACTTGAAGGATCCAGGTTCGGTAGGAACTTACATGTGTATGATTCAATGATGTCATTCAAAATAACACGTCATATACTATGTTCTCTTTATGCATACAGATGGAAGAAGTTGCAGAAATAGCCACAACAGGAGAAATTGTGCCCTTCTCCTAATAACATGGGAATTCCCATACATACAAAATGAAAACCATGGGAAATAGCTCGAAAAGACTCTCCTTCATCTCCATACTGGATTACAGCAGATTAAGTAGATCTGCATCCAGCAAGATAGTATAAAAGATACACAAAATGTTCTAACTGGATGAAAGGTGAACAGGGAATTGTAATCTTCTGAAAAGCAGATCAGATTTAAAAGAAAACATCTTAAATTTAATCTCACAAATATAAATGTATATGTATATAATATATATATATGTATGTATGTATGTATGTATGTATGTATGTACGTACGTACGTATTGTTTCTGGTTTTGTATTCCAATTGTCCTACCATCTGGTCATATAAATAGCAAGTTTTTGTTTCCAACCCTGTTCAGTTTTTCAAACATTGCAGGGGAGGAACTTGCATGAATGCACTTGGCTGATGTAGCTAAAAATGTTCTTCAAGAGAATCCTTATAGAAGAGCAAGAGGAAATTTTTGTATAGATAGGTGGATAGGATGTAACCCATCAATGAGGATTCAAATATAAGATCCTCTTTTCATTGTGATGTTGGCCTTTTTTCTTCTCTCTGTTTCTTGAACAAAAACTATTTAATTCATCACCCAACAAGATAGCCAAGTATAGAAAGCTGGCATGGAATGCACTTTTATGTATGCAATGTATGCATACAAATGGATGACTGCTCCAGAAATTCATACACTGAGAGATATTAACATGATTTGAAGATGGGATTGTATAACTTCCATTAAAGTCCATTAATGCCTTTTATAGACCTCACTTTCAGATTGCAGAAGAAATGAGATATGAAAATATCAAGGCAGATTAATGTTATAAAAGTCAAATGAAAGCAGCTTAGGGAGGAGAGTTGCACTTTCTTTAAAAATTGTTTTGCATCTGAGAGTCACTGTTGGGACACAGCAGTGATACAGCTATGTTTCTGAATGAGGTGGCATTGTAATGTTCACCCCCTGTAGGGAAATTGGGTGTAAGTTTGTTGTTGCTTTTAAAGCAGAGCAGCTTCTTTAAGCCTATCAGATTTCACAAATGGCTATTTAGTTTTTTAAATGGAAAAAACCCCAGCAACATTCCATTGTAATTCAACAATTTGCTACAGAAATGTCAAAAAGTGCAAATAAGGTGCAAGGCTACATGTGATTTTATGGGCCAGAAATTGCCCATCCTGTGCACAAGGACAATCTAAGAACAAGTGAAGTCCTCAAAAAAAGGGAGGGTATATTTGATTCAGAGTAGAACTGTGTGATTCACTTAACTATCTTGTATTTTGCCTTGATATATTCATGGAGAGGCCACTCAACATCACTGGGATTAAACATGTTTGGGGCTCAGAAAGCATGCCTTCAAATAGAACAAAAGTCTACATCAGAAAGTCACAAAAGAACAAGGTTATAAAAATTGGAGGTAAAAAGTGGAAACAAGCATGAAATGTATTAGATTTTTACCCTGCCTTCATTACTTTATAAATAACTCAAAGTGGCAAATGTATATAATACTTTTTCTCTTTCCCCCCACAAAAGTAGTTCTGTGAGGTGGGTTGGGCTGAGAGAATGACTGGCCCAAGGTCATCCTTGAGCCAGTCATTCATGCCTAAAGCAGAATGAGAACTTACAATCTCCTGAATTCTAGGCCAGTATCTTCACCACTACACCAAAAAATTTTAAAAAATTAATTTGGGTTTTTTAAACTATGTGAAAATGTGGTTTGCCATATGTGGTTTTTAGGCTGTTGCCATGCAAAATAGTATTGCAAGGGGTCCTTGGTGCTCTCCGTGCTTGGTTGTTTCCTTGCTAGTCACAAGCATTGATATTACCTAGTTTGGGTAATGAAACATCTGCTAGAAAACGATGAAGCTCAGAGAGCATCAAAGATCCCTCACTTCAACCCTGAGCTGCAAGTATTCTCCCTTAAAGTAATATTGCAAATGTATATTTCCAAGACTTGGCTGATTCACTATTAAAAACAAGAGTTTGGCTTGATATTGGAAGACCTGAAGCACTTAGTCTAATGTGTATATTAATAAAAGCTAATTGATCTGCACTTCTAATAGCAAACTCTGGTACTGGTGCTGATGACTGTGTAGCGAAATGGCGGTTGACAAACAAGATGAGGAAACCAGTCATTTTAGAAGAAGCATGTTATGAGATGGGTGTGAGGAAACAGCCCAATAAGGATGGGGAGGTGCTCATTGGCTACAAAAAATATGAGTGAGAATGGAATGGACATGGTTACCTGGCAGGAATTGTTGCCAAATTGCAACATTCACTTGCAGCTTTTCTTGTAGTGATATAATATTTAAACTACAGCTATATATGATTCATTCTCCTGAGATAAATGATACAGGTAGTCCTTGTCTTACAACCATTCATTTAGCAACTCTTAGAAGTTAAAATAGCACTGAAAAAAGTGACTTAAAACCAATCCTTGCACATATTGTTGTAGCATCCTCACAGTCATATGTTCAAAATTCAGTTTTTTGGCAAAAAGCATGTATGTACTATGGCTCCAATGTCCAGGGGTTATATGGTCACCATTTGTGACCTTCACAACAAGCTCCAACAAGCAAAGTCAACGGGAGAAGCTGGACTCATTTAGTGTTTGTGTTACTCACTTAATTTGCCATGGCAAAAAAAAATGATATGCAACTCGTTTATCAGTCTCTGCTTAGTAACAAAAATTCTGGTGCCAATTGCAGCTGCAAATCAAGAACTACCTGTAAATGAACTGTTTAGATGATTGTTGGAGATGAGTCGCTAAAAATAAAGGAAGATCCATCATATGAAGACAAATAGATGACAAGTCTGTTGACCTACACAGAATTCTACATAAATTCATGTGTGTGTGTGTGTGTGTGTGTGTATGGATGCATGCTTATTTCTTCTTAAAGTAAATAAATAATACAGTATGTAAGCAAGCAACTTGCTAAAATAGTGTGATGCCCATTGAAGTCTTGACTACAGCTCCCATAATTCCTTGCCCTTAGTCATACTAGTCATTGGGAATACTACAGGGTCAAATCAATTGTGATTTATTCAGTAATTTAGTACCACAGACTTGCTCTACCAGGCGGTTAATTAATAGCACCACCTCTTTGAATCCAAGCATGTATTCTAAAAAATAAAACACCTTAGAATGTGTTCCCACTTCAAAAGTGCAGTTTTGGTGGCTTAACTAATTACATTAGTTTGGGGAAAGAATGCATCTTGTATTAATGAGTCCTGATCTTTAGAAATGCATTTGCCAGTCAAATTTCATCTCATTGATACATTTGGAAAGCTAGGACATTGGGGGTAAGGTACTGCAGAACTCAAAAGGATTTCCAGAACCTCTTCTTTAAAAACCAATTGCAGAATGATAGTTCCCCAATCTCTTCTTTTTCTTTCAATATAGAGAAATAGATATTACAGTATTTGTATTAGGGACAAGCAGCCCTGCTTTATAGTGAATCACAATATAGGACCCTTTTAATAAATACAATTCCTGACTGGCTTGTCTCTCCAGTGTGGAGAACCTTTCTGAAGCTCAACAGGTTCAGCTGATGAAATTCTTGTAAGCCAATCCCCCTTTTTCCCCCATTATATCATGCTAGAGAAACTAGAAGAATCTATTTCTTAGAAACAGAAAACTGACATAAAAAGACCTAGTAGTCCATCAACTCTGCCATTTTGAGTTTTTTTCTTTTTAAAGTATTTATTATCTTTATGTTCTACCTTATTTTATAATTTGTCAGGTGATGGGCATGTGTTTATCCTAAGCACATTTTACTCAGTTACTGATAACTGACCCACGACCTCCATTGAAAGTTGGTTCCAAGTTTCCACTACTCTCTGCATTTCTTTTCCAAAGATATAAATTTGACATAATTTGAAATACCTTTTCTTGAAGTGGAAAATCAGTACATAAATAGATCTAGTATCTATGTAAACTACCCTCCCCATCCTCTCTAACAGCACATCCATATTGGCTGAGGAAGATGAGAGTTTCAGATATGGGCTAACTAATCCCGAGAAATCCAGGAGCTAATGAAAAAGTTCTTTATTTCACACCCTGCACAAATACAATTCTCAGAAAGTTTGATCAGCTGCAGGCATATATTTAGAATTTGCCTACATGCAATACTGTTAAAACAACTTTGCTATTGATGCACTATGGATGCTTTCCGAAGCATGGTTACAAAGAAACAGGAGAATTCAACTTCCCATTCCATTTTAAATGTCTTCAGTCAGAACTGAAGAAGCTTCTTGGGTGAGAACGAAATGTCTTCGAGGAAAAATCAAAGTCCAGTTGCGTTTTGAAAAAGCATCTTTGGAACATTCCAATTTAACTGCTATTCCTGGCAATAAGGGAAGCCACACCTAAGGTAAAAGGAATAAGGGGACTACAACCACTACTGTGCGATTAGGGAAGGAGTTGGGTGGTCATTTGAGCTAGCCTCCCTGATTATAGTAGGCATTTACAGTTATTGCATTCCCAACAAATGGCTAGGATGTCCTATCTCGTTGAAAGATCTCCATCAAGGGAGAGCCCATCTTCTCAAACAACTCCTAATCCCAATAGCTATTTTGGGAAATTACCCACCTCTAAAAGTAAAGGTACATCTGAGAAAAAAACATGGGTTCTGAACAGATATGGAAGAATTACATCAAAATCAAACTGATTTAAATAACTAGAATCATGGTGCCCAGCTTGATACTGCAAGCCACGTGATCCTCAAATCCTTCAGGGCAGCCCAGAGTTTCTGCTAAAACAAAATCTTTAGTGTGATTCAAAGGGAAATTTATTAAATATTCACTCATTCATTCAATTTATATAGTTGATCAAAGAAGTGACTACGGGTGATGAATGATCACAAAAACAATTAAAATACAGCACAAAAAAGAAAAGCAAATAACAGATGAGATATTATAAACTATACATAATCAAGAAACTGACTGAGACCTCACATACTCGGGATCCCCGGCCAGGGCGCATAGCACAGGTCTTTAGGAGGGAAGGTAATGGAAGAACCTGTGCTATAGCAGAAAAGATGTGTCTTCTGGTCCTCACCAGCCAGCATTCATTTCTGAAAAAAGATTGCTATTTCTTAAATGAATAGGTGATAACTTACTATACAGCAAAGCATTAGCCTCAAGCATAGTCTGTAATTACAATAACCTTGGGCCTCAAGTAGACCATACAGGCTATCTTAAAAACTTAAGTTTAGCCCTGTGCTTTATTCCCCTTCTAGTACATAAAAGTATTTTATAATTGACCAAATGCAACATGGCAACCATTTAGTGGCAACCATTTAATATGGGCAGCGGAATTCTGGAAGCTGAAGTCCACCCATCTTAAAACTACCAAGGTTGAGAAATACTTATTTAATGAAATTAATCACAACATGTCTTCAAAACTCCAAATATGCAGATTGCCACAAAAAAGCTGGGAAATCTTGATTTATGATACACACATATCTGTTTGGATAGACATTTATCAGCAGTGTTTTAAAATGATTTTCTAAATGAGCAAGGTGTTGGATTTTATTACTTCAATGCTATTGTTTATTTATCTAGAGCTATTTATCTGTGAGCAACAGTGCTTCCCTGTATGATGATTAGCAATATCCTAGAAGGTATATTACATTATAAAATGATCTTATCTATTTGGATAACCAGTTACAATGGAGTGGATACAGATTTGAATATACATAGGAAATACCCTGTTATTGATATCCAATTTGAATCCTGTTATGACCATATCTGTAATGTGTGCAATGTCTTTCTAATATTAATTATCTCTATATTTCAGTGTTATTAAAAAAAATCTTTGTTAAGAGGTAGAATTCATAAAACTATAAAACTGATATACAGTATGACTTAAAAAATGAATACTTTTGATCCATTAACACTCACGTACAATTTTTAAAAAACGAAATAGCTGTATTCTACTATGTAATAAAATGGCTATATATTACTAAGAAGTTCAACTTCTATTGGTGTGAGGTCTGCATCTATTGTAAAAGCAATCAGGGCTACAATTCATTTTGGGAACAGGGTTCATAAGGGCTGAAATAGGCAATATCTGTAAATGTTAAAGCAGCCTTTGGTTAACTAATCTTCTCAAATGTAAAAGTACACAAAAAGGTCCAAGCTTTTAAGCATCCATTCCAGGGGGAAAGAACAAAACATATGTTGGCTACGTAGTTCCTGCCCCCATCACTTCTATCACCCAGCTGCACTGTTTATGCCATAAGCTATGACCCAACTGTATTAAAAGAGAATTCTGTTAAACAAAAATAATGAATTGTTTTTAAATTACATACATTAACTCAGATTGGCTGGGCAACCACCTATTGGAGAAACTTTAATCTGTATTCTTAAGACTTAGCATCTAAGAATGCTTTCTCTCTTTTTAATCCTATTTTATAAATTCAACCCAAGTTAACAACAAAATTTCTGGAGCTGTCCATTCAGCACCAAGCTCTCTTCAACAAATCCTGCTGTCACCTCAAAATAAACCTTTTTTAAAAAATTCCTATGAGCCAATTCTTATAACACGGATTTGGAAAGATGGGTTAAACATCAGTCAGGAGAAGTTTATATCACTATTTCTTTCGACTGAGGTGGGAATGTGAGGAAATCATCCCAGGAGAGGATAAACTGAGGGAATAATTATCCTAAGGAGAAGGAGTTTTAAGAGATCTATTAATCTAGAGTATTAGTATGGTATGCAGTTTTATTTCTGAGTTGCTTAGATTTATACCTCATGGTTCAGAGATGCCAAACAGAGGTTGAACCAAACTTAATGCAAAACAAAACGAGCAATTTTTTTCATGTCAAACCAGTGTTATACTGAGAAGTTGAAGTATATTTGTGATGTATTTATTTATTCCACACATTTATAAGGGTGCCCAAATTCTATTCTTATTATTATCATTCCACAAAATGTGTAATCACAGCTAATTCTTTAGCTGACATTGGCCTTTATATACACTGAGTTCTTCCCAAGAACATAGGAGTCATAGTGTAAAGGCAGAGAGTATGTGGATCCAAGCAGTGTGCCCTTTTTTAATTGAGTGATGGCAATCATTGTTCTTTAAATTTATATGCTGCCTAAGACCCAGCCAGTTAAATAGTATGACTCATGCAACATACAATGCAGCATACAACTTCAACTAAAAGAACACCATCATTTTAAAAAACGACATTTCCCTTATATATAAAATGGTAACCCAAATAGGATAATTAAACAATTAAAGGGGACTCCACTCAACTAGACCCAGATTGCTGAGGAAAAAGCTGGGTCTTGGTACCTTTTCTAAAGGCCACTAATTTGACACACATGGACTACACACATCTGGAATTAAAACTACCCTTAATAATCAAAATGTTGGCTTTACTGATGACAATAGACTCTTAGAATATAAAATCATGATTTCTTCAATGAAACTTACATACTTTTTAATACTTGGTAACATGATCTATTGTATATTAAACTAAAATCCTTCCTCTCTTCCCAGGATGAGAGACTGAATAGATCTTTGCTCCATTTTTATAAGAATGAGAAATGAGAAGGAATTGTATAAATTTTGCAACATATAGCCAATCCCACTTTAATCTCATATGAAAAGTATATAATGGCTGCTATGGTCCAAAGTTGTTATGGTAGTATTACCTAACCTAATTCCCTCCAGAATTAATTTTGAAATGTCTAGAATTCCTAATAGTTATGATGCCTGGAATTTTGGAGCATATAGTTCTCATAATTCTGGAAGCACCAAGTTGGAGAAGGCCATTGTAGAGACTGGGCCATGGATTTATTATGGGGTTGCTTTCCTGAGCTAGTGCATATCAACTGAATATCAAGAGGCTATCAAGCTAGTGGGTATCAACTATAATAGGGAGAAGAAACTATGACACTACAGATGTCCCTGAATTTCCAAAACATTGGCCATAAAAAGGTGAGGAATTTTGGAAGGTTTATTTTAGCAACAGACAGAGGGCCTCAAGTTCCCAGTACACATTTTGGAAATTATAAGTGATAATAGCTTGAGGACTTCATTAAATAGCAGCTCCAGGTCATTCATTAAATGTGAATTGGTAAAAAATATTCAGTAGAATGTTAGGAGAGAAGGCATATTTCAAATGCTTATCCTCTCCTTACAATTTGAACAACAGATCTGGAAATTTGTGCACACACTTGGCATTTATTCTCTACCTGCAACTACTGGGCATTTAACAGTATCTGAACATGGGAACTGGCTCTGAATGATGTGTTTATGCAGAGACTCTGTGATATTCAATATCTGATGATCATCCACAAGGGAAGATCGTCACATGGTGATGCAATCGTCAAGTGATGAAAAGCACTGATGTAAACTAGCCTGAATCTGTTTATGATATATAAAAACAGTGGCGCTGAGATTCTGTGAAGAAGAAAATAAATTGATAAATCAAGCAAATCCTGCTTCTCTGCAAAAATCTCACATGACAAATAATCCTGCAGAACTTGAAAGCTGGCAAAAATTTCCATGCCACTTGTGTTTCTCCTATCAAGACTTTAGATTACGGGGACTGGGGGGGGGGAAACCTCTGGGATCGGTCAATAATTGCAGTTTTTGCAGCGTCCTTCTGCCAGTTATCCCTCCTCCTCCTCCTCCTCCCCGCCCCATCCATACCGATCTGTTTGCTCATTATCCTTTCCGGCTGCCTGGAGGAATGTCTGATACCATCAGATCAGACCCAGGCCTCCTGGGAAGTAGAGAAGGCAGGCAGGCAGGCTAGGCTGCCCTAGCCAAAAGCTTCAAGGATCTTAGAAAAGCAACACCGCGCTTATGTCTTTTTCCTGCTTCAGTCTCTCAGCTAAACTGCTTCCAGCTTTCAATTAAACTCCGCCTCCAATTCTCTGAGACCACCCATAGCCCCAGTTTGATTATTTCAGAGGTTATTTTATTTTATTTTATTTTATTGTTTCCCTTTTTGGTTTGGGTCTCTCCCCCCCCCCGCCTTTTAAATCAGCACTGCAAAGCGTCAAGCTCCACCTCCAAAGAAAAAAAAAAAACCAGCCCGGATCTGGATGTTTCCGTCCTCTCTTGCTTTACTCTTCTTTTGCTTGATGGTTTTGATTTTGGATGCAGACGCTGCAGGAACACGATAACAAGCAGAAGTGGTGGAGGATTCAGAGAGATGATGGGAGAAGATGGAAAGACTTAGAAACTGCAGTGATGAGATCCTTAGATCTCTAGGTTTTTGAAGATGTCTTGGTGCCTCAGGTAAGCCACGCTTCTGTATCCCCCAACCTTTCCCTCTTGTGTTTATATGTTAGTTTCAGCGCCACAATAAATTTCCGACATTTTTGTAGCTGAGAAAGAGCCTGAAGATAAAGAAGGAGGACAATATCACCAATGAATTACATTTGGGCCTTTAGCTTCAAAAGTGATATTTCGTCCAGTCAACACTAAACTATTCCAATCTTCCTCAGGTTTTGATTTTCTTGTGTTGAAGCTGATCTGTTGCCTTGTGACTTAGCTGTCGTCCCCTGTTAAAGGTTTCTTCCCACCCCATGTTTCTTTCTGATCCCACCTGGAAAGGAGAGTTGCAGAGATTCCTAGAAGTCTGATAGGAGAAGAGAAGGAAACGGATCTCCTGGAGGAGATTTCAAAGCAAATCAACAAATGGATAAAAATCAAATAAATAAAAAACAAATGGATTAAAAAAGACCTCCGATGTCCTTTCCAGCTCTTTTCTGATTGGTCAATCAGGGTTGACTTCTTATTATGAAGTAAAGGCAAGGCAGGGGACAAACCAGTACTTTGCTACATTTGAAAGTCCCCACCCTTTGCAGATTGGTGTGTTATAATCTGGCTTTCTATCAGTCATTCTTACTATAAAGTCTCCATCAATTTTAGTAACCCAGTTATATTTGTTATCTTGTGGAAAATAAACTTCTGTTGAAATGCAGATAATATTTTGAACACGAACGACTTATTTCCCTTTGGCACAGTCCCCAGTTTTCTTTCTCTGCTCAGCTTTATTGGACTTCTTCAACTGCAAGGGATGACTATATTAATCAGCAGGAAGCCGGCAAAAAAAAACAACTCAACAGTACTTTCACACTACTTAATAAACTTGCTTAGTTTTGCACTGTTCACTAAATTAAATCCCCGGCTGTGCTTCCAAACCACAGGTTGGTGGGTGGAATTCCATCTCTTCTCTATTCTATTGCCTTTCACCAATCCATGAAGAGATTTTAAACATCCAGTTAATCCTCCCCTTCTCCCCCACCCCCATGAATTGGGAAAGAGGTGGTGCAGTGACTGCAGTGCTCATGTGGATTGGCGTGGGGGAGGGAACCTGGTTTGGAAGTCCAGAGTAGCTTTCTGACATTTGCTTCTTCCTCTCAATCTGCCCTGCAAGGATGTTGTGAACTCAGTAGCAGAAAGGTTCCACAGAAGCTGAGCTGTTTCTTGGACAGCAGCTTGCACTCTTTTGCAAAGAAGACATGGATTAAGCTGATGGGTTCGATGCTATTGTACATGAGGGAGGGGAGAGGGAATGTACAGGTAGGCCTTGTCTGTGCTGCTGGCCTTTCTGGCAAGCTTTCTAAAGGATAGGTTTGTCTTCCATTTCCTTTTACCGAATTTTCTTCCTTTCCTCTCTTTATTTTGCTACAAATGTCCCCAAAGCATTTCCTTCCCTGTTTGTCTTTTCTTTTTGCTTCTCCCCCTCTCTAGTGATGCCAGATACCTGGGAGTTTTGAAAGCACAGAAGGCAGGAGAGTATCAGAAATGAAAACAACAACAACAACAGGCCGTCCTGTTTCCAACTCATGCCTAAATGGACTTTGGTGGTGGATACATTTGGTAGCAAGAGTGTCTGGACGAAGCCCCAGTTATGTAGGAGATAACAACAAACCATTTCCAGAAACAGGGCAATATCCCATACACATTCACAGTTCTCTATAGGGATATCCACTTGTCTGAATGACATACTAATGTTCCAAAGGAAAGCTGCTCTACACCATTTCTTTCTCTCTCTCACACACACAAAGACAAAATTTTACTGGCAGCTGCAATAAACATTAATACGAGTATAGAACAAGTACTTATAAGAGAGCACCTCTTACTCCATTTTGAGACAATCACAGAGATCTACAAATGATTCCTGTTTGCAAGGATGCACATGGGAATGCTTTCTAGGCTTCAGCCTTTTTCTCTCCTGGCTCTGACAAAGCTAGTAAGGCTTTTTGGATGTCCTTGATTCCTCTTGATGATATCCCTCTTTCCTCTGTTTATTTTCCATCTTCTTCCAACCCTAACGCACCTCCTGCCCTCTCTTTCCTGCCCAGGAGATTCCATCTCATTTCTCTAACAGGCAAGCCTAAGCAGTGGCTAACATGCAGCCCAGACATGTGGGATTCCCCCCCCCCTCCTTTCTCCTCTATATTCCATTTGATCTCCAGCTTTCTCATCAGGCTAAGGAAATTCACAAAGCTTTTGTGTCAGAGAGACGGGTGGGGTTAGATATGGAAAATTGGCCAGCGGGGTAGCCTGGCTAATGTTAACAATTGTTTGATGGAGTGGAGAGGCCTATCAAGCCACAGTGTCATGCAAATATTAAATGCACGTACAGTACAGAATGAATTTCCACCCCCATACAAGAAAGGAATCAGTGAGCCTCACAGCTTTAAGATTGGTATGTTCCATCCTTCTTTATTAATATGTTCCAGTCCGATTTGCCTTCCTTTCCCCTCCACTCCCCAGTCTACAAAGAAGCAGCATATGGGGTGGGGGGGAGGGGAAACATGTGGGGGTGGGTGAGAAATTAAAGGTTGACTTGTTTAGATGCTTAAATCAAGGCATTTTCAAAATGGCTGGAGAGCTTTTTATTTTTGCATTGTTTAATTCTGCACTTGCTGGTTTTCCTTTGGCTTTTTACTTCACACTGCTGTTGCTTTTATCCTATCCAAATTACAAAGCTGATTTAGTAAGAATTTCTCATTGTTATTTACATTTTATGTTTTCAATAAGCCTTTATCCCACAAAGTTTCTATGAAACCTGTACTCGGGAATTATTTTCCATTGGTTTCTAAGTTTTGATACAGTGCTAGAGTTTGCAGGAAACTTTAAAAAAAAACTTTTAATGTTAATCTTTTCCCAGTCACTAAGTTGTTTTTTTTAGTGTTATACAGTTATGGCACTTTGTTATAAATAATGTAAGGACTTTTTTTACAATGGAAATGTAGGCTAGAAATATTGTAAAATAAGTAACTCTAGATTATTTGATAGCCTGTCCAAACTCTAATAAATAAAGCATATAATAGAGATTCTCCCTCTCTCTCTTTCACACACACACATATACATATTAATCCTTTAAAGAATTCCTAAGTATTCACATACTTATGTAATTGTTTACAAGAAAATTCAGTGGAAAACCACACTACTTGGACAGGTAACATTCCGTGCGCCTTTGGCGTCTAGTCATGCCGGCCACATGACCACGGAGATGTCCTCGGACAAGCGCTGGCTCTTCGGCTTTGAAATGGAGATGAGCACCGGCCCCTAGAGTTGGAAACAACTATCACGCATGTGCGGGGGAACCTTTACCTTTACCTTTACGTATAATTGTTTACAAGAAAATTCAGTGGAAAACCACACTACTTGGACAGGTACCACCATCTGGGCAGGCAGAAATTGATGGTAGATTTCAGCAGGTATGCATAAAAAAGTGTATTTACAGCATTTAAACTATAGATTACCCTCCTTTGCTGTATTTGAAGTTTTTTTAAAAAAAAACAGATTAAAGAAGAAAAAAACCCTATAAATAGAGAACAGCCTGTTGCAAGTGCCTGTCAATGATCAGCCTCTAGGCTGAAGCTTCCTGATGGGAAAACTATTGATTATTTGTTACATTTATGTCTTTCTGTATCCTCTTTTTGGGGACATGTGAGGCCACCGTTCATCCCAGACATAGAGTGTTTACAGCCTCAAGGTCAGATACAGACCTACGGTTTTTTTCTAAAATTTTTGGCTAGAAATGGTACCCTTATCGTCATGCATAAACCACTTTGTAGGATTATTTTCAGTCCATTGGGGCCACAAACAAGTGAAATGAATCTAATGCAACCTTTATATTGAGGCCATCTCCTAATATAAAGCATCAACCAGAGCTTCTACCTAGTAAACCTTTTTTTTTAAAAAAAACTGTAAAATTTTGACAATAAATTGTTTTATAATTGTAATTTATTTTTCAGTGTTAAGAAACAAATTTCATTCAAAAATATAGGAGAAGTAATTGTTAGTATGGCATTACAAGAGTTGGCCTGTCATGTCAGATAAGCAGAATTGCTAATAGGCCTCCAGCTGCATTTTATGCCAACACTGATGCCTAAGAATGTATTTTTGGAGATGCATTTTCAAACAAAGCAGGATTTGATCTGTTTCCTGAATTGGGGCGGAGTTGCTAATTTTTTTTTTTTTGCTTTATTTCTCCATATTCTGGAGTGCATTGAAAGACTCAGTTATGGTTTTTATGTACTCCCTCTTTCTCTTTGTGTGTGTTGATCCCTTTACAGATTGACTTCATCATGTCTTCCTCCAAGCTCCAAGATGCAGATGAAATATTTGGTAAGTACTGTATGCCTTTCCATCTTCATGCCATCTGTCTTCGATCCAGTGACTACTTCCTTAGCAGAAATATATGAATCCTACTGAGATCCTTGTTGCAGACAATATTCTGATATCAAGGCTGGAAGGGCAAAAGAGATGCATGAAGTTACTCCAAACCCACATAATTTCCAACTTCCACTCCCAGATGTGCAGGAACATAGGTTTTCAGTGAGAGGGAACAAGTTGGGGCAAATGACATCTACGTGCAAATGCAGAGATTTGCATAACTGTTTCAGCTATCAGAATGTAGGCATGCCATGGAATCATTTGTACAATGATATCAGAGGGTGTGTGCTGTCCTTTCAGGCACCATTGCAATTTGCTGAAGATGGCACTGTTTACGAGTTGGTGTGGTGGGGAAACTCATAGCATATGATTTGCATATGCTTAGAGATATTCTCACCATATATCCACTTCATAGAGTCATTTAAAGTTTATGCCAAATTCAGACTGGCAATGGTTTTTCTTGCAGCAGAAGTTTATGAAGAAATCTGGGACCAGCAAGTTGATCGTTAAGTGAAACGATCACTAAGTGAAACCATGACTGGGTTTACAAACTTAATTTTGCTGTATAGATCTATGAAGGTCATAAATGCAAAAATTGGTCATAAAGCTACTTCTTCATCACCATTGTAAAACAAAGCAGTTGCTAAACAAGGATATCCTACATTTCGAGGAGGTTTGAGATGAACTGCATCTTTAAAGCAAAGTAGCACTTTTTCACTGAGGTGGAATCGCTATGACACTTTCCTCTCATATAGCCTAATAGTATTATACCTAGCCCAGGGGTCTGCAACATTGAGAACTTTAAGACTTGTGGACTTTAGCTCCCAGAATTCCTCAGCCAGCATAGATTGCAGACCCCTGACCTAGTCCAATGTTGTCCAATTTGATTGGCAGAGGCTCAGCTTTGTGGGAGCCTTGCCAGAAGAGTTTCTGAAGACTGAATTTGGGCAAGATGTGGCTGATTTTTTGTTAGAATTCCACATCTCATTGTTTTTTTAGACCATGTTGCTTGATATGGCTTACCTATAATATTTAGCATGCATAATGGCCCTTCCTCCTATTTTTTCCACAACCACAACAGTATGAGATGGGCTGGACTGAGAGAAATTGACTGGCTCAACCAGCTAGCTTCCATGCCTATGGAAGGAGTAGAAATTATAGACTCTCAGTTCCTTGTTTACTATCTTAACCAGTACAACAAAATGGCTCTAATTTTTTGTGGCCCATTCTCCCAATAACTTTTGGGTCGGTATTCTCATAAAACAGCTCTCTTCCAAAATTCATGTGCTTCAATTCCTGACAGAATCATTGAACAACGGTGCACATTCAAAAATGTGCATAAGCATTCATTAGGCATTATAGAGCTATACAATTCTCATGATGTGGCCAATTATCTCCATGCTCAACTTAGGACATAGCTGGAAAGTAAAGAAACCAACCAGTACATTTTGATATTGTTGGTATGACCTTCTGTACTGCCTGCTGGGCATTTTCCATTTCTACTCTTTTCAATTCAGCAGGCTGGAGTTTGAGGGCAGAGGCAGAGAGATTGTGTTGGATTTTGGAGGGCACCTTTTAGTCTGTGACCCTGCCTGGAATTATAGCACCTAAAAACATAGATATGCAAGCCATCCAGAACTGGACTTAAGATGGGCAGCTGTACAAATAGTTTAAATATATACTCTCTCCTGGGTTGCAGGGGAGGGAACTTGCATATTTCCAAACAGGAATTTTTAATTAAAATTTCATAAAGTATATGAAACATTTTTTTGGAAACTCTCAAACCAGTGTAAACATTTTGGAGGACAAAAGGGCATAGCTCAGTTTAAACAAATAGAACTATTGCGGCTGGTAGAAGTTTTAAAAATATCTGTAATTAAAGTAACTAACAGGTTTTTGGTGAATTTCTGATCATTGGTTTAAAGGTCCTCTAATTTGGATCTGCTATTTTATAAATACATCTTGAACAAAATTAATATAATTTATGTTGAATTTAACAAGTTATAAAAACATTGTTCTGTCTTGATTCAAATCTGCAGTTGGTCACTATTATTCAATTAGTAGTCATGTCTGTGAGGCTTTGGCATCATAACTGAAAGACTTGATGCCAAGAATTAAAGATGTGATTGCAATATTGAATTAAACAAAGAACAGAATACAATCATTTCCAATTTTTGTAAAATAATCAGCTGCAACAATACCATTAAATCAACTCCAAGGGCCTTATTTAATTTCAAATCTTCAATTATTTAACCTACTTTCATTTTGGAGAATGTTCATTAACTCTGTGAATTTCTGGTAAAGGAATGATCTTAAGAATCTAAAATATAATCTAGTCTGTTTAGATCTCTGTATTAGGACATGTATAATTAAGCATAAAATGGTGCTGTGTTTTACTTCTTCAAAAAGTTCCTCCACCTCCATTTATATGCAACGTATTCATAGTTCTTCAGAGTTACAGGGATTGTGTTGAGCCTATATTTATTAAGGCTTGACAATAGCAGTTGAATTGCACATGGATGCAAACTGGCAAGTGTGGAAAGACAGACTGCCTGAGCAGAATAAGAGCACCTGTTCCCCTTCCTTCCTCCCTCTCCCTTCTTGGCCCTCCCACACCATCAGGACGACCCAGCAGCCAATCAAACCACACCTGTCAATCAAACCACAGCGTTTGGCAGGAGGCAAGAAGGAGGGAAGACAAGATAGGTGCCCCGAAGTACTGCCAGTACAGATCACACAAGGAAGAAGTAAATAAAAAGAGCCAAAAGAAAAAAAAAGTTAAAGAACGAAAATGTCCCATTGAGAAAAAGCAACAGGAAAGAAGGGAGTGGCTGAAAAACCTGGAGAGAGAAACATTTACGGTATTTCATTCAGACGGTCTGAAATAAAGGTTCTTCAGTCTGTTTCCTCAGATGGAGCAAAGATTCAGAAGAAGAGATGAATCAAGAAAAACAAACCAGGAATAAACAAAAAGAAAATATAAAGAAAAAATAAAGACTTTAACAGAAATTTTGTGGTTGTTAGCTGCAAAGTCGTGTCCGACCCATCGCGGCCCTATGGACAACGTTCCTCCAGGCCCTCCTGTCCTTTACCATCTTCTGGAGTCCATTTAATCTCACGCCTACTGCTTCAGTGACTCCATCCAGCCACCTCATTCTCTGTCGTCCCCTTCTTCTATTGCCCTCAATCTTTCCCGGCATTAGGCTCTTCTCCAGTGAGTCCTTCCTTCTCATCAGGTGGCCAAAGTATTTGAGTTTTTAACAGAAATAGAAAGCAGCAAATGAAAAAGAGCTGATAGAAAATAGTTAAAATAAAAAATAGCTTGACTATTAATTTCTACAATAATTATAGGCATTTATAATTTACAATTTCCTTTTCCTTCTATTTTAAGCTTTTCTTTTGTAAAGTACATCCCTGCCCCCCCCCATCTCCACTGAAAGAAAGTATAAAACTCAACCAACTGCCAAGTTTTCAGTGCTTTATAGCCATCGAGACCGTTCAATCTAGTTATTAGTTTGGTGTTTTTTTTAAAAAAAATCCATGACAGAAACTAACTCTAGTTCCTATAACAGAAGTTTACTGTAATACATTTCACAGGTTAAATATTTCCAAATGATCTTCAAGACCAGCTCAATGGAAAGTAAGCTAATGAAGTCCAACCACGAGGTGACAAAGGAATGAGAGATCTTTGCTAATATCTTCTGCTTCTGGAAAGGCTGCAATCGATGCACCAACTGAAGCTGGGTGAGGGTTGTCCTAGCCATGGCCTCCTCCTGTTCTTCCACATGAATCATAAATCTATCAGCACAGCTAGATTGCAAGTTTGCTCTGCCATGGGGAGTACAACTCCATTCAGAATCAAAGCTGGACCTGTGTGGGAGTCAGCTGGCTTTAGAATCAGCGACAACTCTGGCAGAGGTTGACCTGAGCTTGTTTCTCCCCCACCCACCCACCCATTCAGACCTTAGTAACAAGACTTTCTTTGTATTTACTGTTCAGCTCAGGATGGAGATACTGTATATAACTGCCTGCCATGATACTTCAGTGCTTGTGGATTTTTACTTTAGCAACTTCATGTAAATGTTGAAATTTGAAGACTTTTGATGTTACGCAGTCTTTAATCTGGATTACATTTAACTCCACTAAAAATTATTTTGCTTACTTTCCATCTTTGTGTCCTATGAGATTTACACATTGTTTTGTCTATAGACTAATCAAAGAGAGCTAGTCTTCGTAAGAATGCTTCTAGTTTTGACAATGTGCTTCTGTTGTCACTACTATAACTTTGGGAAAGTGGACATGAGATCCTACACAACACCAAACAGTCCTTCCTTCATTATTAGCTTTTTACTTCCTTCATCATTATATTTTTATTTCTATTTCTTACCCACCTGAAAGCTGCCTTAAAATTGGTGGATGTTAACATAATAATTTAATTAATGACACTCAGAATAAAGCTGAATTTTATTTAGCATGTTAAGCAAGTCCGGTTTACTCTTTCTGAGCCCATGTAACATATTCATACTCTGGCAAGAATACCACAATTTCACTCAGAATAAATCACATGAACCAAAATGAAGCTTGATTCTGCTTTTCTGCCTGCTTAGACTATACCTCAGTTAATGCAAATGACTTACACCTGCAAGTTAAGAGGCTGGCTCTCACTACCCTTGCCATATTGATGGCCTGGGTTTTTTTTTTTTTTTTGGTGATGATAGATTCAGAAAATCCAGTTGCATTAAGAGGAAAATGGGGCAAGGAATTGACTCATATCATTTGGCAGGGGATGAAAAAAATCTGTTCCTTGATTCTGTGTGAATGAGATATAGATAAACAGATTTTCCATTCTCTGCAAAAGTAATGCTTACATTAAGTTTATTCAAACATACCATTCCCTGGGGTACCAATATTTGAGAATTTTGCAATTTACATGGAATTCTCAGCATAGATTTAATTTTCTCACATCTGAAACTGATAGCGCAAGAATTCTCTGGCCAAGAATATTCATAAAGTCTAAATGTTAGTTTTCCAAAATTCAGCAGGTCCTATTTGTTTTTTATGCTCACTGCTGTTTGATATTTCATGCCCTTTAGTATTAAGGTTTCATATTTTTTATTCTGTGTGATAAATAGTAGCTAACTCAATACTCAAAAGATACCGGTACTCAGCTGTACATAGGACTATACAGTATATGTGGACACAGAGAAAAATCTCTGAGTGTGTACACAATTTATGTTATCTGAAATTAACCAGCTTACTTGATTCATTCAGTGCATGGAACGAAATAGTACCTAGGGAAAATGTTCTTGAAATGGTAGCTATATACAGCAAATGATGCAATTGTGTCTCTGCATGTGGGAGAGAATTTGAATACTTAAGAGCTCAGGCTGTGTGTGTGTGTGTGTGTGTGTGTGTGTGTATAAAAGAGGGGGAGAGAGATGTACAATGGTATTATTAATCTATGAATTGTACTGTATCCATGAATAGGAGCTACCCACAAATATGTGTGCAGTGTAACTCACCTGTCACTCTTCTTATCTGTTATAAAAACCACTTTGGGAGGATATGATGACTGATAACAGAGCAGCAGGAGCAAGATGCTTATTTCCTCAACAAAACGTTCAATAAGAAAGAATAAATGAAAGTATTTTTCTGAAATAATTAGGATGCAATTCATCACTTGCTTGCTTGTGAGTAGGCTCTGTTGAATCTTCTAGAAATAGAACAGTACAAAATAACAGAGTTGGAAGGGACCTTGGAGGTCATCTAATCCAACCCCCTGCTCAGGTAGGAAACCCTATTCCATTTCAGACGATTCTCTAGTCTCTTCTTAAAACTTCCAGTGATGGAGCATCCACAACTTCTGGAGACAAGTCGTTCTATTCAATATAGAATATGCATTTAGCACAAATGAATACTTGGGTGAGAAGATTGCATTGCCATCAGTGTTTATCAAAATCAGTTGACATCCAATTGATAGTGAAAGTCTATATTAGACAAGATTACTTATACAGCAATACCTATAGGATAGCATTTCAAAGGTGACTTTCTCAAAATTAGTAAATGTGGCATGTTGTGCATCAGTTCATTTAATTTCTCAAAAGAAGTACATTTTGAGATAAAATAGGTCTTGATTGTTCACCTTCTTCCATCTCTTTGGAATTAAAATGTAATGTCTATGTAGCTATATAACATACTTACCTATTCAGATTTTGTAGAATTGTACATCTTGGCAGCTCCAGCTTGTGTGGGCAATGGAATGCTGGGACATATAATTTAGCAATATTTGAAGGATTATAGGTCTTCCACCTCTTATCTTGCTTTTCTATTTTGAAAACAGTGTATATTGAGATAATTCCCATATGACTGGAATAGTGGGACAAAGCAGGCTGAAAGTTGTGATACATTTAATTAGCACATCTGATCTCAGATTCTACATTTTTTACTCAGGTGTAATGCTATCAATTCTGTGTCCATCTGGTGTCTTTTAATTCAGAAAGTTAACTTTTGTAGGGAAAATCCAACCTACACTCTAAGGCAGAGACTGATCTTTGGCCTTGAAAACATCATATATGTATCCTCATTCTAGCATAACCATTTCCATGAGGACAGAGTAAGAGATGCAGCTAAAGTCAAGTGCACCATATAGTGAATCTAATACACAACAGCTTGTCATCTGGATGTGACCTTGTGTGCAAGAAATCACTATAGGTGGGTGAGCATATGCTTGATGGAGAGCAAGTACCGGTAGGAAGTGTGGAGAAAATTGTCTTGTTGATGCCTTTGCTCAATGGT
This sequence comes from Vipera ursinii, assembly GCF_947247035.1. Lineage (NCBI taxonomy): Eukaryota > Metazoa > Chordata > Lepidosauria > Squamata > Viperidae > Vipera > Vipera ursinii. The sequence goes on from NC_139517.1 coordinate 30,201,403, forward strand.
CAAGAATCTCCATGGAGACAGGGTCTGTAATAATCCATCAATCCCATAAGAAGCTGTTTAGTATAATTTGCCATCTCCAGCTTCCCATCGTATATTTATAAAAGAGGATGCTGAATGTCAGTGTGTTCCTCTCTTCTCTGAACACTCTTTCTGTATCTTCCCTCCCTTTTAACCCCTTCATTCCATTGCCGTCTTCTTTGCGCCTCTCCTGGCGGGGGGGCGATTCATTTGAACTGCCTTCCTCCCTTTCCTTCTCTTGGCTGCATTTTCCCTGAACGCTGTCTTGTACACTTGCTCCTTGTCTCTGTGCTGTTCTTACTTCTCTCTGCCTTTTCTTTATGATCCCTCCATTTCTCCCATTCTCTCCAACGCTCTTTTTTGCCTGCCCTCTCTTTCTGGTCCCTGCCCCATTCTGCTCCCCTTCCCGTTTCTCTCTTTCACTCCCAGATTTTAATGATGTGATTCCAGAGACCCAGAGGCTGGACAGTAGCTTACAGAAGGCCCGTGCCCAACTTTCAGCCAAGGGCAGGAGACAACGCCCCTCTCGGTCCCGCTTGAGAGACAGTGTCAGCTCAGCAGAAGGTGATGATATCTTGGACAAGAAGGTTGGTGCCCAGGTGCTATTCACTTATATTGCTCAAGAACTATTGGTGCAGCCATTTATCATATTTTATGCATTTTACACTAACAACATGGTTGTTTTGACTTCAGCTTAGCATGTTGAACTAATAATAAAACAAATACAGTGTACTCTTGATGTACCATTTAAAAGAGAAAAGGAATCAGATATTTTAAAAGTACTGTTTTATTATTATTATCTTTTTATTCTTTATAAAAACAAAAATGTGTTCAAAAATGATTATGAATGAACATATAATTACTGAAAATATACAGTTATTATTCAGTATAAATATTAGTAATAGCAATAGCATTTAGACATGTATGAACGAACAAACGAATGAATGAATGAACCTTTATTGTCAAAGTACAACCATGTATACATTGAGATTGGCTGAGCCTCCCTTCGTTGCCCCCCCCAACTCACAGGGCAACAAATCCACCATCTTATTACACCATGTGAGCTAATTGCACACAACACACCGGCCTTGCAATCAATCATACATAAAGTTATTTCCCGTTCAAGAGCCTGACAGCCCATGGATTGAAGCTGTTCTTCAGCCTGTTGCTACAGCTGGCTATACTCTTGTATCTCCTACCCGATGGTAGGAGAGTAAAGAGGTACTGACCAGGGTGTGAGTTGTCCCTGAGAACTTTCCTCACTCTTCCAAGGCAGGGAACCAGTTCACAATGCTTTACAGCCCTCTCTAAGCAGTTTACAGAGTCAGCATGTTGCCCCCAACCATCTGGGTCCTCATTTTACCAACCTCAGAAGGATGCAAGACTGAGTCAACTATGAGCCGGTGAGACTCGAACTGCCAAACTGCTGGCAGCCGGGAGTCTTCAGAATTAGCCTGCAGTACTGCATTCTAACTACTGTGCCAGCGCGGCTAAAAAGAGTGTATTAAATGAATTTATGATTTAAAGAAGTGCAAAGTATTGAATTTAATGGCAAAATCTCCACTGTATTCTTGTTTTAAAATGTTTTTAATAAGAAGAAAGGTCTGCTGTTTTTGCAAGGATGTCACGGTATGTATCCCAATTTTGAAATTGTTGTGGCTCACTATGGACACAACTGGATCGATAGCTAATTTTAGGATAATCTGTGTACATTTACAGAAAAGCTACTAGATGTGCTGAGTAGGAAAACCCCATGATCACTTTCTAGCTTCAACATCTTGAGCTGAATTAGAGCAGATATCATCTGGAGGAGCTATTATTTCACAGGTTTCATGGCTTTTAAAACAAGTTCCCAAACAGAACCTTTGTGTTCTGCAATCAGTTTCTCTACAGCTGATGGCCATATTCAAAAGGGAGAGGTTTTTCAATTTATTTAATATTTTTATATAGTTGACGGGGGAAATGGTTTTAATTTACAGATAATGAGCAATCAAGAAATGAAACAAGTTTCAAACATTAAGATACAACAGGCTTTAAAAGCCACATCACTATTTTAGCTGCCATTATTTGGTCCAGTGGTTAAAACACCAAGCTAAAAAAAGGAGACTATGAATTCTAGTCCCATCTTAATCAAGAAAACTGGCTGGGTGATTTTGGGCCAGTCACTTTCTCTCAGCTCAACTCACCTCACAGTACGGGAAAAATAGGAGAAGGAGGATCAGATATGTATGTTGCCTTGAGTTAATTATAAAAATAAAGACTGGTTAAATAAAATAAATTTACATTTTACCCGGGGTTTTCTTATATTTACCATCTACCATAGAATAAAGAAACTATTGCATACACATACACAAATATATGCATGCATTTGTGCACACATAATAGTTTATTTTGAACATTCGGTTCACACACACACACACACACACACACACACACACACAGAGAGAGAGGGAGAGGGAGAGAGAGAGAGAGAGAGAGAGAGAGAGAGAGAGAGAGAGAGAGAGAGAGAGAGAGAGAGAGAGAGAGAGAGAGAGAGAGAGAAGGATGGCGCAGGGGTGTCAAACTGCCAGCCCGCGGGACAGATGCTTCATGCTGAAACCGCACCCACCCCATTGCCAGCAATGGCAAAAAAGTCGCAATATGTTGCGACATGTCATGTGACATTGCAAGTTTCATACCCCTGGCCTAAAGAAACCAATGCTGGGAGGGGGGAATATAGATCTGCTGCTCCTCCCACCAGTCTTCCCAAGCATTTTTCCTGGATGCTCCCTTCTTAGAAAAAACAATACCACTATTCACTATCCAGTTGGCTGGCCCTCTATCCAATAGTCTTTTTACTGGAAGAGCTTCCAAACGATGCCGTATGAGACAGTCATGGTGGCTAGCTTTATAGCTGCTACAGCGATCATTTTGAGGTCCCCTTCCTGTCATTTCCAAAAGTGATATCCTATGTTGCAGTGACATTCTACTCTGAAGAAGTGCCTGTTTTAGGAGCAATGAGGCAACTATTTTGGGCAGCTCATGGTGCCTTAATCACAGTTTATAGCTTTAAGTAACTGTTTCCTTTGCTTAATCAAAGGGTTAGCTCAGAAGTAAATTTTGCTATATTCAGTAGGGATTGCACTCAGGATATAGATAGGCTTTTTAAAAAACCTTCATTCATTCATTTTATATACTTCTCTTTCAATATCCATCTGAACATTATCCAGAATGCCTAGTACTTAGAGCATGCTGGCTTTTGTTCAAGAAAATAGAGTGCTGTACTCTCTGCCAAAAACAATGAGTTAGATGATGATAAGACAATAATGATCAATATATAAAGAGAAAAAGAAAGGAAAGAATAGCAGTGATGGAAAGTAAGGATTGGCCCAGTTGGATTTTGACTACAATTGCCAGCTGGTTAAGAACATAATGATCATCTAATTTAGTTGAACAAATAATCCATTGGGTTGTGACAATGTCCTATGTGACCATTTCTTTTGCCATATGGGAAGCTATGTTATTAAAATATATCACCAGTTGCCAATTCTGCCAACAGCTGAAATGGATGTATTCAGACTATGTTCCCAGGATACCCAGAGACCTGAGAATTCTCAGAAGACACACTGAAAGTGCATAGTTTGGGAGAAGTTAATATGTTAGAAATGTATTTCTGAAATAAACTTCATGTTTCTTTCTATGTCTTTCTGAAGGGCACCCTCTCCCCTGGGTGTGCCTGGATGAGATTTGTTGGGATGTCTCTGAGATGAACCCATGCAACCTGATCTCCGCTTTCCTCTCCAGGTGGGCGAAGGCTGTGGAAGCCCAATCTATCACCTGAGATCCCCTCTTCATGACTCCCTCCATGCCTCATCATCTCTCCCTGGTTCCTCAGTCTTCACTCGCACCATTGAGTTTTCCTTTGATGCCTCAACAGTACAGAGGTCCCTGGAACAGGAAGAGGTTTCCTCCTCTCCTCTCATCCGCTACCGACCCCTGACCAACACCCCCTCCCAGGAGGGCTTAGGGAGCACGCCCACCAGCTCTTCTCCCAGGTCCTGTCCCAGCTCAGACAGCTCACCCATCTATGCACGAAGAGAGAGGCACAGTGAAGGTAACACCTGGCTTAAAACATTTGAAATTGGGGAAGGATGAAAGAAGAGCTAGAAATGCTATAACTGTGAAAAGCAAATTCAGCTCCTCTCAGACCAATTGGTTGCAAAGGATATTTGGGGTTTTGAGTTTAAACTGCTCTGGTTCTTGCCTGGATGTGAAAGAGAAGCAGGTATTGAAATGTCCTCCTTAGTACTGTTATTAGAAGATAACAGTTCTCTCCTTTCCATATAGTTACTCAGCTTACCTGATAATGTTAAGAGGGTCCCAGTCATCTGTCTCTAGTACCAAAAACACTTGAGTAAGCTCTAGCACCAATTAAAATGTTAACATTTTTTTAAACAATAAAAGTATTTGGAATTCCTCTCTCCAAGCGGAAGAAAACGCATATACATGCTGGATCCCTTGTGGTTATAATTACAGTTCTATCATATTATGAAATAGGGCAGGGGTAGGCAGGGGGTAGACAACCTTGGTTCTTTTATGACTCGTGGACTTCAACTCCCAGAATTCCTGAGCCAGCATAGCTCAGCATAGAAACCTCTCCCTTTCCCCTCAGCATGGCTGGCTCAGGAATTCTGTGAGATGAAGTCCACAAGTCATAAAAGAGCCAAGGTTGCCTACCCCTGAAATAGGGCGTAGCTAGGCTATTTTCAGTCTATATTCAGGTGCACCTGTCCCAAAATCTTTTCCCAAGATGCTGAAGGGCCTTTCTTGTTGGTGTCAAGGAAACTATATCTTACATTTTGATTGATTATTGGTTTATTTGTTAACATTATCTTCTGGATTTAATTGCATGTTTTGACATGAAATTGCTGGCTGCTGATGCTTTATTATGGCTGTACAAAAATATATTTAGTAAATGAAACAACTAACACATGGACATTTTGTATTTTAATTGTGGCCTCAGATCCTGTGGGGAGCAACATATCTCGCCCTATGGGAGATTGTAGGGGCAAAGTAATTGCCTTAAGCTTTGTATGTTCTTTTCACAAGAGCAAAATCTTCTCCAAATTAAAAAAGAAAAAGGAACAAATATATATGTGAACATACCCATTCTGCCATTGTCAAGATTTTATTGGCTAGGCAATCTGAGACTCTTGGATTTGCCCCCCTATGATTTTTTTTAGAATGCCACATTTAACTCTTTAAAGCTTCCCTTCCAACTCCTTCCCACAATTTTATTTTACTGCTCCCCTCTCATAGAAACTTGGGTTTGTTTTCAGTTATAACTTTCATTATATTATTTATTCTAGTTATATAATGTTCTCTAACAAGGATGAGGATGGTATAAAATCAGTCAATGAGCTAATCAATCAGTCATCACTTATCTTGATTGGCTCCAATGGGACGTGCCCAGGGCATTTTTTCTCATTGAACGCTCAGAACGGAGTTCCGGCACCTTTTTTGGATAGAACCTTGTAGGGTAGGCAAGGTGGGCTGTATGACGTGTGAGTTCCGGCACCTTTTTCTTTTACAAAAAAAGCACTGGATGTGCCAATTACAGAATGTCCAGCTATGAATGGCAGTTTCACAGGTAGAGAAGAGGAAAAAAGTGTTTTCTCAATGGTCTTCTAAGGAACTGTATCTTTCATTAGCTCTGAAGCTGGATATGCATATTGTGTAATGTCATAAAAAAGACTTTAGCTAACAGTTTCAAGTGAACACAGTCATTCTTCAAAGTAAAACACAGATGATGTTTTAGCACAATTGTGGCTTATTCAATAAATTATGAGTATACAAACTGTCTTGACACACTGTGTAAACCCAATCTGAATCACATGTGTGTGTGTGTGTTTTGCTATGCTTAAGTGTTATGCAGCAATGATTTCTTTAACATTTGCAAGACAAGAACAAGCACTTAATTCAAATTCACTTCAATAGATCCTATTAAATCTTCATATAGGCAAGATAGATTTATGCCTGAACATCTCATGGGACTTATTTCTGAAATGTAAATTCATTCAGAACTTAGGCTCAGAAACCTTTTTAACCAGATCCAGAGCAGCAGTAAGATGTACCTCCAAGCACATTCAAAAGAACCCTTTCTTAAATAGAATCTCTTGGAATAAAAGGCAGACTTTGAATGTCAGGTAGCTCAGTTGTACATTAGGTTGCTCATTTCTGAAATAGGCCACTGACTCCCTTGCCTCTTTTCCAGATGACAGCAGGGATACTAGTCCTCCAGAACTGGAAAGCCCCACAATTGGGCTTGACAAGAAAACACGCCGGAAGTTTCTGGATTTGGGGTGAGTCCTAGAGATTGGGCTTAGTAAGAAAAACAATGTACAGTATATGGCCCAATTTATTTTCTTGGAGTTTTCCATATGGTAATTTTTGCTCCTATCACTGTGAGGTATCAGGGGTTTACACAAATATTTCTGTATGCTTGTAATTGTGTTGCTTCTCTCTTGCAGGGTCACCCTCAGGAGAGCATCTTCTGGGAAAAGCAGAAAAGAGAAGGGAGGCAACCGTCTCTCTGTTGGTAATAGGTAAATGGTTAGGATTTCCCAAAGCTCTTCTCAGTTACATTCTTGTAGAGCCCTGAAAATAATCTGGAAGACCCAAACCCCTATCAAGGAACAATGCAGACGGCTCCCAAAATGGTATTCTTTAAGAGTACAGCTGTGTTTCTTTGTTCAACCACCTAGGAGAGGAGTTTCCACATCTAGAATTTCCCCCCTGGAATTTGTACATAAAAGACTGTAGAACAATTGATGACTGTGGATAGGCCTGTACTTTATTTGGAGCCTAACAGTTATACAGTCTTCTCCAATGACTAAAAATTAGTACCAGGTTTGTTAATATGAGGGTGATGGGCTTCCTTCTACTAATCTCAAAATCTTGACAAAGGCATCATTTTGCCACTTTTGAAACCAGCTCTGTTCATTTCTCAACATGGCTTAGCTGACACACAATAAGGGATGTACAAAATTTACCATTCTAGGAACAGAACATTCCAGATTGTCTTCCAAACCATAGAAATTCTGGAGGTGTGCTGGTTGTTTTTCAGAAGAAAATCTTCTGAGAAGAAAAAAAAAAGATTGTGATTCAGTCCCCACATTTTTTTTAGAAAGATGACTCATCAGATTTACTTCTCAAAAAGTAACAGACTCCAGAACAATTGGATCAATATGATCTGGAAGAAACATGGAACATTCTGGCATTCTCCAGAACATTCAATCGCTGGAACGGTACATTTTGCACATTCCAGCTCACAACTTCACTCAAGGAATGATGCATGTAAAATTCAACTCTCAGGGGAAAAAAAAGGAATAGAAAACTTACTGAGGCCCTTTTCCTTGTTACCTGTCTGACTTATGCAGGGAGTTGATGGAGGGTTCCAGCCGTTCCTTGGGATCGCCCTTCATGCCTTTTTCCTGGTTTACAGACAGCGGGAAAGGCTCAGCCTCTTCAGGCAGCACAGCTTCTCCTACCTCTTCCCCCAAGAACGAGGCCTTCAGCTGCAAGAAATCTGCCTCCCAGGTTTCAAAACCATGTATTGGCGGGGAGAGCTGGAACCTCATAGGGACTATCTGCCAGACTAGGTTAAAATGGGGTTGGATAAGTCCAGCATGTTGTGGGAACCAAAACATTGCCTTAGCACAGGGGTGTCAAACTCCATTTCATTGAGGGCCACATCAGCATTGCAGTTGCCCTCAGGGGGCCGGGTGGGTATGGCCAGGGTGGGCGTGGCCTACTGGGTGGGCGTGGCTAGAGTGCGGATGGCCTACTGGGTAGGCGTGGCCAGCTCTACATCGTTCGCATCAAGGGTGCCTATGGGGGCCTGGGCAGGAGTGGGACAGATCTGAGGGTCTCTGGCAGAAGGAGGGTCTCTGGGCCAGGGCCAAGGCAGTGGGGGCCGTTCCCTCACTGTTTCCAGGATGGCTTCACAGGCCGCATGAAACCACTTTGCGGGCCGGATCTGGCCCCCGGGCCTTGTGTTTGACATGTCTGCCTTAGCATATTGTGCGAATCAGGGCTTCATATTAAGTCATGAGACATTTTATTTCTTGGGGCACATCATGACATATGAACACAGCAGCTGTGTTTTATTTATCTTATGGGGATCCTGCCTTAGAGCTTATGCAATGAGGCTGTTCAATAACAGTACTGAATGGGAACAGGGAATGAAGAAGTGGATTTTTTATTTAAAATGTTTCGAAACCATCACTTTTTAAGAGAAAAGCAATTAGATGAGACAGCTCTCTGCTTTTGGCTTATGGGAAGTTTTGTTTTTTTTTACATTAAAAAATGAAGGGTGGACTTGGATAATTCCCCCCAGAAGTACAGGTAGTCCTTGACTTATGACCATAATTCAGCTCAAAATTTCTGTTGCTAAATGAAACGTGAAGTGAATTTTGCCAGCTTTTTATGTCCTTTCTTCTGCAGTTGTTAAGTTAGTAACATGGTTGTTAAAAAAGAATCTGGCTTCCCTACTGATTTTGCTTGTAAGAAGGTTGCAAAAGCCTTGGGACAATACAACTGTTCTAAATATGAACCAGTTGTCAGGCGTCCGAATCTTCATCATATATAACTACGGGGATGCTGCAGTGGTCGTAAGTGTGAAAAATGGTCACCTGTCATTTTTTCAATGCTGTTGTAATTTTGAACAGTGACTAAATGAACTGTTGCAAGTCAAGGACTACCTGTGCAAAATGTCAAGAGGTATGTTTGCTTTTCTTAGCAATTTTGTCATCCGCACCCTCTGTGCTTAAGGAGGTAGATACTGCTCTCAGCTTCTCTAATTCTGCTTTTTTTTTTTGCCAGGAATCCGCCCTAAGTGATGACTCCACCCCTCCCAGCAGCAGTCCTAAGACCTTGAGCATGGCTCTGCCAGAGACCAAGTGTTCCTATCCATACCATACACTGTCACAATCATCTGATGAGGTCAGTCCCCTAGTTTTCAAACTCTGTAGAATAATGCTGCAATTCCTCTTTTGCCTGTTCAACCTTCATGCTTCATGCAGACTAGACATTTATTTTTACAGTGCGTTGCTTTTGAGCACTGGATTCATCCCACCACAAGTCAGCCATTCAAGTTGCTATCTCCATTGAAACAAATGAATAAGTATTAATATACTAGTATGTTTAATATCACTTGGGTTATTAGAAACTACATGATTTAATTGGATGTCATTTCCAGCATAAAATGGTAATAAAAACTGAATAAAGAGAAGCAGAATTTATGGGAATTGGGCCATAGCCTGTGGTTATTCTCTGCATCCCACAGGGAGAGTTATCCCACTGATGTAATTAGTGTGATTATAACCTGTATGATGTTAAAAAAACGCAGAGACCTTATCTCTTTGCAATCATTCAGTGATGAAGGATGTACACTGCATATAATAATGGTGTGATGTTCTGCTGCAACCGAGTGAGGAGCAAATACAGGGACATTACACAAATAATCTAACCTTTAGCAATGTACTTGAAGTTGTATGATTAGAAAAAAAACCCTGGATAATTGCAAAGAGTGATCTTTCTTTTGTAATTGTAGAGTAAAAGATAACTTTGTAATTCAGCTTATATTTTCTGCAAAGGAAATCAGAAGCTGCTTGTTTAGATTTCCTTTTGTTCTTTCTTTCTGCACTTTTATCTTTATTTCTTTTTCTTTTCTCTATTTTCTGCCTTTACTTTCAATAGTTTGCATTTGTTTTTATTGATTAAAACTTTCAATAAAAATGATAAAATGAAAGGAAAAATGTATTTGAAGCTTGTACAGAACCCCATTCATCATGTCATGCATGCAAAAAAAAACATGAAAGAGAGGCATAATTGTGGGTACACAAATACCTTTTTGCATGTGTTGGGGTTTGGGGTTTTATTGATTCTGGATATGTGAAACTGTTGATAGTGAGGTTTATCTAAAGCATAGAATATTGATACATTACTGAAGAAGAATGAATATCAGTAGCTGCCATTATTACATTATCAACAACAAAGATAGCATAATTTCTACCACATTCTTCCATTAAAACATCTTGAAGTGGTGTAGATGGAGGCTTCCCTAGAAGGTTTTGATTGACAAGTGATGAACCACATGTCATGATAAAACATGTCAAGTGTGCAAGGGAGAGATTTCTATCAAGATGTTGTAGGACATCATTTTGATATAATTGTAGTTTGCTGTGGATGCCTGTGATTATAGAGAAAGCAAATAAGAATTTTCCAACAATTTTAAAAGGAGTTAAACTTTATGAAAAGTGCCCCCTCAAAATGGGTGACTAGCTATGGTGCCAGGAAGTTTAGACTTTGCATATGAAGCACAAGAATTACTGACAACATCAGATTCCACCTTCTTTCTCCTTCTTCCCCAACAAACAATCTTCCCTGAAGTTTCTGGATGAGCCTCTGAGTGCAGCTTCAATGTGGAGCAGCCAGAAAGTGGGGCAGTGGCTGGAGAGTTTGAACCTGGAACAGTACATGGCAGAATTTGCTGCTCAAGATGTGGATGGACAACAGTTGCTGCTCCTTGATGGAGCCAAGCTGAAGGTAAGGGAGAAGATTGATTCTCTGAAAATGGGCTTTTGAAAGATAGATAGATCCGTTTATGGAGATTGCAGATAAAATGCTGTTTGAAAAAAAAGAGGCCCTCTAGTTTAGTGGTGGTGAACCTATGGCACGTGTGCCAGAAGCAGCACGCTTCTGGCACATGTGGGCATGGGTACCATCGCCCCAGCCCTGCCTCCCCCCACAGCCACCTCCTCACCAGCAGCCCCCCCAGAGGAAAGTTGCCCCTGGGCGCAGCCCGCGAAGAGCAGCACAGCCAAGGACATGGCAGCCAGGCAGCAGGGCCAAGAGTCCGCCCTCGTGCCCCGTCGCGTGCAGTTGATGCTGCGGCGCGCGGGCGGAGGGCCTGGCTGCCATGGCACTGCAGGGCCACCTGGGCAATCTGTGGCGGGCCATGGAGGTGGTAGGTGGCCCTGTGGGTGGGTGGGGTGGGGGCAGACCAGGGGCAGGGACGGAGTGGGCAGGGCGGGGGGGCGTTTTTTGGGCACCTGGTGTCTAAAAGGTTCACCATCACTGCTCTAGTCCATATTTTTGGTTCTACAAGTATAAACTTAGCACTGATAGAACAAGTTGTGCTTTAGTAGAAAATGTTCAATATTTATGTAAGCACAGGTCTTAAATACAGGCACTTTTATTAGCGAGTGTTTCAAACATTTTTCTCTAAATGGATTCCAAGTTGACAAACTTTTAGAAAAAGATCTGGATTATGTAAACATCCAAGTCATATTTGAAATGCAAGGAATCACAGGAAGATAGCATTATTTACCAGATCAGATTCTTTATCCATCTAGCCTAGGATTGTCAATTTCAGATGCAGTCTACAAATCAATCCTTTTGCTGCTGAAGTATGGATTGTTTGTTGATTAGAAACCGCAGTAATTCAAGGGACCACAAGAATATGAACTGGGTTTCCTCTGCATGACTTGATTTTACAGCTATATCCTTCCTCCATCTCCACAGGCACTTGGTGTCGGCAACTCTCATGATCGGTCTCTTTTAAAAAGAAAGCTGAAGGAGCTGAATGCAGCTGTCGAGAAAGAGAAGAAAGCCCAGGAAAAGATGGAGAAGCAGAAAGAAAAGCAGAAAAAGAAAGAACAGGAACAGAGGAAGAGTTAAGCAAAGAAAAGGGGGGGGGGAATTACCATTTCCCAACATAGGCTTAGACCCCATTTTCCCCTATTCCTATGGGACATCTCTGGAATGAAGGGGATGGACATCAGCATCCAGGAAAAGGTAGAGCAAGATGCAGGCATGGTCCTACCAAAGGTTATGGGTTTGGGTGGGACATTGGGCGAAGCTGAACTTGCTCTGAGACTAGATAATGGTGACACCAGCAGTAGGAGCTTGGCACACCACCACTAATGTTGGATTGGCCACAAGGGACAGAAAAGACAAAGCTGATGCAAATAGTATCTTCTCTACTATGCCAGGACAATCCAACTGCACTTTCAGGGGATCAGCAAGACTCCCTCTGCCACTGGTGCAACGTGGAGGTGGGTGATGATGCCACCTCCCCAGCCCCTGCTCTGTGTAATACCTTCAGATGATATGGCTATATCTCTATATTTCCCTATTGATCTTACTCCTCTAGACAAAATTGCTCACCTCCAAGGCTTTGATGGGTTCACATTCTGTGTCAGTGAGATATCACGTCACATCCTCCTGCCGTTACCAGGGGAACATAGCTGCCTTGCAAAACACGGACAAGGGACACACAGACATGCATGCACACACATACACACACACTCTCAAAATGTAAGGTTGAGACAATTGCGTAACAGTTTCTTTTAGGGTCCCTTCTACCTCCCTCCCACTGCCTCAGGAGGCCAAAGCAGTCTTTGCCCATTCTTCACATATGCCTACAGAACGATATCACTGGGAGTGGATGGGTAGGTTGCTCACCACTTAAGATACCAAATTTATAGGGGAGGAGGAGCTTTAGATGCCTGGCAATATACAACAAAGAACCACGGTGGAATAAAAGAAATTTTGCATTGTCAGCTGGTTTTGTGCATTAAAGTTATTGCACAGATAAGTGGAAGGTCTCCTCCCCATTATTTCCTAATAGTCTCATGCTGCCAGGACTGCTTTAAGGTCATTTCAAAAGGAGAGGGCAATGGCATAATCTGACACTTCGAGAAAATCATCTTTTTCTTACTACTGAATTTCTTTGCCTCATTAAGAAGACATTCCATTTTCTTCTTTGAGTTTTCCGGTGGGGGGGGGGAGTGGGAAGGGAAGAAAGCTGGGCATATGGGAGAAAGAAAGCAATGCATAAAATGCTTTCCCTGACCCTGAGAGAAAGGGCAAGCAGAGCACTTACTAACCTCAGAGGTTTTGCATCTTATTTCAGAATATTATTTCATATTTACGATGAAAGTGGAAGTCAGAATGAAGGGAAATTAGAACTACTTCACTGCCTATATTCCACTATAAGGTCTGTTCTCAGATGCCTTCTGAAAATTTAGGTTTGCTTTATCAAATTGGCACGTAGTATTTGCAGACAGGGCAACCAGTGCGTGTCTGCAACCTGCAGCCCATCATGCAGTGAGATTCCCCCTCCCCCCATGCTTACTTTCTGTCTCATTCTGCTGAATGTGCAGTAACCTTGTGGGATTGGAGGTGCTTTCTAAACCTTTCTGGGATATTGCTGATGAAAATCAAACTTGTGCTCTGTTAAGAGAATGTAGGTCAGACATGTCAAACACAAGGCCCGGGGGCCAGATCTGGCCCGCAAAGTGGTTTCATGCGGCCCGCGAAGCCATCCTGGAAACAGTGAGGGATCAGCCCCCACTGCCTTGGCCCTGGCCCAGAGACCCTCCTCCTGCCAGAGACCCTCAGATCTGTCCCACTCCTGCCCAGGCCCCCATAGGCACCCTTGATGCCAACGATGTACAGCTGGCCACGCCCACTCAGTAGGCCACGCCCACCCTGGCCATACCCACCCAGTAGGCCACAGCCACCCAGGCCATACCCACCCGGCCCCCTGAGAGCAACCGCAATGCTGATGCGGCCCTCAATGAAATTGAGTTTGACACCCCTGATGTAGGTGGCTCAGGGAAAATGCACTTTGCCTCTCCTGTGCTTTTAAATTGCATGGACAACTCAGCTCATATTTGCAGCTCCTTCCCTCTTCTGGGAGCAGCAGAACAGCAATATTTAGACTCTTTTTGTCTTTTCCACTTGGCGAAGTTCTACAGCTTAAAATTGATGCTTTTAAACTTTGTAAAGTGCCACTTGTTCCAAGAAAGGCAAACTATCCAGTCCCAGTTGTGGCACAGATCTGCTCCTCAATATAGCCATCCGTTGAATTTCTCTCACAATTGTGTTAGGCCAGCCTTGAATTACATTCTACTGCTTCACAGAGTCCTATAAACACCCAAAAGACTAGAACTGTGCAGAGATGTCTGCGCCCACATTGAGGGTTGGATCTAAATCTCTAGAAAGAACTGGTTTGTTCCCAGTTAGCAAAGGGGAAAATAAATCTCCATTCTTACTAGGAAGCTTCTCCCAAGGTAAGTTTTTCAAAAGGTGAACTGTAGAAATCAATAACTATAATGCACAACCCTTCCCATCTAGGGCACTAACTACCAAGAGTTTCTGTACAAATACAGAAAAAACTCGTACTAAAATTTGCAACTGTGGAAGGAACATGCCCCTCATATTTGTTTAGGTGTTGCTTCCTGGAGAGGGAAGGAAGGATTCAGCTGAGACTGCAGAGTTTGTCTTCATAAAGAGGACATTCCATTTTCTTCCTAGAGCTGACTTTCTTTGGGTCAGTTTTCTAGTCCTCAGTGGATTCCAAGAAACCTGCAACCCATAATCACAGGCTTCACTCTTCTTGTTTTGTTTTGTTGTTTACGGATATTTATTTTTTATTTTTATTTTTATTTTTATTCCATTTATATCCCGCCCTTCTCCGAAGACTCAGGGCGGCTTACAAGCTTAGCAGTAGCCTTCATTCTATGTATATGCCAGCTTATTAGGGCTTTCACACACACACCCCCAGCGGCATTATTACAAAGTCAGCTTAATTGCCCCCAACAATCTGGGTCCTCATTTTACCTACCTCGGAAGGATGGAAGGCTGAGTCAACCTTGAGCCTGGTGGGACCTGAACCTGCACTAATTGCAGGCAGCTGGTGTTACTTAAGGAGGCATTAGCCCACTGCTCCACCAAGGCTCTTAACTGTCCCTCAGTCCCTACACTCTGAAACTTCTTAAAAGTTGTCGGTGCCTTTGGGCAATTGGACAGCAACCTCTCTCTTTTTGTCCAAACTCTAGTCTTTCCTGCCAGGATCCTGCATTCTGTAGAGAACTCCCCCCCCCTAGATTCATTACCCAGATATCTGTTGCACTTGTGGGAACTGTAGGGTCATTCTGAATTGAGCGCAGACCTATTGGAAAACAGAACCTTTCAATCACAGTGCTTATACTGACAAGAGCCAGAAAGCCAAAAGGCCCCTATCCCGCCTTTCCTTGGGTGCAACTCCTGTTCTACCACTGTTTGTCAGCTAATGTAACCGTACAATGACAAATATGAAGCAATACTTTGCAGACATTTTTAAATAGGGATAGTAAAAACAGAATAAAAATCTGCCCTGACTTATCTAAACTACTAGATTTGTGCTTTAACAAAGACCAAAGAGTCTTGGCAAAAGATCCAAGATATTTGGAGGGAATATACTGACTTGGAAATGGGGCCCATTTTATCACTGAGAAACCAATGATGGCATAAAATGCTTTTATTAATTTTACCTTCTCATCTCAACCCAACATTTTACTTCCTTCATTGCTAAATGTTTGTGGAAAATGGGGAAGCAACAGATATTGCAATAAAGCCACTATGTGCTTATGCATATTGCATACAAGATTTTCTTTTTTAATTTCTACTTTGCTCTAAAGTATTGCCATATGTAGCTTTGCATATTCATAAATAATATTCTCCTATTGTCTGTGAATCTATGTAATGACTTACCTCTGCCCACACAGCAGGGACTGCTGGAAAATCTAGCCTGGTTCATCTTCGGAACTTAAAATGTCAAACGGCTCTGTGACTTATGTATAAAATATTTAATATATGCAATTTTAAAAAGGCAACCACTCTCTTTCTCTCCCACACGTGTTAGTAATCCCTGCCTCAAGTCCCTGAACATTGTGAAGTTGACCATTTCACCATAAGCTGCCTTTGTGTATTTGGAAATACCACTTGTTTAGACTGTAACATCTAGGAATCCTTTATTTATGGGAAATTAATTAGATTAAAACTTTGTTCTTTAAACCTTCCTTCTTTAAAAAAAATAATAATAGCAAATAACATTCTAGGGAAAGATCATCCTAAGGTGAGCCATTGTTCCAAAATGTAAATAATAAAACAGCATCACCTTGCCAGCTTCCTCCCTTGAACATGAACTTTCATGAACAGGTTGGCAGGCATTGGATGCGTTTGAAAAATGGCCCCAAACTTTGAAAGAGAACAACTCAATTATTGTACTGTATCCAGCGTGGGAATATCTTGGCACTGACCATGTCACATACTTCTCCCTAGATACACAATATCTCAGACATTTTGCAAAGTATATGGACTTGAAAAAGAGACAGAGGGAAGATGCTTCCTCAAGGATGCTCCTGCAGTTAAGGAAACATTGCATCAATTTGCAGATGTTCCAAAACAATGGAACAAGGTGGGCTGTTTGTTACTGACCTTGTTCCAAATTGAGAAGAAAAAAAGAAGAAATATTTAACTGCTTGGCTCAGTGCTCTGCCAGTGGGAAATATTCCTTAGGGTTCCTCTGTCCACAGAAGAAAAAGCTCTGCCATTTTTGGCCTGCAGGCCTGACAGCCTTCTAGTGTTCCTTCAAGGGACCAAGAGAGGGCTGCTGCTTTTCTGTCGATCAAGTTGACAAAGCAAACAACAGTGATTCTCCCTGAAATAGGCCTTGCATGAAATGTTTCTTGTAAGATTTTATTATGCCACTTACTTTAGTTTCCACAAGAGTGGACAACCTGAGTCCTCAGGACTATATAGGGTTTCTAAAGACTTTAAAAAAAAATACTCAAGAGGCTTTCCCAGTCATAATTGCTAAAAAAAAAAACAGTGGCCAAATTTGTCATTTCAACTTGAGAAACTTTTAAGGTAGGCTGAACACAATTTTACAAAATAAAAAAGGTTCTCACCCAAAAAACACGCTACTTCCCCGCATGAAAATCTTGCCTTGAACTGTATGCCTTATAATTCAAGTTTAACATTTAATATAAACTTCTAGAAATGCAAACATTCTCCTAATGACTTTAATCTGACTTTAATCTCTCATAAACTAACAGTGAAGTGAAGTGATTAAGGCATCAGGCTAGAAACTGGGAGACCATGAGTTCTAGTCCTGTCTTGAGCATAAAGCCAGCTGGCTGACCCTGGGCCAATCAATTCACTCAGCCCCAAAAAGGAGGCAATGGCAAATTACTTCTGAAACATTTGCCAAGTAAACTGCAGAGATTTGTCTGGGCAGTCCCCAAGAATCAGACATCACTGAACAGATGAATTTTAAAAAGGAGAAGTCTATATGAGTTACTTGGCTAAATTTTTCCCCTTATTCTTAAATAGTGAAGGAGTTATTTCTCAGAGAGCTATGGAAAAAGGAGGCATTTGAAGGAAGTAAGGAATGTTGAGGAAGGTAAACAATAAAAGTATTTGTAGTTGAGGGTTGAACTGTGGATCATTGCGACTCTATAGGCTTCATTATTTTCTTACAGATATTTCATTACCAAATTAGATAATATCATCAGTGCTAGTAGAAAGTGGGGTTTGCTCTTATTTTAATTAATGTTAAGTAAAGCATGAAAGCCAACTTGGCAACTCTGGGCAAGTCAACCCAACCCAGCTCAAAGGGTTGTTTTGAGGAAACAAGGAGGAAGAAATATATTTGCAGTTTGAGTTATTTATAAAAAAGCAACACAGGAGGATAAAAACAAATAAATACAAATTTGTATTTATCCATCATTCCTAAATGGGGGAGCAACATTTTTCAAGACTTAGGAAGGAAACTAACCCATACAGGTTTCCAAGCGTGGTGAATAATGGCGAAGTGGCAATAAGATTTGTTCTGGCTTTGTACAATGCTCAATGTAAGCATCTTGTTTCCCTCACAGGTAGATTTTTCTTTGGGATCTAATCATCACCTCAACCAGGTCTCCCTAATCTTCCCTTGCACACATTTCCTTTGTTGAAGTCCAATCTCTTGCTTTAAATCTAACACCCAGTCCTATTTGTTGTTGATGTTGCATATCCCTAATAAATTTTAAGCACTACCTAAATAGGTATCTGGTCAGAGATGCAATCTGGGAATCTGCCTTACAAGATCTGTGAATCTGGTGTGCAAATTATGTATCACACATGAGCGTCATATAAGGTGTATATGCGCCAATTGCAAGTTTAAAAAATGCAAATGCTGTGCAGTACGATTGCACATAAAGACACCATCCAAAAAAGGAAGAGGGAACACAGTATTCTAAATATTTTTTAAAATGGGGTCTTGGGGAAAAGGAGAAGGGATAGCTATGGTAGGTGGAGTTTTTGCACAAAAGAGCTTTGTAAGTCAGTACCAAATTGACAAAGCCTTTACAGAGTGATTTTCAGTAAATGAGGTGAAGGTGATCCAGTGAATTTTAATCAGCAGAAAAGGAGAAACAGATTTTCCTTCTTTTGGCCTTGCTTCTAAAAGTCTAGCTGAGGGGAAGAAAACTTGGTGGTAAACACCAAATAAAGGAAGCAACTGGATTCTGAAGGGCACACCTAGTTGTCAGAGAGATGCTTTGCAATGAAACACAGCCCCATACAATTTATACCATGGTCATGCCCTTCAAAATATTTATCCTTTTAATAACATTTGTTAATCAGAAAAGGATCTACCAAACTCCTCCTGATTTGTTGCTACTGTAAACTAGTACAACTCTCCTTCTACAATATCCTTCCAAGAAAATGGTGAAGTTGCCATCAGCCAAAATGCTGTCTAGCTCTGCCTAAGAGATTGGATATCTACACGAAGGAGAAAATGGACAATTTCAAGATGTAGCCATATCCACAGCAGATGAAGTTTCATCAGAAAAATGAAATGTGTATTGTGATGACACAAGACAAGCCCTGCCCCTTAGTACCTGCATATGAGGTTGTGATATAAGTACAAAAGATAATTTTATTTGTATTGCAACATCATGACACATAGATTGTCATTTGCCCTCCTTGTGCTGTCACCCCAGATGCCCATACCTAGATGTTTTCCCTGGAGGATTTTGCAACCATTTATTGTTGATCATTTGATTAGGAGGAGGAAGAAAGGCAAGTCAATTCATATGGGCAAAATTTCTCTTTCCTCTTCCAAATCAAAGCTTTGTGACATGTGGTCCTCCATAATTACAATTATTCTTAGCCCAATGCCCATTGATGAAAGATTACAAGAAACAGCTCAAGACCAAGTCTTATCCAAATTTTATGTGATTCACATATATCTCCACTAGGTGTCATCATAACATGTTTGAGTAATAAACTCCTACTCATCAGAAACGAGCAATACTGAATACAGCTGCATCCTGCATAGTTGAAAACAACATGTTATGAATCAAGAGACATATTCAGGAACAAAGTTGAGCTTCAAGCACACAAGTAGAATGCATGTTGTTGTACTACCATGTACTACTATTGATGCCAATGAAATCAAGTTATACAACCAGGAAGATCATATTTAAATGTAATGGTGTTTTTTCCCCTTAGCTGATCAAAAAAATTGATACTATAATACCGTAGCAGCAATGGGACCTTGGCACATATCTTGTTCCTCCCAAATAATTAAAAGTATATTTAAGCATATAAACACAGGTCCTTTCCTGGTCAAAGTGCCCAGCACAGAGGATGGGACAGTGACAGAAGGGTGGTTGATTACTGCTTAAAATGGTAAAGAGGCGACTTCAACTCAGGGGGATTTGGACAGGCCCCTTAAGCATAACATCTGCTTAGAACAATAGCACAGGATAAAAATAGAAGGCAGAAGCAGTTTTCCGCCTACAGAACAATTTCAGTTGTTTTGAAAAGGGGATTAGAAAAGTGAGATCATAGCAAAGAGCTGCTGGAAAGCAAACAGCTGCGAAAGGGGGAGTGGGCTAGGGGGTCTATAAAAGAAGAAAGGAGAGAACTTCTCCCTGTATCCATAACATAACTGATTGCCTGCGAGTTTCTTGGCTAAAAAGCCCTTTTTTTGCCCATGGCTTCCAAGTACTGGAGACATTTGAACCAGAAATTTATCCTTAAAATAAACACATTCCATTTGTTCTGTTGCAGTTGGAGGACAGGAATGAAGCTTTCAGTGTCCCCAATTTGCTCTTCAACAGACTCTTTCTTCTTCTGCTCCCAGTTTTCTCCCATAAGCCACCCAACCCACTCCCCAAATGTGTCACAATACTTTTTCTGGGGGGGGGAGGAGTATCTCCTCCAAAATAAGCAAGACCTAAGGATCTATATTCCATCACAAGCCAGTCTAGGAATTGAGCCATGGTGAGCAAAAGTGCAAGTAGTAGATGAAGCAAACAAGCAAGAAACCATAAATCCCAAACCATCTGCAATGCTAGCAAAACCTTTTCCTTAAGGTCTCAATGTATCCAATGGAATCTAAGTTTGATTCTTCCAGGGCTAAAATTCCTGCTTCTTGTGCTACTTTCCTCAACTTGTCTGAGATTCAGACTTGCATTGTGAAAAGCACACACAACATAATGCAAAAATATGTACCACTGAGAGAATATTTCTTCACTTCCAGAGCAATATACTAAGAAATAAGCCCATGTTCTCTAATGTCCTTGGCTCTTTGCAACGGATGCACTGAACTCTGCCATCCCTAGGTCACGTTTTAAACTTCTTCGTGCCTTTTGCTTGGATCTTGATTCACTTGAAGAAATGCAACATAATCACACCCACACTTTTAGGTTCTTCTTTTCTCTCTTCTTGCTTCCTGATTTTTCTCAGCATATTAATGCTTAGTGGTCAAGTTCTCTCTGCTTCATGATTACAATGCAAACATAATAAAAAAGTGATGTGTGCAAATATTAAATAGGAACAAAAGCAGATGCTTCAGACCTTTCCAATCCAATAGATGAAAAGCCAGGACTGTAGTGAGGCAAATAAATTCCATGCAGAGTTATGTTGATCTAGACTACACATTTCTGAAAAGAAATCTGAGAAAGTGACCGGGACGCTGTCTAACAGGTGAAATGGCCAGGCAGCCAAGGGGAACACTCCACAGAGGTCTTACAACACAAGGTGGGATTTATGCTGGTGATTATCATTTGTTTCTTTTTCTCCCCTCACCAAAGTTTGGTTTCTCCCCTTTAGAAGCAGGGTAAGTGCCCTTTCTGGTAACAGAGAGGCTAGCTTAGGTGACTCGATAGGTGGATGTGTTCTTGGGCTCCGTACTGGGCACACACCAGTCATCTGCCTCCTGGATGGTCTGATAGTGACGCCATGCGGACTTGTTATACACTGGAAGCCTTTCCACAGAGTCTGTTGACAAGGCCTAGAAGAATGTAACATAGGTTAGAATGCAGTTTTGATAAAATCACATTCAGCGACCCACCTGGTATCACTGGGAGATTGTCTGCTTTTATTTTTATGTAGGGCAAATGATCTCGGGAATGAGAGGCAGAATGAGCAGGAAATAGTCCATATGGGACTGGGAATATGAGCAGGAAATGAGCAAGACACCAACTCACTTTCAAATAGATGACAGCATCTGTTCCAAATCCCTCCATGGAGAATAACTGAAGGTCACCTTGGAAATACTTGGCATAGAGTCTAGAGATAGGTAGCCCATAGCCAAAGCCGGCCTTGTTTTTGAAAGAAGAAAAAACAGGGGTTACTCATTGTCAATAACACCATATTTTTAAGCATGCTTGTTACTTACCTCAGGAACAGCTTTTCTCAACTTCAGCAGCTTTAAGATGTTTGGATTCAACTCCCAGCATTCCCCAGCCAGATCTTAGGAGGGGAAGATCATGGCTGGCATGCTGGGAATGTTGGGAAATGAAGTCCACACATTTTAAAGTTGCTGAAATTGAGAAACACCGCTTTGAAGAATTAGTTCTGTGCAGTCTTATGAGTCCTGTTATGCATCCCTAACTTTGCTGGCATGAAGCACACCGGGAGCCAAGATGGTTGTCACACCTTGTGATTCACCACCACAAACACACCCACTTACAGAAATATAAATAAATGAAGGAGACCAGGGGATTCCAAATTTTATCTGAGAAATGGTGATAGGGAAAGGGGATGTTTAGTCCTTCTCTTCCTTGCCATTTTCATGTTATTTATTTATTTATTTTATTAAATTTATATGCCGCCCTTCTCCCTAAGGACTCAGGGCGGCGCACAACAATAAAAATTAAAAACATAAAATAGAAAATTTAAAAAGAATTAAACAATAAATACAATAATTATATGACAATTTAAAAACCAGTAAAAAGCTAATTAAAACTGTAGTCGGTCCAGGCCGGCTTGTTGGAACAACCTCGTCTTCAGGTCATGGTGGAAGGACCGAAGGTCAGGGGTCATCCGTAGCTCTGGGGGCAATTCATTCCAGAGTCAGCGCGCCCACAGAGAAGGCTCTTCCCCTCAGGGTCGCCAGCCGGCATTGCCTGGCCGACGGCACCCTGAGGAGGCCGACTCTGTGGGAGCGAACTGGGCGATGGGAGGTTGACAATGGCAGCAGGTGGTCTCGCAAGTACCCCGGGCCTAAGCCATGTAGGGCTTTAAAGGTTATAACCAGCATCTTGAATCGCACCCGGAGGGCAACCAGAAGCCAATGCAGCGGGCCTGGACTGACTATGGTTTTAAATTTGGCTTTTATTGGGTTAAATTGTCATTTATTTATTACATCCATTGTTTAATTCTTTTTTAAATTTTGTACTTTATGTTTTTTAATTTTTTATTGTTGTGAGCCGCCCTGAGTCCTTGGGGAGAAGGGCGGCATATAAATTTAATAAATCTCAATCTCAAATCTCAATCTCGCGCAGGAGTAGTGTAACATGGGAGTACCGAGATACTCCCATAAGCACCCGCGTGACTGCATTCTGCACCAGTTGAAGCCTCCGGGTGCTCTTCAAGGGCAGCCCCATGTAAAGAGCATTGCAGTAATCCAAACGAGAAGTGACGAGAGCGTGGGTAACCATGCATAGGGCATCTCGGTCCAAAAATGGGCGCAACTGGCGCACTAGGCGAACCTGTGCGAAGGCCCCCCTGGTCACGGCCGTTAGATGATCATCCAAGTTGAGCCGTGAATCCAGGAGGACACCCAAGTTGCGAGCCCTTTCTGTTATAAATGGTTCCCCAATCTTAATTTTAGTCTTGTCATGGAGAAAAAGTAGCTACTTTTATTCTTTTCCCTCACAATGTTGTAAATTCTGAACAATTGAAATCATGAAGATGGCGTGAAAAAAAGAGATAATGAACTTCCCCTCCCCCAGATGGGCTATTCTAATCAGCATTTTATTCAATAATAAAATAAACAGAGAAATGGTTTTAACTGTTATATAGGTGAAATATAATTTCACCTATATAATTTTAAGTCTTATTTTACTGTGACTTTCTTCCACATATTGTTCTCAGCAATTAGAAATAAATAATATTTTTTTCTTTCCTTACAGTCCTATTGCTCTAACATCAGAAGTGATCCCCACTTTGTCCCTTTGATGACCTTTTTATATCTGATCCTATTTCTGCAGTGATCTCTCTTAAGGCTGATAAAGCACAGATTTCTACTGGTCACTTTTCCTCTTTATCTGCACACACACGGCAAAGGACAATTTAAGGCAACATTTATATTTTTAAAAAACCAAACTGTTTGAAACCAACTGCCATGACCTTTTCAAAGACTGTTTGCAATACAGTCTTTGTGGCTAGACATCCACAACTTTAGCCCACTTTATAACACATACCAGGGGCGTCCCCCCAGAGCCCAGCTCTGGTTTGGGTGCTGTGGAATATAAGTAGCTGAAGAGTCGATCAATCTTGCGGAGAGGAACCCCACCGCCTCGGTCACTCATCTGCTCCACAACAGAAGGATTAAGAAAAAAACAAACAACAGATACAGGCAGGGAGTTAGGAAAGCCATGCACTCTTATTTTCACGGACCAGATCTTCATTTGAGGAGCTTTTCTTTAAGGAAACCAATTAGCTGGCAGTACCTAACTGGCTATAGCCAATCTTGAAAAATGAAGGCAGGCGCGTGTGCATACACACACACACAATATGCGCGCACACACACTACACACACACACACAATGACAAATCATTGCATACTGATGCCCAGAAAACCTCATTGTGTCAATGAAGTCTCTAGTTATTGGGTTTGACTCTAATCAGAATTTACATTTATATTTAAAGAGGTAACTAAGAAGTCCAATTAAAGTTTACCGTATTTTCCGGCGTATAAGACGACTTTTTAACCCATGAAAATCATATCAAAAGTTGGGGGGTCGTCTTATACGCCGGAAAATAGTACATAAATCAATCGAGCGCCCCCGTTCTTGCAAAGCAACTTCAAGCCTCCTTAGTCCAGTCCCCCCTCCAACGTGACTCTCCCTTCCCACCCTCAAGAGCCTCTCAGCCCCTTCCCCTCCCCCTTGCAAACGCCAGACCCCGGGAGCTCTTGCATCTATTCCAAAGGGTGGGTGGAAGGAAAAGCCCCTTTGGGCTCCGGCTTGGCTGCAAGTCAGCAAGCCCGGGAAGGCACGCCCTCCCGTCTCACTGTGGAGGAGGCAGGGCAGGCTGGCATCTGGCGGGAGCCAGCAAGGCAGTCCTGCACACACATACGCTCCCCGGCTCCTAAGGAGTCCTCGGGGAGCCATGGCAGGCGCCTCATGCTCTTCCCTCTTGAGGCAGCATCGGCGGAGCCGTCCAGCGGGAGCCGGCAGGGTAGTCCTGCACACGCGTGCACTCCCTGGCTGCTAAGGACTGCTCCCGCCAGATGCCAGCCTGCCCTGCTTCCTCCACAGTGAGAGGGGAGGGCATGCCTTCCCGGGCTCACTGATTTTCCGGCGTATAAGACAAAAAATCTTGAAAGTCATGTCAAATGTTGGGGGGTCGTCTTATACGCCCAGTCATCTTATACGCCGGAAAATACGGTAAGTTACGAGAGAGAGAGAGAGAGAGAGAGAGAGAGAGAGAGAGAGAGAGAGAGAGAGAGAGAGAGAGAGAGAGAGAGAGAGAGAGAGAGAGAGAGAGGAGAGAGAGAACCAGAAATGAATTTGTCTTTCACCAGACTAAGTAACCAAACAGAGTATATGGACCCAGCCTTTTTTCCTACAATGTGTTTTGCATTCCTATTTAAATTATAATAATGTAATGTAATGACCAGAGCAGCAGTTCAGGACCTGTCTCGCCCAGATCCAAAACTTGTCATCGAATTGTTTATGCTGATACCTTTTATCATTCAAACAGCCAATCACAGGAGTCTGCAATATACATTCCTTTCCACATACAAACCATCCAGTTGTATATTTTTTTTTAGTATTATGTTTATATTCTGGTTTTTCTCTAGGATGCTTTTTTCCAACCAGAATGTCCTGCAAACAGCATTTGCTACTTAGGGAGTCGCTTCGCTGGTTGGGAAATTCTGAGGATGAATTTGACACATTCAGAGGATGTCTGGTTGGGAAAGCAACATTTACGATTCTTTCTCCTCTCCTCTATTTTACCCTCACCATCAATCACCCTGTAACTGAAATTATATTGCGAACTAGTAATTGGGTCACGATCACCCAGCATTTGTAGCTGAGTAAAGGGGCGCAGTGGCTCAGTGGGTTAGGACGCTGAGCCTGTCGATCAGAAGGTTGGCAGTTTGGCGGGTCGAATCCCGAGTGCCGCGTAAC
>NC_139517.1:30227128-30372128 GCF_947247035.1 Vipera ursinii
CGAGGTCATCTTGGCTCTTCTGGTGTAAGTGTGAACTGTCTTTCCTGTCACCAGAAGTCATTATTCATGCAAAGGCACACAAAAAGCTAAATCTAAAGCTCAGGGACGAAATCATTTCAACCTCGGTCAGATTCTACTTAGAAATTTCGCTACTTAATATGGCTAGGGATAATATATGAGTCAATAACTATACTTCTGTTCTCATTTGCTTTCTCACTTTGGAGAGAATTGGATGCGAGTGGTGGGGAAACCTTCTTCTCCAAGAAACTTTTGAATATGAAACCAGAAATTGTAAGAAAACTATGAAACAGAGTGATGTTATTTTACTGCCTAGAAAACCACCAGTAGCTGCAGCTTCTCCCTGGCCTCCTCCCTATTGTACATCCTTCTTCTATCAGTTCACTTGCCCTGATGGAGAGATCCTCCTGGCCCAGCGCCACCATCACTTTGATGGGTGGCAATGTGGGGCTGGACTCGTGGCTTTCGACAGTGGCCCTCATGGCATTCTGGAAGACAACAGGAGAAAAAAAAAAGAAAGGCATAAGAATGCTCTAGTGAACATCCCCACTCACAGCAAGGTCCTCTATATACTTATTCTTTAAAATAATGAATTAAAAACAGGAAGAGAATATAGAAATCATTTGGTCCAGGCTTGCAACACAGGCTGGAAATATGGCGAGCAGCTCAGAACACCTTCCAGCCTCTGCTTGAATACCTCCAGTAAAAGGATAATCTCTTCTACACTAGTCTCTGGCCTGATGCAGACACACTGAGACTGTTGCTCTAGTTACAGCTTAGAGCTGTGTGTGAAGCCATCCTCTGCTTCATCGTCAAATAAATCTTGCTGTCAGGAACTCTTGTCTTAATGCTTAATCCATATCTATCTCTTGCAACTTCCCATTATGCTCCATTGGTTTTCTGTTGTTGTTGTTACGACTGTTCAGCATTCTAGAGCCATTGGATAGATCCAATCCTCAGTAAGCTATTTTCGTGGTACCCTTCCACTTACTATTTCTTTCTTAGCCTTGGTGGAGCAGTGGGCTAATGCCTCCTTAAGTAACACCAGCTGCCTGCAATTAGTGCAGGTTCAAGTCCCACCAGGCTCAAGGTTGACTCAGCCTTCCATCCTTCCGAGGTAGGTAAAATGAGGACCCAGATTGTTGGGGGCAATTAAGCTGACTTTGTAATAATGCTGCTTGGGGGTGTGTGTGAAAGCCCTAATAAGCATGCATATACATAGAATGAAGGCTACTGCTAAGCTTGTAAGCCGCCCTGAGTCTTTGGAGAAGAGCGGGATATAAATGGAATTAAAATAAAAATAAAATAAATTTGTTTTTCTGCAAAATAGAAGAGCCCCTGACTTTGCTGGATACCAAGTCCTGCTTTCCTAGAGATCATCACTTCAAAGTAATTGGAGAAGGAATTACTTCAATTACTCCAATTAGAAGGAATTGGAGAGCTGATGTATGAAGCAAAATGTTAGATGGGTTAATTAGGCCTTTGGCTTCATTAACTAGTTAATTATCCCATCTCAACATTCTATGGGCAATGGATGGAAGCTTCCAAAAATTTATTATGTGGCTACTGGAAGGCAGGCTTACTAGCCTGAAGCATTTGTCAGAAGTTGCAAATGCCCAAATAGAAAATATGACTGAACAGAAAATCAAATACTTTTGAGTATCCACTACACAAGTGAGACCATATATGAGTTGGTATAGCTCTATGATCTTCCTGGAGTACCTGAATTCCTGAGTCACTCCCTATTGGGCAATATCAAGCTAAGACTGAAATTCCCCAAGGTGCTAGGATGATCCAATGTTCATCACACACACACACACACACACACACACACACACCCCGTAACATTTGACCTCAAGTTATAGACCTGATTTCTGGTTTGAATACAGCACCAAAACATTCTATGGAAACAGACTCCAACTCTGAGGATTACCTTGAACAGTTCAAAGAGCATGTGGTACAGGTGAGAAGGAACGTAGACCATGTGGATGGGTTGGTTGGGTTGATTAGCTAGAAGCAGAACAAAGGTAATTAAGATGCTGCTTTATTATTTTGTTTGTTCTTTTTTTGCCACATGCAAAACACCCATGCTGCTTGCTGCAATAATATAGAAAAAATAGGATTCTTCATAAATTTGAAGTTCATAATCACATCAGTATGACCAGTAGTCCTCAACTTATGACCACAATTTTGCCCAAAATTGATGTTGCTAAGTGCGGCAGCTAAGTGAATTTTGCCCCATTTTACGATCTTTCTTCACACAGTTGTTAAGTGAATCACTGCAGTTGTTAGGTTAGTTACACAGTTGTTAAACAAATCTGGCTTCACCATTGACTTTGCTTGTCAGAAGATTGCAAAAAAAAAGTGATTACATGACACTGCAACTGTCATAAATAAGAGTCAGTTGCCAAGCTTCTGAATTTTGAACATGTGATCATGTATATACTGCAACGGTCGTGTGAAAAATGGTCATAAGTCACTTTTTTCCAGTGTCATTGTAACTTTGAATGCTCACTAAATGAAGTGTTGTAAGCCGAGGACTACCTGCACACTATAGTATCTTCATGCTAAAGTAAAGCTACCTCCGCCATATAAGTAAGTGCAGAAAACCTCACAAGATGGACAGCTTCCTCAAACATCATTGGTACTTTGCCTCCCAGGCTTTTTGTTTAATTGTAAATTCTCAAACTTCTTTTGGGCAAGTAAATTATCAGGTTTACCTAACTTTCTGAAAAGTTTTACTTGATTTATTTTAATCATCTTTCCAAAGACACTTACACTCAGATACTCTCCCCAACACTGCAGTCTGGTTTCCTGATATTATATATATATATGTATATGTATATATGTATGTATATATATGTATATGTATACACACACACACACACATATGTATATGTATATGTATATATATATATATATATATATATATATATATATATATATATATATATATATATATATATATATATATATTTCAAATGTTAACTATTTAGATTACCTTGCTAGGCCCCAAACATGGGGCAAATCTTTATTTCCTGTTTTCAGCCTATCTTGAAGGCTATCAAACAGGCAGTAGTCACACCGGACAATTCATATATTTGTGTAAATTACTAACAAAGAATTAAAGGGAAACTGAGATGCATTTCTGACTCCTTAGTCGTCCTCAGCCAGCTATACCCTTCTGAGATTCGAACCTGGGCTGATTGCATACAAGGCAGTGTTATTTGCCTCTAAGCCACAAGGTCCCTCTCGCTCTGTTAGCTTTTTTCTGCAAGGGAAGATATGTTTCAAATGTTAACTATTTAGATTACCTTGCTAGGCCCCAAACATGGGGCAAATCTTTATTTCCTGTTTTCAGCCTATCTTGAAGGCTATCAAACAGGCAGTAGTCACACCGGACAATTCATATATTTGTGTAAATTACTAACAAAGAATTAAAGGGAAACTGAGATGCATTTCTGACTCCTTAGTCGTCCTCAGCCAGCTATACCCTTCTGAGATTCGAACCTGGGCTGATTGCATACAAGGCAGTGTTATTTGCCTCTAAGCCACAAGGTCCCTCTCGCTCTGTTAGCTTTTTTCTGCAAGGGAAGATATGTTTCAAATGTTAACTATTTAGATTACCTTGCTAGGCCCCAAACATGGGGCAAATCTTTATTTCCTGTTTTCAGCCTATCTTGAAGGCTATCAAACAGGCAGTAGTCACACCGGACAATTCATATATTTGTGTATTCCCTTTAATTCTTTGTTAGTAATTTACACAAATATATGAATTTGCCTTTTTGTTTAATTGTAAATTCTCAAACTTCTTTTGGGCAAGTAAATTATCAGGTTTACCTAACTTTCTGAAAAGTTTTACTTGATTTATTTTAATCATCTTTCCAAAGACACTTACACTCAGATACTCTCCCCAACACTGCAGTCTGGTTTCCTGATATTATATATATATATGTATATGTATATATGTATGTATATATATGTATATGTATACACACACACACACACACACACACACACACATATGTAAAAAGGCAAATAACACTGCCTTGTATGCAATCAGCCCAGGTTCGAATCTCAGAAGGGTATAGCTGGCTGAGGACGACTAAGGAGTCAGAAATGCATCTCAGTTTCCCTTTAATTCTTTGTTAGTAATTTACACAAATATATGAATTGTCCGGTGTGACTACTGCCTGTTTGATAGCCTTCAAGATAGGCTGAAAACAGGAAATAAAGATTTGCCCCATGTTTGGGGCCTAGCAAGGTAATCTAAATAGTTAACATTTGAAACATATCTTCCCTTGCAGAAAAAAGCTAACAGAGCGAGAGGGACCTTGTGGCTTAGAGGCAAATAACACTGCCTTGTATGCAATCAGCCCAGGTTCGAATCTCAGAAGGGTATAGCTGGCTGAGGACGACTAAGGAGTCAGAAATGCATCTCAGTTTCCCTTTAATTCTTTGTTAGTAATTTACACAAATATATGAATTGTCCGGTGTGACTACTGCCTGTTTGATAGCCTTCAAGATAGGCTGAAAACAGGAAATAAAGATTTGCCCCATGTTTGGGGCCTAGCAAGGTAATCTAAATAGTTAACATTTGAAACATATCTTCCCTTGCAGAAAAAAGCTAACAGAGCGAGAGGGACCTTGTGGCTTAGAGGCAAATAACACTGCCTTGTATGCAATCAGCCCAGGTTCGAATCTCAGAAGGGTATAGCTGGCTGAGGACGACTAAGGAGTCAGAAATGCATCTCAGTTTCCCTTTAATTCTTTGTTAGTAATTTACACATATATATATATGTATATATATATATATATATATATGTATATATACTGTATATCTGCACAAAGGTCAATGCAGCAGCCTGCTCTTGAAGTGAGCCAACCAGATACGTTCAGAAAGCGAACAAGCATATAAGTCATGAAGACAATGGTGAACCCTGATTCCATGCAGTTGCTCCAGGCACAGATACCTAAGGTCATACCGTTGGACATGAGGGTTTCATTTACCTATTTAACAATCACTGAAACTATTGTTAAATTTCACTTTCAGAAGCTGAACTAAGCTGTAGACTTAGAGAAGGATGGATTACATGACTGTCATATCATTTATCTATCGCCATAAAAAAGAAGAAAGAGGTAGCAACTAATTTGAAAGTGAGGTAGTAAGAATTAAGCACCAGGCAAGGATTAAAGTTTTATAAGCTTAGGAGGCAAAGAATAATGATGCACAGCTCTCAACTAGCTTCCTGTCATTCACTAATTAGTATGCACGAATTTCGGAAGAAATGCTGGAATGCTATTACCCATGTGAAATTTGTTGATTAAAACCAGAAATAATTGTGCTTTCTCAACCAGATGTCTCCAGACAGTAATTTCCAGCATTTGTAGGCACTCAAAGAACTAGCTTAAAGACGATGCCTGTTCGTTTTAAGTCAGGGAGCCATTCAGCCCAGCATCCTGTGTCAGGCAGTGACCAACAGCTGCAGCCAGGAAGATCACAAGCACAGACAGAAGACAGAAATCTCTCTACCACTGCTGCCTTCCAGTAACTGCTATTTAAGATATGTTGCCTTGGATAAGATTCCAACATATCTGGAAGGTAAAGATTACCTGCAATAATCCAATCTCACTTTATGTTCTCCTGTGTCTCCTCTTATTGCAGTTTTGGGGGTATCAATTGAATTGTCCAACTATTTTGCTGTTAAAAGGGCAGTCACTGTCATCTGTTTTAAAAGGTAAGGCAAAAAAAGAAAGAAGCCGAAAGGAAAAATGGGATTCTAGCAAAGCTTTAGTTGCCAAGCCACAACAATAACTCTAGCGTAGTTGCTTATCAAAGGATCATCAGCTACTTACTATGCCACTTGTGAGGTGTTGTTCCACTGGCTATATAGAAGGGGGAAAAATGGAGAAGGCTAGCAGTCCCTCTAAAATCCCCTGTGCGTATAAGAGGCCGCTGAACAGCCTCTTTGGACCCTCCCTCCCACTTGGCTTATTTGCTCCTCTTCTTAACTTTCCCACTTTTATCACAGCTTTGCAAACTCACCATTCACCTCCTGAATCTCCAGGTCAGGAGATGCCAAATAGTACTTGTCACATAACAGTTTGGCCATGTCATAAGCATCTGCAGCAAGAAAGAAACACAAAACATCCATTGTTACAGAAACACAGCTGCTCTTCTTGGTTGAGTTCCATAACCTGTCAGCTTTATCATAAATTGGCAAAGATGAGTAGATTATATTACTTGATGAGCAGATTATATTACTTTCATGCAAATTACTGTAATTTGGACTAAATTAGGCAGGGAAGGAATATACTGCCTCCCCCACATTTGCTCCTCCTTTTTAATCCACATTTCTTTCTGAATTCTATTTAAGAACCACCTAATTCAACCAGGAGGGACTATGAAAGAACAGCCTAGGTGGGTCAGATGACTAGTAGAAGATCTCCTCCCTTTTGTGCTAACCCCATGCAGTAACAGGAAATCCAGCTTCATCACCTGTCCTTCCAGAAATGCAGGAACATATTATATTCTTTCTATATTGGAATGATATAGGTAAAGGTAAAGGTACCCCTGCACATGCGTGCTAGCCGACTCTAGGGGCCGGTGCTCATCTCCGTTTCAAAGCCGAAGAGCCAGCGTTTGTCGGAGGACGTCTCCGTGGTCATGTGGCTGGCATGACTAGACGCCAAAGGCACACGGAATGCTGTTACCTTCCCACCGGAGTGGTCCCTATTTTTCTACTTGCATTTTTACGTGCTTTCGAACTGCTAGGTTGGCAGAAGCTGGGACGAGTAACAGGCGCTCACTCTGTTACGCGGCACTCGGGCTTCGACCCGCCAAACTGCCGACCTTCAGATCGACAAGCTCAGCGTCCTAACCCAATGAGCCACCACGTCCCTATATTGGCATGATATAGATGCTTGCAATTATTTTTGAGCAGGTATTTGCAATTCCAAAAACAGCAATGGGAAAGATAAAGAAGTGAAAACATCCTAAGCTGGTATTTAAATTATACTTTAAAAACTACAGTTCAGCAGTAACTATTAAAAAGTTCTGGTGGCTGCATAAAAGACTTTGTAAAAGCCATGTATGTTTGGGTGTAGAGTACAGGGAACTTTAAGTTCCTCCAAGTTTCCATTGTAAGATAAGCCCTAAGAACTTGCATCACAAATCTGTTTCAACTTCTGTTTCCAATACTGATACTACAATTGAACAGTTTAGGTGTAGTAAATCTCTGTACTTGGGAGGGCCCATTTTCTTAGATATTGCCTGGGTTACCTATTAGATCAAGCTATAGCTTGTTTAATCATGATTTATTAAACAAACTACAATTAAGTGCTTAGCACAACCTACTAACTTAAAACCAATATTATGACCTACAAAACATATGAACCAGCCACTGTTTCTTCTGTGAATTTAGTCAATTGCCTTTTCAAGCCTTTTAAACCATACATCTTATGTTAATTCAAGGTAGGCAACTCCTGGCCAGAGAGCTGCATATAATCAAGAGATACCTTTTTTTTGTGGCTCCCTATTTTTGGAGACGAGTTAAGGAGCAAAATTTATTTCTTAAGGATTCCAGAGGGAGAAACTGATGCTATTGCAGGAATCAAGGAAGAACGCTCACCTCTAACCACATCTGATACGCTGCAGTGGGGATCAATGCTGCCAATGTGCTTGGGATGGGCTGGATTGGTGCTGCCATCAAAAATCAAGGCTGTGAAAAAGAGAAGATGCAAATGAAGGGAGGTGGGCCATCATATGTCAAAAGTAGGCCAAGTGGAGCATCAGATGGTGCTGCCTACCAAGATAAAAGAGCCTTGGTGGAGCAGTGGGCTAATGCCTCCTTAAGTAACACCAGCTGCCTGCAATTAGTGCAGGTTCGAGTCCCACCAGGCTCAAGGTTGACTCAGCCTTCCATCCTTCCAAGGTAGGAAAAATGAGGACCCAGATTGTTGGGGGCAATTAAGCTGACTTTGTAATAATGCCGCTTGGGGTGTGTGTGAAAGCCCTAATAAGCAGGCATATACATAGAATGAAGGCTACTGCTAAGCTTGTAAGCCGCCCTGAGTCTTCGGAGAAGGGCGGGATATAAATGGAATTAAAATAAATAAATAAATAAATAAATAAATAAATAAATAAATAAATAAATAAATAAAAAAGATACAACTCTAATTAAGAATTCATCCCTTAACACTAAAACCAAGAGAAAGGGAGAAGAAAAAAGGAAGAGAAACAAATCTGAGGGGGTTAGGTAACTCACTGTGTTGGTTGAGTAGCATGCGGATAGAAATACGGCTAAGATAGAAACGATCAAGGAAGTACTGGATGTTTTGGTTGGAAACCGGGTCATCCCCATAAGCCTCTCTATATTCAATTACACCCTGTGCCATGGTAGGGACCACATCATTGTGACGGTTGCGAATTGTGACCAGAGCATCGGTGAACCTAGAGTGAGACAGCAGCATTCCAGAAACTTAATTTTCCATCTATTTAGGTCCAAAAAGGTACACTTTGACTTCAGAATTCATGCAGAAATAATCCAAGGACGATTCAAACTTAAACAATTTACCCCAAACAGTCTTATCTAGCCTGAGATTTTTCAGGTGTCTTGCACTTTCACTCCCCAAATTCCTAACCAAGGAGGGTCATTTGGCCTGCAATTTGTGATTTTCATTAATAAGACACTTGAAACATGCCAGACTGGAAATGTTTGTATCAGCTCAACATTAAAACTAAGAGTTCTAATCATGCATTTGTATACATCTTAAGAGGTTTCTAAATTCAAACTCACTGTCCCAATATCCTTTGGTCCTCTGGATCCTTGTCAAGGAACACCATAATGTCAAGCAAGCTCTGCACATACCTGGTGGAAGGAAGAAACAGGGAGAGGGAGGGAGGGAGAGGGGGAGGGGGAGAGGGAGGGAGAGAGGGAGAGAGAGAGAGAGAGAGAGAGAGAGGGAGGGAGGGAGGGAGGGAGGGAGGGAGGGAGGGAGAGGGGAGTCATATTGATTATATAAGAACAACAGGTTTTTATTCTGATACTGTTAGGACGTAATTGATAACAGATAAGCAGTGCATCATTTAAAACAAAACTATTACATTGACTCACTTGTCCAAAGATGGTTTAGTAAAATAAGTGAGCACAAGTCTGTAGTCCTACAATCTTTGAATTTTTGCTACCGAAAGTTCTTTGATATACTTTTGCTTGACTTGCAACTATTTGTTTAGTGACTGTTTGAAATTACAATGGCATTGAAAAAAGTGGCTTACAACCAGTGTTCATACTTATAAACATTGCAGAATTATGTGATCAAAATTCAGGTGTTTGGCAACTGGCATGTATTTTTGATGGTCGCAGCATCCTGAGGTCATGTGATTGCCATTTGCGACCCTCCTAACTGGCTTCCAACAAGCAAAGTCATTGGAAGAAGCTGGATTCGCTGAGCAACTGCATGATTCATTTAAAAACTGCAGTAATTCACTTTGCAACTAAGGTAAAAAAGATCACACAATTGGGTGTGATTCACTTAACAACCACCTTGCTTAGCAATGAAAATATTGGTCCCAACTGTGGTCATAAGTGAAGGACTATCTACAGATGTGATGCTGGTTGATTAATCTGCATGTGCTTAAAACATGCCTTCCATATGTGTTGGGTGTAATTTTGCTCATGTCAATCAGGATGGTGCAAGTTATCAGATAAGACGTAGCAATATAAAATAGCAGTTGCAGAAAAAGGCTTGTTTTCTTTGTACTTTGATGAAGCATGTATATTATATGTGTTTCAATGAGAACCATCTTAAGCATAGTGTTTTCTTATGCATAAAAGATTAGAAAGAACAGGACATCCGGTTTGCATTGTGGCAAGAAGGGACACAGGAAGGCAGGGCTCTGCCTTCTGTGCCCGATTTTGACCTGCTAGGGGTCCTAAAAAGGGCCTAAAATCACCCCAAAGAGGCGATGAAGAGGAGGGGTGCCTTGTTGATCATAGAGAGATGGCGGTCTTTCTGTTTGATGCAAGGAAAGCCCTCCAAATTGGCATGAGAAAGACCGGCTTCATTCTTGTGACTGGCCATTAGCTGCTGACAACCAAAGAATTAAAAAGCACTACTTAGTACTCATAAACAGCATATTTGGAACTGGGTGAGAATATTGATCCTTTCTTTACTATTTTACAACTGAATTTCCAGGGAAAGGCTCCCAAGAAACTAAAAACTTTCGAGCATAAACGGAAGTGGTGTTTTAATTTTATGTGGGACAGAAACATACAATATTGAAGTGGAAGTAACATAAAGCTACAACTTTGATAAATTTGAGAGCTAAGATAACTGTTAAGACTTTCTCTTTGAAAAAAACAAAACAAAACAAAACATTGAGGCAAATTATAAGAAATCAATCCTTTGTTTTAAGAATGGAAAATGAACTTTGAGTGACATCTAGTGATGGATTTGTGCATAGCACTACAATTTGCTTCCTAGCTGCTTGCTGATTCCTACCTTGGAAGAACAGCTGGCAATAAAGGGAAAAATTTTGGCATACCTATCACCCTGACCTTCTTAGATTATAAATACCTACTGAGCTTGGACTTTTAACTTCAAGAGCTAGTGGGAGAGAAAAAAAATGACCTTGCAGTCCAAGGGACTCAAAATACCCTACCTAAATTGTGTTCCTCATGCCAAGCAATTTTTACAAAAATTAAAAGAAAATTCCTGGGCAATCTAATTGCCCTAGCTTGGAAAGCGGCTTGGCAAAGAAAGAAAGAAAGAGTCAGATTTGAAAAACAGAAGATTTCACCTTTTAGAGGGGGCATTATATGTTTAAATACTAGTTTCAATAAGATTAAAAGAACGGATGACCCTTAGATATAATTAAACTTTTATAATGAAATTTAGAATTTAGAATTAAGATAACATTTTTTTCTTTTTCTTTGATATGGGAAACATGAAGATAAGTGGAGGATTGATTTGAATAAAACTTTTAGCTATATAAATGTAATTAATATTGAAAAAATCATAACTGATAAAGATGTTTCAAATACTGATGGGAAATCAAACCTTAAGAGCATGGAAAAAACAGGATATAGATTAATGAACTGACATTATTGATTTACAAATTGATATTATTATTTGTATGAAATTTGTAAAACATGATGAAGATGCTTATATCTAACTTGGTATACATTAACAGTACCAAAATGTGTAATGGTGTAATGATGGGAAAATGGAAAAAATATGGAGAGAAAGGAGGATCAGGGAAAATATACTGGATTGGGTAGTACTGAACAGATTTATATTGAAGAAGTTAATGTTAAATACTTGAACCCAGACAACATGTTGTTTACTAAGCACTAAAGACTGTAATTTAAAAAAAATAATTAAAAAAAGAGATTAGAAAGAGCATGTCTTTGAAGATTTAGCACGGTGCAAGTTCTTGTTTTAAAAGTAGATACCTGAGAAGAAAGTAAATCATCAATTAGATTTTAATATATATATATATCAGCACACTGGATGCCATACAAAAAATTCTTGGATGGCATTTAGAAAATTTCCATCTGTCACTTGCAAAAAGGCCTTATTGCTGGATGTGCACAGATACTACAACTATACATTACAATATCCTAAGTGCTTGGGGGAAAAAGTGAGTATGAAGCCCAACACCAGCTGAAGAATTGGCATTGTTGTGAAGAGATAATAAAATCAAGCTTATCTGACAATTAAGTCTTACAAAATGAAACCATTTTTTATCTATGACAGGTTGGAATGTCTCAGGGGAAAAAATGAGGTTAGCATTACTCCTCTAGCTTCTTGCATATTAACAGTGACTCCATTTCTCCAAGTATCTCTAAATAAATAAATATGCATATATAATATTAAACATTATCTGCTCTAGCTTTGGTGGATCCTTAGAACTCGACAATTGACTTGTATTTATGGAGCACATATAATGACAACAATCACAATTATGCAAGCACTACAAGTCTACAGGCAAACCAAACATTATTAAGTGGGAAGTATCAAAATAACAGCATGAAATGCAGAAATAATCATTGACATAAAAAGTATTTTGAAGAAGGTTTGGTGGATAGATCCAAATCATGGTCACATATTGTCTCCATATAAAGCTCAGTTGCTACAGAACATGAGTAGGAGAAAAGCAGCATTATCCTGCATCCTATTTTACAATTTTCAGAGGCATCTGTCTCATTCTTATAACAATGAAATGCTAGATTAGATTAGCATGATGTTCTCAAATAAGGTTCTTATCAGCAGGTTTGGGGATACTCAAGTTTGTAAAAATCCAAAATAGTTAGGAGCAAAAAACTCAGCAACTGTTTTGTTACCTCTATGGGTGCTGTCTGCATGCTGACTATTTATTAGAAATACCCACACATACATAGAAAGAAAACTAGGAGAGGGAGAAAATAAAGTGGAGTATCCTGGAAGTTATCAGCTGATGGAACCTTGAAGAATAATATAGAACAGAGCTGCATTTTGTTGCAAATCCTTTTTAATCATGAGATGACATCGCCGATGTAAGCTATGCACTGTCTATTCCAATTCGTTCCTCACAGTTGAAACTCTGCAGATAGAAGATCAATATATCAGGGATAAGCTAGATTTAATGGCAGTATAATATTATTTTCCTCTTGCAATGGATTAGTCACAAGCCCTATTTCTTCTACTGTGCAGATTCAATTTATTCACAATGTGTTCCTGGTTGAAGAGATTATTTCCTTTTTTGAAATCATCAGGATAAGCCAAGATAAAGGTTTTTTTGTTATTTTTATATTTCAAGCATAGGCAAGTATCAGCCTTGCCTTCCTTAAATCCTTTTGAAAGCAACATTTTGTTTTTCATTCTGCATCCTGGAAGCCTGTTTTTGTCTTCAGTTTGCTTACACTACTCTCCTTTCCAATTTGAATGAACTTCGGACTTTTCCCTGTAAATTTCTACTCCCGAGTTCCATATAGGAAACAGTCTTTATATTCATGTATACGCTGGATCATGGAGAAAGCTAGAGAGTTCCAGAAAAACATCTACTTCTGCTTCATTGACTATGCTAAAGCCTTTGATTGTGTGGATCATAACAAACTCTGGCAAGTCCTTAAAGAGATGGGCATACCAGACCATCTTATTTGTCTCTTGAGAAATCTATATGCGGGCCAAGAAGCAACAGTGAGAACGGGACACGGAACCACTGATTGGTTCAAAATTGGGAAAGGAGTCTGGCAAGGCTGTATACTGTCGCCTTGCCTATTTAACTTATATGCAGAGCACATCATGAGAAAGGCAGGGCTAGATGAATCAAAAGTTGGAATTAAGATTGCCGGAAGAAACATCAACAACCTAAGATACGCAGATGATACCACTCTAATGGCAGAAAGTGAAGAAGAACTAAAGAACTAAAGAGCCTCTTGTTGCGGGTGAAGAAGGAGAGTGCAAAACTTGGGTTGAAACTAAACATTAAGAAAACCAAGATCATGGCAACTGGCCCTCTCAATTCCTGGCAAATAGATGGGGAAGAAATGGAGGTAGTGACAGATTTTATTTTCCTGGGCTCCAAGATCACTGCAGATGGGGACTGTAGCCAAGAAATTAAAAGATGCTTGCTCCTTGGGAGGAAAGCCATGACAAATCTAGACAGCACACTAAAAAGCAGAGACATCACCCTGTCAACAAAAGTGTCTATAGTCAAGGCTATGGTCTTCCCAGTTGCAATATATGGCAGTGAAAGCTGGACAATAAGAAAGGCTGAGTGCCAAAGAATTGAAGCCTTTGAACTATAGTGCTGGAGAAGACTCCTGCGAGTTCCTTGGACTGCAAGGCGATCAAACCGGCCAGATCCTGAAGCTAAAACTCAAATACTTTGGCCACCTAATGAGAAGGAAGGACTCACTGGAGAAGAGCCTAATGCT
Source organism: Vipera ursinii (assembly GCF_947247035.1). Classification (NCBI taxonomy): domain Eukaryota; kingdom Metazoa; phylum Chordata; class Lepidosauria; order Squamata; family Viperidae; genus Vipera; species Vipera ursinii. The sequence continues at coordinate 30,241,069 of NC_139517.1, forward strand.
GGGAAAGATTGAGGGCAATAGAAGAAGGGGAAGACAGAGAATGAGGTGGCTGGATGGAGTCATTGAAGCAGTAGGCGTGAGCTTAGATGGACTCCAGAAGATGGTAGAGGACAGGAAGGCCTGGAGGAACATTGTCCATAGGGTCGCGATGGGTCGGACACGACTTTGCAACTAACAACAACAACAATTAGTTGCCCTGTCTGTAGCTGTTTCTATGCTTGAGAGAATTGTGACAGAAATATGTTGCGCAAGTAGGCTGAAGGTTTCCTTAAAGTCTTCTCAGTATTTCTGGAAATCCCTTGGTCTGTATTTGTAGTATTGGACTTTACTATGTGTCCTGTTTGATTCTGAAGATCTACTTGTGCTTCTTGTAGTACATAATTCCATGGTTGCTCAGTTCAGATTTATTGCTTTAGTCTCACATCAAAATAAGCCATTTTAACTGCTGTACTTTAAACCTAGTGGGTAGATCTCTGTTATATATCCAACCATGATACCTTGTTCATTTCTACAGCTCAGTTAGCTACTGAAGATGTTACCTAGTTGGGTAATGAAACATCTGCAAGAAAACAAACAAGCTTAAAGAACACTAAGGACCCCACAATTCAATTCCAAGCTACAACTATTCTATTGGTACAGATGTTTTTTTTCTTTTTCTTTTATCTTTGGAAAGATAAGCATACACATAGATCAGGTGTGTCAAACTGCTGGCCATAGGCCGGGTGCATCACATGGAGCCTGTACCCACCCCAGTTCCGGCAATGCGAAAAAAGTTGCAATATGTTGCAACATGTCACATGATGTGGCGAGTTTGACACCCGTGACTTAGATCCAAAAATCCTAAGGTGATTTAATTTTTTTTTGCTATAGTTTATAATATTGTTTTCCTCCTGCAATGGATTAGCCCGTTATGCAAGCCTTATTTCTCTTACTGCACAGAATCAATTTATGCGCAATCTGTTCCTGGTTGAAGAGATTTCTTCCTTTTTAAAATCATTAGAATGAGCCATGATAAAGGTTCATTTGTTTGTTTTTAATTTCAAAGGATCAGCTTTGTTTTCCTTAAATACTTTTGCCTTCCTAATTTCTAAGGAATGCCTCTTATGACTTTAACTATAGCTCATTTGGAAGGTAGTTAATTGCTGAAATCTTCTCATCAGGCCTGTTGGCTAACATAGCTCTGCATATGTGCAATGGGGATTTACTTCCTTCCTTCCTTCCTTCCTTCCTTCCTTCCTTCCTTCCTTCCTTCCTTCCTTCCTTGTTACAGTATAAAGGGAACAGATGTCTCATAAATAATCTATTTTTTTCTTTAAATCATAAGACATCTGTACATATAAAAATTCTATTCCATTATCAGAATGTAAACCCTGTGGCTTTCTTCCAAATTTATTTTTTTTAGTTAAACCATACACTGTATGACTTTCTGAATATTTCATCCTAATGCTTTATCAGAAATAAACAGGAAAAACATGATGCTTTATTTAAGAAAAAACTATAAATAGTCCATTTCCTCTATTTGACTGAACAGGATGGGAATAAAGGTCATGTGGATCTTCTCACCCAGTCTTATTGTGTTGCATTTTGATGCATTCAGCAGAGTTTGCACTCTGATTCTTGAACAGTTCTATACATGCATAGAACAGTCCTGATTGGCATATTTGCATTTTGGAAATTTTGAATTTTACAGAGACTACCTGTAAAGAAGTTTCAGCTACATTTGTGTTTCCTTTTTATATCTTATGCCTTTATCCCTTTGGCTTACTACTTGTTAATTCTTTTTATGCATTCTTCAGACTGTTGTTTACACAAGAAGGGGAATAGTGTGACTGATTCATAAATATGTAATTAAATTCAAATAATGTAGCTAGTCCCTCAATGTCTATATTTAATTACTTTTCTTGTGCCACATTAAAATATGTATTGTGATTCATCCTTTGAAGGGAGATATTTTTTAAAGCATTTTATGATTTTGATGCAAGGATTACCTTATACAGGACTGGAAAACACCTGGGTGTTCAAGACTACAAGGCCAATAATTATGACCCACCACACCTCTGGAGGATGGCTGCTATGAGGAAGTCTTGCCGTGGAACTGCAGGCTGCAAAGGATTAGCAATCAGAGCTTTCCCACAGGAAAACAAAAACCAGCTCAGGGTTGGGATCAAGGGCAAATAAGAATTAACTTGGCTCTCAGTTCCTTATGTGCCTTTTGATACTTCTCCCTGGCACCTGCTTGTTTCCCTGACAACCGCAGTGGGATGTGGACAGAAAAGAACAGAGAAATTCAGAGAGAAACAAACAAGTTCTCACATGTTACTTTCCCAAAGTAGGCCAAGGGTCATGCTTTTTTGCCTCTTCCATACTAATGTAAAACTCCAGCAAGAGAGATTCATTCAAAACAACAGTTTCTTTTAGCAAAACCATGGAAAAATAAACAGCAAGAGAGAAGATAAGTAGGGAAAGAGAAAGAAAAGGCATTTAAGGCCTCCAGGCTTCCCACTGTTTAGTTATAATCTTCTTTCTCTAGAGGTGCATCTATTGTTCTACGTGCAGAGGTGGTGTCTTCTTTTAAGCATGGACCATCAGCCATTGTTAACTTCATATTGTTTGGATGAGGCTGAAAGTGGTGGAAGATGCTGGACAACCACAACTACAGCAATGGACACAAACATGGTGCCCATAAGGAACTGAAATTTCCAGCTATTCTTATTATTGTTTCCCAATACGGCCAGGGGATTTATGTGGGATCTATGAAACCATGGCTCACTGATATATGAGATCCTTATGATCTCTGGTAATCTCAGCGAAAAAATTTCCTTTAACAATTCTGCTTAAGAAAAATAGTAACTCTTATGCAGCTGAACAAGTGAACCCTGCAGCCTTAAGTTTATGCACAATATAGAAACAGATGATTTGGGGAGAGAGGAATGGAGAGCCTTGAAGTTTTTCAAACATGTTGTGATCATTTTCACAAATGGGTTGTCCCAGAGAGGTTTGCTACTTCACAAAATGGCCCTCATGGCCACTGTAACCAGTCTCAAAATGGTGAGGTTGCTCGCTGCTAGACTTTCCTTACAACCCCAAATTATTTCTTTGGGGGGAGGGAACTGATAGATGAACCTTTGGACAAAGCTCTGGACTGCGACTATATATAGTTTTCAGATAGCCATAAGACTCAGAAGAATTCCAGTAAAATTAGGTAATGCTAATAGTTGGTGTTTTCCTCTGAGTAATGCCAGTTTTTAATGTAATCTTTTTTCCAAAATTAAAGTTACCTAAAAATAAAAAGAGGAGAACAGGTAACTTGTGTCCCAGTGAGTAAAATCTGTCCACTGGGATCATTTTACCTGTCCCTGCTTTACAGAGCGACAGGATTTTTTGGATGTGAGGTGCAAAGAGGCCACTTGCAATTCCTTGTAAGTTGAAGGAAAAAGGTGGGGAAACTATTGTGTGAAGCTGAAGGAGGGAAGTCACTTCTTTATATATTTCTTTCCTTTTTCTATAGTTTTAGTTTTCTTTCTTTTCCACAGTATTTCTAATTCTTTTTTCTGCATCTTCTATTCTTTGTTTTTATTCTATTTTGTTAGTTTATATTGGTTTTCACTATTGTAATTATAATATATAATAAAACTACTCAGTGTGTGGTCCTCAATGGAACTGCATCTACATGGAGGAAAGTGTGTAGTGGGGTGCCCCAGGGCTCTGTTCTGGGTCCAGTGCTCTTCAACATCTTCATCAATGATTTGGATGAGGGGATAGATGGAGAACTCATCAAATTTTCAGATGACACCAAGCGGGCAGGAATAGCCAATACTCCAGAAGATAGGCTTAAGATACAGGAGGATCTGGACAGACTCGAACACTGGGCACTATCTAAAAAAATGAAATTCAATGGTGAAAAAGTAAGGTTCTACATTTAGGCAAGAAAAACCAAATTCACAGGTATAGTATAAGTAGTACCTTGGTCAGTAATAGTAACTGTGAGAGGGATCTCAGAGTCCTAGTGGACAATCACTTAAATATGAGCCAGCAGTGTGCTGCAGATGCCAAAAAAGCCAACACAGTGCTAGGCTGCATTAACAGAGGGATAGAATCAAGATCACGTGAAGTACTAATACCACTTTACAATGCCTTGGTAATGCCACACCTGGAATACTGCATCCAGTTTTGGTCACCACGATGTAAAAAAAGATGTTGAGACTCTTTTAGAAAGAGTACAGAGAAGAGCAACAAAGATGATTAGGGGACTGAAGGCTAAAACATAAGGAACGGCTGCTGGAATTGGGTATGTGTAGTTTAATGAAGAGAAGGATGAGGGGGTGACATGATAGCAGTGTGCCAATATCTTGGGTTGCCACAAAGAAGAGGGAGTCAAGCTGTTCTCCAAAGCACCTGAAGGCAGGACGAGAAGCAACAGATGGAAACTAATCAAGGAGAGAAGCAACCTAGAACTAAGGAGAAACTTCCTGGCAGTTAGAACAACTAACCAGTGGAACAACCTGCTTCCAGAAGTGGTGAATGCTCCAGCACTGGAAGTTTTTAAGAAGAGACTGGCCAGCCATTTGTCTGAAATGGTATAGGGTTTCCTGCCTGAGCAGTGGGTTGAACTAGATGACTTCCAAGGTCCCTTCCTCCTCCTCCTCCTCATTATTATTATTATTATTATTATCATCATTATTATTATTATTATTATTATTATTATTATTATTATTATTATTATTATTATTATTATTATTATTATTGAAAAGAATGAGAAAAAAGGGCAGGAACTCACCAACTCTGCACCAGCTGAACAGAGGGAGTACTCAGTACACGGTCAGGGAGAAGGTTGATCTCTTTCATAATATTGGCCAGTCGGACAGGAAGCTCTTGGCGAAGGAATATGAAGGAGGTCTTCTCACAGGCATTGCTGGATCCTAAGTGAAAGAGAAACAAAAAGACACACCAAGCCATTAATAAATCTGCATTATTCAGGTAATGTGTTCCTTTTACGAGATTCCAAAATTATTATGCATTACTATAATTTCCCATGTGAAGAGTGTAATTGGACGATAATGATATGAGGATTTTCCTTTTATTTTATCTTCATAGTAACAGTGTGAGTAGCTTGGGCCTATTAATTTATCCAAAGTCCTACAGTGAGATTTTGCAACACAGAGTGGACCAAATCTTCTTTCTACTCAACACATCAATCATTACAGCACATTAATTCTTACACTGGCTTTCAGGAATGGAAGTTTTATATCTAAAGCACTTCCCTTTTATGGCTGCTACAAAGTCCATATATTTTCCATGCTTCACCAACACTTAGTTGCTGAGATTTTTAGTATCTGACTCATGTCATCTCCAAGGATGGAATTTCCATGAGACATTTTCTCAATGTTATTCCTTTCCCCATAGTTTCACAGTTAATACTAATGGGGAAAGGTCACATTTAGGCTATATAATTTTAGAGTTATAATTCAAGATTTCCAAGTGTGTAAGAGAAGAAGTATGAGAGGCTGCCACAAGGAGGAGGTGAATTTATTTTCCAAAGCACCAAAAGGCAAGACAAGAAACAATGGATGGAAACTAGTCAAGGAGAGAAGCAACCTAGAACTAAGGAGAAACTTCCTGACAGTTAGAACAATTAACCAGTGGAACAATCTGCCTTCAGAAGTTGTGAGTGCTTCATCACTGGAGGTTAAGAAGAGACTGGACAGTCACTTGTCTGAAATGGTATAGGGTCTCCTGCTTGACTGGGAGGTTGGACTAGAAGACCTCAAAGCTCCATTTCAGCTCTATTCTGATTCTGAGAGCATACTTTTTCACTTTTTTAGTATGGAGACAATGTAAGAGAAGTACATATTATCTTCATTTTAAAATTACTATTCCATTTAGATTAATGATCACGGTAACCTCTCAATGCAATATTTTAACTATGGAAGAGCTTTTAGACAATTTTAAACAATATGTAGACAGTTTTCCTTTCTACCATTTATTTATTCAAATGTGTGAAATCAAATCACAGTCTATTCAGGTCTGAGATTTTTATGTTTTTAAGTCTTCTAATCCAAATACCAGAAAAAACAACATGGATGGTTAATCTCCCATTTCAGTGCAAGCAAGCTTTTTGTAACGGTATAGAATATCTTCCTGCCAGCTGGCATCTTTCCAAAAGGTTGTTTTATTTATCTCCAATTGCCTTAAGATGATGGAGCTCATAGTCCAGCACTTCTGGAGGAGACTGTCCAAGAAGAAAACTACTCTGAGCAGGGAGAAGGAGGCACGCAGACTCAAGAACTAATCACTTGCAAACCTGATCACTCTTTTACCCCCTATAAGGACTCAAACATGAAATATAAGATTAAACAAACCCAACCAGTTTATTTTACAAAGGTCTTAAGCTTTTAAAAAATCAGAAGCACTGACGGAAAAAATAATCCACTTTAATCCCACAGAAAGTAAAAAAACCAAGATTATTTTCAAGAAGGCCTGAATTGCAGGGAATGCTGTACCTTCTTTATACAAACCAGCCTTTGCCAACCTACTATTCTCTTTAATTATTGCATCAGAGCTCCTACCATCACCAGGCAGCAAGGCCATATTGGCTGAGGAAAAGTTGGGGTGTAGATCCAACATTTCTAAAAGTTTGGGCAAGGCTGGATTATACAAACAAGGCACAGTATTGCATAATTATTTTTTTAACTAGCAGGTAAGCAACTCATCTTGTTTTCTTGGATATTCAAAATTTTATTAATACAAAATATAAAAATATAAAGAAAAATAATAGGAAAATAAGGGAGAAGGGGAAAGTGTAGGGCAAAGGGAAAAAAGAAAGAAAAAGCATTGACTTCTGACTCCTTTTGTTACAGTAGAATAAGATAATAGCATCAAACCTCAAATTTTTACTTTCATATAATACAAACTAGCAATTTTTATAACAACAAACCTATGTAAACTACAAAATTGAAATTCAAAATTTCATTTTTTCCCCATTTCAAGCACAAAGTCCAAAAGCTGTTTCCAAGCAGAAACAAAGTTAATTGTGTTATTTGCCTTAATCAAAGCAGTCAATTTGGCCAACTTTGCTAACTCCATCAACTTTTGCAGGCATTCATCCATTATAGAAATCAAAGTATTGTTCCATTTTTGTCCATAAAGTAATCTTGCTGCTGTCGACATATATAACATCAGTATCCCAATTTTCCCCCCAAATCTGGCAACTTATCTTGTTATTCACTGTTGAGGCAGCACAGAAATGTATACATATGATAAATATCAGTAGAGAATGACAGCTAGGCACAGAAAGACATGATCATCAACAAAACAAGAGTTGAGAGGTTTAGAATTGCACAGGCAAATGAAACAAATGTGAGGCAGCTAGCTGCTAAGTTCTCCCTACTATGTTTCTATCTGACCTCTCTGATAAAGTCTATAGAGATCCAATCCCTTTAAAAGCTACATATGACATATAACTGACAACTAGGAAAAAAATGATAAGAAAGGTAATGGAATAAAGGGTGAAAGTTCACCCACTCCACGTCCTGTTGCATAATTTTACCAATCAGATTCCGTAAGTTCTTTATTTAGCAACACTGCATGGAAGAACATATTCACCACAGTTCAGATAAAGCAGTGCAGGAAAATCAAAGAGAATATAGCTTGGGGGTGGAGTATTAGAGGAGGGCTTTAACCTTTCTGACACTGAGACCTCCAATCAGCACTTGTTGTCCTTCAGCTCCTTCAAAGGACACTGCAAAACTCCCTCCGCCCAAATTGGCAGCTGAGACACAATTTTATTGAGCAGAATTTTCCTTTGCTTCTCCCCTTCATAAGTTAAATCTTCTATCCCTTCATTCCTTCAGCTTAAAATCCTTGCTTTTTGCCACTCAAAAACTGGAGGATCTTAATTCAAGTAAATTAAATTTAATGTAATTTAGGTTAAAAATATGGTATGAACAATTGCAATATTTTGGTAAATGTAACTGAGGTGTTTAAGACTTTCTGAATAGAGACAGCATACATAGTGACACATTTGGAAAATGTTGAGAAATATTCTTAGCAAGGGTCACACTGGCTGGAAATATTAAAATTTCACATATCTAGAGTTATCTAGATAGTACAATGATTATAGTGCAAATGTTACAATCTACCCTCAGGCATGGAGGTCACTAGGTGACTTTCAGCCAGTTGTTATATCTCAGCCTAACCTATCTTCCAGCTTTGTTGTGGGGAAAAATAGAAGGATAAGAGTGATATAAAATGAAGCTCCCAGGGGGAGAATGGGATATATACCTTAACAAATTCTCAGTTGCTCTGATCAGTTGGTTAAGAGTGGGGTTACTGAGAGCTGTAACCACACATTCCCATTCCTGATGTATGGTTTTATTTCAAACTCTAGTGAATTCCTAGTATTAAGTATTTATAGCAATAGAGGCAGGTTTATATTGACAGAACTATTGGGTCTATAATCAACTGTTCAGGAGCATGAAGCTTAAGGTAACAATTCCTTAAACCACATAAGCTTACTACATAAAAATCCATTCCTCAAGATTATGCAATGGAACCTACTAATTTAAATACTGCAAATAGTCTTCTACAAATTTCAGAACCATACCTATCTATGGACTCCAGGGTTGAAAAGCCTAGAGTTCTCTGGGGGCTGTTAATTTATGACTCTCCCTAACCATTTCCTGTAGTGGAAGCTAACAGAAGTCCCAGGTTCTCTTTTTTTCTACCTTATCTATTTTTTCATCATTTTAACTGGAGATGACCAGAAGCAAACCTGGGGCGCTCTGTTTGCAACCTTTGTATGTGATCCCAAAAAAAGCTCATTAGGCATTTTTTCCCCCAGTGGATAATGAAAGAAAGAAACTGAGCTGAAGAAGACATGGCATAGATAGATATGCCATGTTTGGGAAGTCAAATTGAGAAACCATTTGGCATATTCACCCAGAGAAACAGGTGATTTAAGGTCATCATACTATACACTTAGTAACCCTCAGCACACAGCAGAAGAAACATAATGATCCAGAAATGAATTGAACAGGGGAAGTTGTCACTCTAAATAGCTTATGAGCATTTAAGCTTCACGTCAAACCCTGCACATATTAACAAACTTCTTTCATTTCATTATTATTCACTATCTCTTATTTCTATCGCTGTTTCTCCACAGAACTACACAATCTGTATAAAAATTTCATCCACAAAGGGTAACATTACATGCATTTCATATAACAGGCTCTACACTGTTAAATTTAATGCAACAACACAAGCACATTTTTACGTTCATATATATTTGGCAATCATCCTACTCTATTCAGTGAGACTATCTGTGGGAAAATATGAACAGTATGATATATGTACATAATTTTTAAAGTCACAGGAATCTTTTCAGGTCAATCTTGATGAATAATATTTTAATCTTAATCAAAAAATTGGAACTGGATGTTCAATCTACATGAACTAATAAAAGAGGACACTGGTTCCTCCTTTATTTTATTTATTTATTTTAATTCCATTTATATCCCGCCCTTCTCCGAAGACTCAGGGCGGCTTACAAGCTTAGCAGTAGCCTTCATTCTATTATTATTATTATTATTATTATTATTATTATTATTATTATTATTATTATTATTATTATTATTATTATTATTATTATTATTATTATTATTTTCCTTGTACACTGCCCAGAGTTAATTCTGGTTAAAATCTGATTAATTAATTTCAAGCTCAATTGTCCCATTTGAACTTCTGGTATACAAGCAACCACCAGCAGTAATAAAACCACAACACAGCTACATCCCTGCGCTAGTTTCCTATAACATCAGCGAACTCTGTGGGATTTGGCATACGGCTAAAATGTACAGGACAAGTGACTTCGTTTGAAAGTCACTTTAATTCTAAAACTCCCCAGAAGTCAATTACCTGTAAGATAAAAAGCAGACGAGCTAATACAACGAGAAAAATCCTTCCAGATGGAAGAAAGCAATTTCAGGGCAATCACCCCATCACCCCTAAAAGCAAAAAGATGTGCCAGGGATTTGGGAGCAGGTGTTCAGTTAGAATTTCGGGTCTTCTGGTAAGAGTAGTCTGATGGCTTCAGCCAACCTTCCCCCTACTTGGCCCCCTTCAAAAGCCCTGGATACCGTCCCAGCCCTGTCTGAAACAGGCTGTTGGTGTGCATGAGAAAGTGGGGGGGGGGAGGGTGGTTGTACTCCACCTCCCAACATCGCCGTGCAACGGCAGGGCCCCAGGGTACTCTGGGTGTGGAGAATGGGACTTGTAGCCCAACCCATTCGAAGGTGACAAATCCAAGAAACCGGCTGCGTCCCCCTCTCCCTCTCTGGCTCCCACGCACCGAAGTCGAGGAATTGCTTCATGGAGAGCGGCGACGGAGAGAATTTGCTGAAGTGCTCGATATACTTGGGCGCCCCGGCCAGCGCCGACTGGCCCTTCATCAGGCATCGCAAAAGACGCATCGCGGCCCCGCCTGGCCCTGACAGGCCACTTTTGGGGGAGAAAGCTAGCGGCGGTAACCCCTTTCCCGGTACCCGGAAGCCAACAAGCACCTCTGCTCTTCCCAAGCCTCTCAGAGAAGCAAGACCACCGACTGCTAAAAGAGCTGGTAGACCTAGACCCCCGACGATCCGCCCCTCGCCAGCTGTCGGCCAACCAGCTGCAAAGACCTCGCATTCCGACAGCTGCAGCCCAATCGCTGCAGAAAAACAAGACGTTTTCAGCCAATGGGGAGAGAATATCACCACGTGGCAAGGGGAGGGGGTGGGGTCTCATGGCTTTTGGGATGCGCCCATTTAACTTTTCCCTGCCCGCAGCTTGGCGATATAATAACTTTAAAGAGCGTCTCAGCCTTGGTTTGTCTTGTCTTTGAAAACGAAACTCTTCAAACACCGAAGGCCTTTGTTTGAAATATATTCTATAAATCCAATTCTTAATTTAAGATGTTATAAAACTCTTCCTATTATGGAGCATAATTTTGTATTCTCAAAATTGGCAAATCAATTTAGTTTATTTTTTCCTAGATGCCCTCTGAAGCTGTCAAGTTTAAATTGCTAATTTTAAATGCCTGGAACCTCTTTCTACATTCTGTTTTAAGATAATATGTAGACCATATACAGTGGTGGGATTCAGCCGGTCACATCACTTCGGCAGAACCTAATTTTTTGTTGCCCATGCCCATAATGGACTTCCGGAAGCAGCATCTACGCAGAGAACTGGTTGTTCACATATTTGAATCCCACCACTGACCATATATTTCTACACATAGTCCTCAACTTACAATCATTTAATGACCCCTTGCAAGTTACAATGGCACTGAAAAAAGTGACTTATGACCATTTTTCAGTTATGACCTTTGCAGCATCCCCATGGTCACATGATCAAAATTTGGATACCTAGCAACTGGCTCATATGATAATTGCAGTGTCCCAGGGTCATGTGGTCACCTTTTGTGACCTGAAAAGTCAATGGGGAAGCTAGATTCACTTTACAACCTTGTTACTAACTTAACAATTGTGATTCACTTAACAACTGTGGCAACAAAGGTCATAAAATGAGGGCAAAACTTACTTAACAACTATGTTGCCCAGCAACACAATTTTTGAGTTCAGTAGTCCTATGTTGAGGACTACCTGTAGTATAGTCTTATATCCCTCCCTACTTTTTAAAAACATTATTATTCATTGACAACAAATACCTGAATAGCAAACTGAACAAGCTGGAAAATAGATCCCATTTTTCTAATTGTGCTGAAGCAGGATGATTGTGTGTGTGTGCATACACACCCTTTTATATTCCCCCCCATGGCCCAAATGTAATAATCCATTATAGTTTCCTTTGTTTAGTTTTCCAGTTGTACCAAACGTCTCTGGTTTCAACATCAAAATGATAACAGTAGCGGCAGCGAGGTATCAATAAATTTGTTTGGGCAGGGAAAAGGCCACGAGTTAAACTTAAGATTATGCAGGATACTCGTGAAAGAGGTGGTCTTAAAATGCCTAATTTTAAATTATATTATGAAGCTGCTGCGTTAGCAGGAATAAGTGATTGGATCAATTTGACACAAGAGAGATTATTAAATCTTGAGGGCCACGACTTGTTGTTTGGCTGGCATGCATATTTGTTGTATGATAAGAAGGTAGATAATGTGTTTAGAGTGCATATTTTAAGACAGGCATTGTTGAGAGTTTGGAAGAAGTATAGACATAAGCTAGATTGTAAGATACCATTGTGGGCAATCCCAAAACACGCAATAGAAAATATAAATGTTGGTTTTAAACATGATGTGATTACGTATAAGGAGATTTTAAGCTTGGAAAGAAATGTCTGGTGTTTGAAACCAGCCTCTTGCGAGATGAGAAGATTGTTCAAACTTGGTTTCAATATATTCAGCTACGGGCCAGGTGGAAAGAAGATCAGAAAAATGGTTTTACAATGACTGATGAAAATCTGATAAAGCAAATTAGAAATCAGGGTCCAGCACATATTAAATGGATATATCTTGCATTGATAGAAATTGACTCAGAAACAGAACTTGTTAAAGATTGTATGATAAAATGGGCCCAAAACATTACAATGGACACGTGGGAAAAGATTTGGGTGAGGAACGTAAAATTTACACAAGCTCAAAATTTAAGAGAGAACTTTTATAAAATGTTTTATAGATGGCATTTAGATCCTAAAAAACTTGCAAGTATGTATCCGAATTATCAGCCTAAATGCTGGAGGTGTGGCGATGAAGATGCAACATATTTTCACATATGGTGGACCTGTAAAAAGGTTAAGGCTTTTTGGATAAAAATATGGTGGAACATGCAGAAGATTTTTAAGCAAAGGATAAAGTTTTGTCCGCAACTTTTTTTGTTGGGTATAATTACAGATGCTACGGTTGTGGACACTAAGCTGATGTTGAATTTAATTACGGCAGCAAGACTCTTAGTAAGTCAATATTGGAAGAAGGAGGAACTGCCGACTATAGAAGAATGGACTTTAAAGGTTTCTGACCTGGCAGAGATGGCAAAGATCTCGGCTTATTTGAAAGATCACTCGCAAGAACGTTATGTTATGGAGTGGAGAAAATGGATTGAGTATATCCAGAACAAATATGGGACTAAGAAGTTTCATGTAGCATTTGAATAAGTCTTCCTTTCTTTTTTCTTTTTTTCCCTTTTTTATATTTAATATTAATAGTGTTTGTAGTTATCCTATATGAGCTAGAGAGTGATAGATTTTAGAGTTTATGGTTGTTAGCATATGGATGTTTATGATTGTTTTTTTTTGTTTTTTATACCTTGTACTTAGCTCTGGGAAGTCGGGGGGGGGGAGGGGAGGGGGGGAGGGGTAGGGAGGGAGGGGTAGGGGAGGGGTAGGGGGGACTGTTAAAGATAAAATGTATGATAAAACTTTTCAATAAAAAATGATAACAGTAGCAACTTTGTTCTCCATCCTTATTTTGGAAATGTGCCTTCTTATGGTACAATATGATTCTATTGGTGTAGTTGGGAGAATTCAGATATTTCTGTCAAATGTAAGGTTAAGAGTGTTGAGTTGTGTTGACTTATTTAACTATTGAATTATAACACACTCTAAAAAAAAGCAATCTCTTCCTATTAATATCATTTAACTCAGGAATAGACAGACACTGTATTCTGCAGGATTGGAAATAATAATAATAATAATGATGATGATGATGAAGAAGAAGAAGAAGAAGAAGAAGAAGAAGAAGAAGAAGTTGGAAAAGACCTTGGAGGTCTTCTAGTCCAACCCCCTGCTCAGGCATGAAACCCTAAACCATTTCAGACAAATGGTTGTCCAGTCTCTTCTTAAAAACTTCCAGTGTTGGAGCATTCACAACCTTTGGAGGCAGGTTGTTCCACTGATTAATTGTTCTAACTGTCAGGAAATTTTTCCTTAGTTGTAGGTTGCTTCTCTCTTTGATTAGTTTCCATCTGTTGCTTCTTGTCCTGCCTTCAGGTGCTTTGGAGAATAGCTTGACTCCCTCTTCTCTGTGGCAACCCAAGATATTGGAACACTGTTAACATGTCATGCCCTAGTCTTTCTCTTCACTAAACTAGACATACCCAATTCCAGCAACCGTTCCTTATATGTTTTAGCCTCCAGTCGCCTAATCATCGTTGTTGTGCTTCTCTATACTCTTTTCTAGAGTCTCAACATCTGTGGTGACCAAAACTGGATGCAGTATTCCAAGTGTGGCCTTCCATACAGCATTAACCTTGTGAACTCTCAAGCCTCCTCCTTCCGTTATATATTCAAGATGGACAGTACTTAATATTTATTTGTTATGTATATGCAGGGGTGTGGGTCTATATATATGTTTTGTATAGTTTAGGTGTGTGTCATGTATGCTTCACTTTGAGAGTGGGCAACTAATTTTTTTTGATGTGTGCCATTGTGCCCAGTTTAAAAATGACAATAAAGGTTATCTTATCTTACCAAGGCATTTTAAAGTGGTATTAAAACTTCATGTCATCTTGATTCTAACTGTTAATGCAGCCTAGCACTGTGTTGTCTTTTTTGGCAGCTGCTGCACACCACTGGCTCATATTTAAGTGATTGTCCACTAGGACTCCGAGATCCTTCTCAGTTACTACTGAGCAAGGTATCACCTATACTATACCTGTGAATTTGGTTTTTTCTTGCCTAAATGTAGAACCTTACTTTTTTCACCATTGACTTTCATTTTGCTATAGTGCCCAATGTTCAAGTCTGTCCAGATCCTTCTGTATCTTAAGCCTATCTTCTGGAGTGTTGGCTATTCCTGCCAGCTTGGTGTCGTCTGCAAATTTGATGAGTTCCCCATCTATCCCCTCATCCAAATCATTGATGAAGATGTTGAAGAGCATGGGCCCAGAACAGAACCCTGGGACACCCTACTACACACTTCCCTCCATGTAGATGCAGTTCCATTGAGGACCACATGCTGAGTAGGGTCGCTCATCCGGCTACGAATCCATCTGGTGGTGATGGTGATTGTGATGGTAACCCACATTTTTCTATCTTATCAGTAGGTTGCAGACAGAGACCATATTTGTGCACAAGATACAAAGCCTTCCCAATTAAACTGATAAGAAACACAATCTTCTCCAGTGGCTTTAGAATCCATTTTATTTATCAGAAAGTTACTGATAACTATTAAGTACTGATACAGATACAGTACTTATTATACTGGCATGAGAGGCAGAAGGAAGAGGACCATCCCTGCCTCCAGTATAATTGTGGTATTGTCATGAGGGAATAGTAGGGATGAGATAATGTAGCACCTATCTAGAATATGTTCAACCAAGCACATCTTTTCCTGATATCACACTGCTGCTTCAAAGGGTTCCTTATGAGGCTACACGCATATATTCATGTGCTCTATCAATCACATTTTGCGCTTCAAAATCTGAATTTCTGTATAGCACTATCAGATGTCGAAATGAATCCAACAGCTTGTTGATCCATTTTCCAGTGGACTTCATCCTTGATATAGTTTGATAGTAACAAATATCCAAAGCTGAAGTCTGGGGAATTTAATTCAGTGTACTTTGAAAAGCAGAAAGAAAATAAAAATCACAAGTTACAAATCATAATATTTTTATTCATAAAATAGACACTCAAGCTTATTTACAATCAAGGCACAATGATTCAAGACCTCCAGTACCATAAACAGTGGGAAAATCCAGTAAACATCCAATATATATAGATTCATTTATATATGAATGTATTTATGTACACATCACTAAAGATAAGTACATTCTTTGTAATTTAAAACATGCCTGTGAGATGGGAAGGAATGGGCAAATTAAATGTGACTATTGTCAGGGATGAATACATAGTGAATGAAACCAAATTTCCTTGATAATTACGTGTGGAACAGAATCCAGAGAAGATCAATTCCTTTTAAAGGAGCTTTTACACATCAAAAAAGCCCCAATTTTGGTAGTCTAGGTTCAATTTTGTTTAGTGCAGAAGTCAGCATCCATCCTTGACTTATGGAGACAAGATAAATTAAGGCAGTTTTCCAGCCCATTGCTTTCCAAATGCAAATGACTACAAGTACCATTATCCCATGCTGTTTGGGAATACTGGGAGTTGCAGTCCATCACATCAAATACTAGTATATTTGCCTAGAGCCTAGGTCAGGGGTAGGCAACCTCGGCTCTTTTATGAGTCATGGACTTCAACTCCCAGAATTCCTGGGTCAGCTATGCTGACTCAGGAATTCTGGGAGTTGAAGTCCATGACTCATAAAAGAGCCGAGGTTGCCTACCCATGGCCTACGTTAAAATACAATGCTGAAATGTTGACCAGCATGATGGATAATTAGATGTGAGCTAAAAGCAAGACTTTAAGGTACCACAATGACTTTTTCTTTCTTTTGCTGTTATAAAAATCATCAACTCCAATGGTAGTTTCATTTCTCTGAGCTGGCAAGTCCAGTATTGTTTCTTATTAAACAGTGAATTGCTGGATACAGCCCAAGTCAGAAAACTGGAGCATTTTTTGGCAAGATTAATTCTGCAGAAGCTGTTCCCCATAAATCCGTAGCTTTCTTATGTGAAGAATAAGGCATTAATTTCTCCTCTTGATTCGAAATGGTAGCCAGGGAAGAGGTGAAGCTTGTTCTCTCTTAGTTGTCCAGCTAGCTTCAGCCATTCTCATCCCACTACCCATTCCACTGGATTTCTCTAAAAGTTGCTTAATATTGAGAAGGAATTGCCTAGTTTTAAGACTCTGATCATTTTGCTCTTTGATCCAGTTCAGTTATGAGGGAAGGCCATGCCTTAGACTTTCTTTTTAATTAATTCACACTTCACCCAGGAATGCAGGACTACTAGCTTCAGTAAGTTCTAGCTGAAAATTTTGGAATCCTTTTAGTGAAAGAACAGATGCCAACACCTGACCCACCTGGTTATCTTTTTTAAAATTGCTCTTAAAAACAAAATCTGTACTTGGAGATGATGGGATCAAGATACTATATAAACATCCCTCTGTCTCACTGACATTGCATTGTTGTCAAATGCTGTGAAAAGCATGGAGATCCTCTCAAGTCTCGCTGATGCAGGAAGAAGCCCACTAAAGGATGCTATCAAGGGCCTCCTGTAGCTGGGAGCTAGTCCTGCAATGAACCACTCCTTGGCATGTCTCAAAACCAGCCAGTGATCAAAATCATTAAAACTAATTTCTAAGTTAAAAAATAAAATAAAATGCTATCCTTCTCATTTCAAGCTTTCTTAGTGTTTCTTAACAATAAGATAACAAAAGTACTAATACTCGTGAAACTACCCTTCCTGCAAGAGAATTAAAAATAGAAGGACTAAATTATAGTCAGTAATCCTTAGTCCAGTACAAACTCCAGTGCTGAAATATCCAGTACTTAATTCTATAGGAAGGGTGAAAACTGATACTGGCCCAGAACTAAACAGGCTTCAGCTGCACCATTAGATTCAAGAAAGGTTTTTGATAAAACCTTATTTCTAGGGAAAAGGGAAATACCACCTTGGCTAATTAGGACCTAAAAAGAGAGGTTAGGCCTGGGGAAATCGGTTGAAGATCTTATGGGAGCAATTGCAGGCCCTATACATCCTGCAAGTTTTCCATGCTGGAGTCAGGAAATATGGCAATTGCAGTTATAGAAGGCAAAATTCATTCAACCTCCCCTCTAAATGAAGTATGGCAGAGTATGATTAGAGTTGTAGTCCATTATATCTGACTGGTGCCAGGTGATGAAAGGCTGAGGGGAAAAATGAGGCAAGCATTAACAAGGATCAAAAGAGAGCATGGAGGCATCTACAACTGTCAGCAAATGAAAACCAGCAAATAAAAGTACTTTTGGTTTTTTTAAAAAAAAATATGGCTGTATGCCTGCATTAGAAAAAAATAATACTTGTGAAAAGTGTATATATAACCTTACATTAAAAAAGAATCTCCCAAAATGCCCTGGTCAGATGCTCTTGTTGTAAGGACAGGATGTTCAAAGAGAACTGTCCTAGTGTAAGCCTCTGACAAGGACACAGACAAGAACTTTGGTTTGTGGTTACTGAAAGAGGATTCTGTGAAAACAGAAGGACCTTCTGCAATAAAGCATCCCATAAACATATTAAGATGATTTTGCAAGATTATCATATTGAGTAAATATATAGGCACATCTTGGGAGGAATTTTAACTCTACAATATCTGCTGTGCATGAGAAGGATTTTTTAATCCCAAAAATCTTTGGACATTGGACAGACCTGCCCCAAACCCTGGAGAGCTGTTGCCAATCCTGAAGACTCTGCTAAGATAAATCATCCCAAGTTCATTTATATTAAGACAGTATACATGTGGGAATTTGAGAGAGAAGCTGCGTGTTGGCTTAATCAAGATACATCTTTTGGAAGCCCAGGGATTCACCTGAAGGCAGTTTGATAGCTGAGATTAGATTTTATAAGCTGCTAAAATGGAAGGCTGCGTGGGATCACACAGAAGTTGCACTGAGGTCATGAGAGGAATAGTCAAGAGTGGGGCTATAATAAACAGCAATTACATTAGATCACAACTTTTCCATATAGGCAATTAACACAAGTGCTTATGCCCTTTTAGTGCAAAATGAAGCTGATTTTCAAATCTGCCCTTCATTCTGCTTCATGGAACTATATTTCCAAGAATGCTGGTAGTGGTGTTGGAGTGTTGTGGACTGGGAGTGGGGGGTGGGGGTAGGGGAAGAACCCAGCAGTGCAAATGAAAAAGCTACTCCTTTGTGCCTAAAATTTTATAAATGCTACCATGTCCACCTTGCAAGAATAGTTTTCTCCCCATGATCAAAGTGTCTGGAGAAATGTTTGGGTCGTAACTGACCAAGGACATATAACTTACTATAAATAAGAGTTCCTTGGTTGGTCCAGCAATATTTACAAAGGCAAGCCAAGCAGCCTGGGAGTGAGCATAGGAGAGGGGGAAACTGAGGCAGATGTCAGTAGTATCTTCCCGTTTCCTGCCAGTTAGTCACCCATCGCTTCTTGTGCTTTGGAGGCAAGAAACCGCCAGCTGGCTGGTAGCGGTCCTCCTGCCGGATACGAATGGCATGGTATTTGGGCATGATGCGGTAGTAGCGGGTTGGCTTGAAAAAGTTGCACTGTGGATGAAGAGAAAGGGGGAGGGGAGGATAAATACATTCAGTAGCAGAAGCCAACAGTGGGAGAGAAACCTCAGCTGAGAACCTGAGAGAGAAAAGGTTTCAGAGACAGGAGAGGACAAAAGAGCAGCGAGAGATATTTTCATCCATGAGAGAAAAAGAACAACCTGAGCCAATACATTTGACCATTCTATCAGGGACAGGCTGATTTGGGAACTGAAAAACTCTGATTCTTGGCATAGCCCTTTTGTGTGAACAAAAGAATAAAAGGATAAAATGCATAAATGGGGTGGAAGTGGGACCTTACCCAACCTTCTAGCCAGCTTCAGAATGAGACGCTGATTGGGGCCCAAGGAGCCTGCCCATTATAGTTGTGAGTTGCGACAGCCATTAAAGGTGGCACTCAATCATCTTGCCTAATGACTCTAATCCCTCTTCTCCCCCTGGTGGTCATTAAGCAAAACACAAAGTGCCTGGGGTGGGGGAATCCCTGGGAGGCCTAGAGCAGGCCCAGCTCTGTCATGCAGCATTTCCCCAGCTCACACATGGTCTGCCCTGGGCCTCCCAAATCCCAAGGCATCCCTGTGCTCTGCTTTTTACCCCAGTGGGTCTCATATACTCCCTCTCACAACCCATTATGAGTTGGGTGCTTACCTTTTCCATAGATCTTCTACACAGAGCAGCTGCTCTGCTCCTTGGTCTCCCTATATAGTACAGAGGCCATGTGGTTTCATCCAGGGAGTGGATGCCATTTCAGGTCAATCACAATTCACTACTCTACAATAAAACAGCCAAACCTCTGCCTCAGACTTTTGGAAATTGCCAAGTCTTGAATGACTTTTCAAATATTATCATAGTGGGAACTGTAGCTAAAGCATACCTACAATGTCTAATCTCACCAGTCGATCAGAGACAATCAGAGATAAGTGGTTCTCCAAGTAGCCAAGTCTTAAGTTATAAAGGGCTTTATAGGTCATAACTAAAACTAGTAGCCAGTGCAGGTTGCAAAACAATGGCATCACACGGGCACGTGACATGTCCATCACTCCTGCAGCATTGCATTCTGAACCAGTTGTAGTTTCTGAATGGTCTTCAAAGGCAGTCAAATGTACAGCACACTGCAGTAATCCATTGTGAGTTAATTCGGACATGAGTAATTCCTCACAGGCCTCCGAATCCAGGAACAGGTGCTACTAACACACTAGATGAATTGTGGCCATCTTGGCCACAATTGCCACTTGCTCTTTTAGCAACAACTAAATCCCAAAACAAACTCCAGATTGGAGGCAGGTTTTTATTGGGGAAATGCCACCCTCTCTAAAGATGTAAGTCCCTAGAACTGGGGCTGGAAAAGTATCCACAACCAGTCTCAGCAGGATTGAGTTTTTCCCTCTCCCTCCACGGACCTGTACAACCGCTAGACTGGGACCTCAAAAGTATCACTTGGTCTACTGGGATTAAAATATACAATTGGATATTATTAATAAACTGGTGAAACCTGATCCTGAGCCAATGTATAACCTTACCCAGTGGCTTCATGCAGATGGGAAAGAAAATGGGTAAAAATACAGCGCCAAGAGCAAATACAGTACCAAGACAGATAAGATGCTGCAGTCTCAATCTCCCCTCCCCATCAACATTGACTGGAACTAACAATGAAGAAAGGAGGGGAACCACTGTGAACGTCCACCTCCTGCTGAGGATATCATAATTGGCTCCACGATGGATTGACAAGCACAACCAATGCTATCTCTCTACCACACACCATACAAAAGAAAGTGTACTGTGAGCAACTTCCCTCACTACATTTTTATGACAGCTTGCTTTTTATTTTTTTAAAATGGGGAGAGGGGTGTCTACTCTGCTGAAAGTCCATTTGTTCTGTTCCTATGACAAACCTCTGCTAGCTGTGATGCTGAAATAGCAACAGGGAAACACTTGCAATTCAGTCCTAAGCCACAATAGCTCTAAATATGAGTGCAGCGTAGAGCCTAGATGCTGGAAGCCAAGCTTTAATCTTAGCACAGCTCATTTTAGAAATTACTGCCTGGCTGGAAGCTATTTTTTTTCCCCAATGGATGTAGAATTTGTCAGATATGGGTGACGGGTAGGCATTCCTGACTATTGCTTGAGGCATCTTTCCTTAAAAGAATATCCAAAATAATTTCGCACAGGGCACAGACTTTCAAGGATGGTCCCAACCACTACAGTAAAATTAAACTCGGAATACTGCATTCAACCTACAAATGTGATTCTGCCAGGTTCTTCAGGTTTGCAATTAAACTTTCCACTTTGTATTCCATTTTGAAGATTTAGCTCATCCATAGAAAGCGAAACAATTACCCCCTTCCTTTGCAACCTTTTCTATATCTTCAATCATCTACATTCTCAGCAACCATGTCAGATGGATACCTCCTGTGCTTCACATTTTGTGGGAGCTGTTGCTTCTCAGAAACTTCTTCATGGTGACTCACTGGAAGTATGCTGAAGCAAGATCAGATTAAATGGTTCAACAATCTGGACTTTGGGTATCCTAAACCTTGATACTGGCAATACTGTACAGTAAAAATGCCCAATGTATCATAAGTTAACATGGAGTTGCAAATATCTTTTCTGCTGAAGGTTAAATTCCCACAGGAGTAATCTTATATTTAGAAGACAAGACTGAAATCTAAATAGTAAAAATAAAAAGGATCATTATTTTGCAATATTATTTCTCCTCTTTTTCTCCCTTTTCTTTCCGCTTGAATAAAACTATGTCTACAGGTGGGTTTCCCAGTCTGCACCAGTGTATTTCAACAGGGCTGACCACCTTACCAGTATTACTTTGCTGCGTCGGCTTAGCCATCCCAACAATGGTCACTTGTATTGGCCCAGGAAGTGAAAACACAACAGAGTCAAAACAAAAAGAAAAGATACATGTGTCATTATTTAGTGCCATCTTGAAAACCACCCTTAAAGTACTTGGTAATTCCTAGGAAAAGAAGTTTGAATTAGTAATGCAGACAGGTAAAAAGAGAAGCTGCTCTAAATCTAGTGCAGAGTATGAAACATTGTTGAGAAGAACCTGCTTTGAGAATAACTGAAGACAGAGATGTTGCATGGCTGCTAAATAGAACAGGCAGGCTGAGTTTTAGAATATGGTGTCTCAGCAGAAAAGAGCCTCTAATAAAGAGATGGGAAAGTGTCAGGGTCAGATCACCTAAACTCAGATCCTTCAATTTAGCATCCTTAAGTTTGTCAACCTGAGATGAGCAGGCAGAAAGCGCTTCTTTGTTGACTGATGAGAGGCTTCTAGTTCTTATGTCCAATCTCAGAGGTTGATATTTCATCAGATTTGAGACTGGTTGGAGCTACTCTGACATTCTCTAGACAGCCATGTTGTGGAACATGGTAAAATGCATTAATAGAGTGTCAATTATCTCTTCCTGTACTCAGCACTAAGATGACTGGCCCACCAAAGTGTTACTGTACACAGTCTGATTTCTTCTATTACTCATTTTCCAATTGTTATATGGGGGGGGGAAGTTGGGGTAAATAGAGGGGAAAATGTGCTTGAGTAAGAGTCTCCTCATCCTGTCTATTGTGGGTCTGAACTCAGTCAAGCTACAATGGGTTTTCACTCAGAAATTGGAAAACAAAATACCAGGAAATGGCGGCTTTCAACTTTAGCCCTGGCCAGACTTCCCATGAATATGGATGCTGCCAATGGTCTGAGGAATAATTGATTCTGCTTACCCAGGAGTAGGGGCAGATCTTTTCAAACTGATCATGTAAATACAGTCAACAGAAAGAGTGGCTGAAATGTCTTACTAACTAAACTACAGATATTGTAGGATTTCAGATTTTGGCATTAAGCTAGCACATACTTTGAATGTATTATTTAAAGTTCTTCATCTCTTCATGGTTTCTGTAATATAATAAAGGCAACTTGATATTTTTCAACATAATAATCATCATCAAGAGGTTCTCTGCACTCAAATATTTCATATCTTCTTGACAGCAAGACCAACTCAAGTATTTTTTTTTAAAGTAGCAGGTAATGAGCTACTTCCCTGCCAGGGACTTTGGAGAACCATTCCTAGTCATGTATATAATCCTGAATGAGATGAACCATCCACCAAAATAAGGCAATCACCTGTGGCCAGCTGTATCAATCCTCTACATTCTCTAACTCAACACTAAATTACCAATCTAGAAGCAAGAATGAAGAAGTGCAGGGAAAGTTTCAAAAGTGCAGGAACACAAGGAATGAAAGGCAGACCTTGCCCCACCCATCCAACCAACCCACAATCATTTACCAAGATACAGGGTAAAGGGGTGGGCAGTGTCCCCCCCCCAAGACAGGAACTAGTAGCTGTCGGTCAGCCGTTTAGTTTCAGAAGGCTGGATCTTCATCATGGCTTTCTGGCCCTTGGCTTCATACAAGGCTCGTGTGCTTGCCCTCCGGAAGAAGCCACACTATGAGGAAGCAGGGGGTAAAGGTCAGGGTTGATGGGGGTAGGAAATATAAAACACAACTCAAGTATCCAGCCTATGGTCCAATAATGATCAACTTCAGTGTGTGTGCTGGAGAAAGCTTGTTTCGTTTTTTCACTCCAGGCACTATAACAGACATGTCAAACACAAGGCCTGGGGGCCAGATCCGGCCCGTGAAGTGGTTTCGTGTGGCCCACAAAGCCATCCTGGAAACAGTGAGGGAACAGCCCCCACTGCCTTGGCCCTGGCCCAGAGACCCTCCTTCTGCCAGAGACCCTCAGATCTGTCCCACTCCTGCCCAGGCCCCCATAGGCACCCTTGATGTGAATGATGTAGAGCTGGCCATGCCCACCCAGTAGGCCATACACACTGTAGCCATGCCCACGCTGGCCATACCCACCCGGCCCCTTGAAGGCAACCGCAATGCTGATGCGGCCCTCAATGAAATTGAGTTTGACACCCCTGCACTATAAGGTCAGATGAAATGAATCCCTAAAAGTAAAAACCTTCTATTGCAATTTTGACTTGTCTGAGGCTATTGTCCCATTGTAACAGCTTCAAAAATAATTACTAGAAAATGCCCCAGCGAACCGATGGGCCATTACTCTTAAGGATTTGTCAAAGTGCTTGTACCAGGGAGGAAATGCTGTTAACCCTACTGAAATATAGCAGTGGCATGCTTTGGCACTTTGGGTTTCTTCTGGGCTCTCTCCAGCACTAGCAACAGCTCACCAGAAAAGCCAGAGGGAAATATGTAAATGCTTGCTCATTAGAAGTAGAGGACACTTTGCCTCCCAAATAAATTCTGAAAGGGTAACTTGCTCTAAGCAAGGGTATGTCTGAGAACATACCCCTTCAAAGCGTTGCAAAACCCTAATAGTCAGTTATGGTGGTTGCAATTCAGAATAAACTTTCCTTGGCTAAACCTATGGAGATAAGCAAGGAATAAGCCATCTCATGCCTTCTGTATGGTCTGGACTTCAATTCCCATATCCTAATGACATGGCAAAGGACCATAAGAACTTTAATCTGAAAATCATCAGGTTGCCTAATGCAGGAATGCATTTTGGAAGGGTAATCCTGTCACAATCATCTCACAAGCTTCTGAATACTTAAGACTCTCTAGTCTGACAGTGGATTCCAGAAATAGGGATCAGGCAGAGGTTTTCCTAAAGCTTTAGTAATGTACACTATGCAGAATGCTCTACTAGTACCTCAGAAGCACAACAGTGTGCCTAAGAAATCACAATGAGTCACTGGACAGAAAAGGATAACTGACTGGTATTGCTATGTTGTCCTAAGGCATCAATACTATGGAGTCCCAAGCATTCACCCAATTCCTGCACTAATTAGAATCTAAATATAGTTTCTTAGCTATCTAGCCAGATTCCTTATGGTAAAAAAGAGCGAATCAAATGCCCAGCAGAGCCTTTTGGGTTTGTTTGTTTGTTCTTTGGCTGATCTCCAGGGTAATGTGTTTGAGCTACATACCAGAGGTGACTCAGTGCAGTTTACGTCATTCTGGATAAAGTTGGAGAGATAAAGTTACTTTCCACCTGCCCATTTGGAACTAGCCTGGCCAGTTTTGCTGCAGCCAAATAAGTAAACGTTTTGTTACCAGGTGAGACTGGTATATTCATCATCAAAGAAAACAATTTTATATGTACTTTCATCATATTGCTTGGATATTCAGAGTTGTTACAATCAGTTGGACTGTGTGGGTTGATTTGTTCCTTTGCATCATGTAGGCACAGGCCATTAATAATTGTTTGCAACTTTGGACCAGCAACTTTCAAGGATCTTTTTATCTAGGTTGAGTTGGGAGGTGGGGGGAGAGAAGCGGGACTGTCCCTGACCACTATTTAAGGCTTCATTTTTTACCTTCCACAGCAGTAAGATGATACAACCCAAGAGCAGAAGTCCTGCAGCAACAGCAACTAGCACCACCCACAGCTCAATCTCAGTTTGCTGCTCTTCACTGAGTTCCGAGTCGATGTCTACAGTAAACTGAAATTAGGGCAAAGAAACAAGAAACAGGACAGGGAACAAAACAGGATAAATGCAAAGTTGGTTTTGAAGAACAGCATGCTCAGAGCTATACCAATGGGGAAAAAACAGAGGAAGAGCAATACACGGCTATTAGCACACTCCCATTGATACAATTCAATGCATCGGATACACATATTTATTCTTAATTATCCTTCGTATTATCTATTTCCCAAAAATCCAAAAAGTAGGACTTCTAATTACCTTTATAATTCTACAATCACCTTCCAGACCTTCAATTAAATGCACAGATGCTGAGATGGGAGATGAGGAACATAATCAGTGTTCTCACTCCTTTTGGAAACAAATTAAAAAGCATTGAACATGCTAATATCTCAGTAAAACTGCATCTACACATTCATATTAGATAGAAGGAAAGTAGGTCAATAAAAAAAAAAGAATCCGCCCCAACACTAATGACACCAATACTGTTACTGCCCTTATAGAAAGTAATGCTGGTTATTTTCAGCAGAGTGATAGGTCTACCTGCAGAGAGAGAAACAATAGCAGCAGCAAAGCTTCTCATTGCCATCACTAGTTTCACTAGACTGCAGGCAGGTGTGTATTTACCAACTGCTGTAATTGATCAGAGTGGGCTGAGGGCAAAGGGCAGAGAGAGAAAACGGAGCTGTGATGTGGGAAGAGAGTTGACGTGAAGCTGTTCTGGGAAGTATGAAGAGAGAGAACTATGAACTATCATCATGGTCTTTTACAGCGGTGGGGGAGGGGAGGAGGGAAGGGCAGCACATATCTTCCTGAGTTGCATTCCATGTAAAAAGAAAATAATAACTGTTGCTGTTATTTTATCCAACTTATCAACTTTTTATCCAACTTATCAACTTTTTATCCAACTTGTCAACTTAAATGGCAACCTTCCCTTCACAGGGAAACAGCAATACTCCTTGGAGCAATCCAGCATAATTTCCTGACTTGCTTACCATTATACTTATCATTACAGGTAGGTCCAGATTTAATATCCATTCATTCAGCCACCATATAAAGTTATGATGGCACTGAACGTGGGGCACTTACAGAAGGTCCACATAGTTACGTCCATCACCATGTCCTTGCAGTCAAGGAATTGTAATTCGGGCACTCAGCTTGCAATTACAGCATCCCATGGTCAACACTGCCAGCTTCCAACAAACAAAGCCAATGGGCATGCCAACAGGAGATCACAAATGGCAATCACATAACCGTGGGACATTGCAATGATGCAGGATTTGCCTAACAAGGGCAACTAGGTTAATTGGCACAGTAATTTAGCATCATGCCTTATGACCATGGTGATGACTACCTGTATTATTTTAAGCATGGAGACATTTCTTGTACTTAACAAGGGTGGGCAGAGGTAGAATACACATTTGACCTCCACAGATGAACTGAGATGGACTGGGTTAAATTTTCGGTGATGTTCTTCTCTCTCTGGAAGCCAAAGCACAAATGGCTGTGGAAGCCCAGAGCCCAGAACAGCTGGATGAGAGATGGTAGTCATGCGCTGGCCCACCTGGATGTCCATAGACTGCCCACCTCTGAAGATCCTTCCTTCATGCAACCTAGGATGTCTGTAAGGGAGATTTTGTTTCTTTTCCCAGGAAAAATCCGACTTCCATCCACAGACCATCTTGGATCATCTACAGCCTGCTTTTCCTGCAGGCTGCAAATGAGAATACAACTCCTATTTTGAGTGAAAGCTTTCAAAATAGTAAATAGGGCATCTAAGCCAGGTCAAGGGACTGAGTGAATGAGCATTAAGTAAACTACACTAAACTAAAGAGTTTCACGAAAGCATGGTAGAATGGTTGTTCTCTTTCCAAATGTAGATTATCAGGTTACAAGGCTGCAAACTTGCCCATGGTTTTGTGTCATACTCTGAGGGAACTTGACAAATAGCTCACCCTAACAAAGGAAGAGGACAAGGTTCAACTCTCCTTCCAACCTTCCAAGGATGTCTCAATTGTTTGTCAAATGATTTCATCAGTCCGCAAAAGCATGGCAGGACTAGGCCAGAGTCAGCTTTGAAAATAAATTCCAGGAGTATTGCTAGAATCTGATAACTATGCAGGGTGGAAGAGAGCAATAGGCCATGGCAAAAGGATCTGCCATGCCTCCAGCCTCAATCCATGTCTTCCTTCCCTGCATACTTTCATTCCTTTCTGACTGGACAGCAATCTTTTCAACATCACTTTGATGGGACCCTCAGTTTGATTTATTGTGAGTTGGTTCTACTGGGTAGCACTGTTTAACCTATTTTCTGGAATCATATAATATATTGAACTATAAACTAACCAGTCAGATTCGTTTTGTGTGGTATGAGAAATCACCACTGCTACCACAAAAAAAGTAAAATTGAATAGTGAGCTACTCTAAGAGCTATTGGGCTTAGCTGCAATAAAAAAGCTACTGCAGAAGTAAATGAAGAGCTAGCCCAAAGCAGTTGGATCATTTCATTAACTGAATGGGCCAGGCCTGGAGTGTGACAACTGGAATCGGAAAGATCTTGGTGATTTCTTGGAGCTACTTCATTTTTTTACTCACCAACACTGTTTGATTTTTCATGTTGATTGTAGAGGAGTTTGTCCTGAGGAAGAGAGTCACTTGTCCATCTACTTTGACACGATCAAAGTCATTGTAATCCTGTAAGAACCAAAGCAGTAACTTCTATTTGTCTATACATTTGACTCTGAGATATATGCCTGTGTGTAGTAGACAATGAGCCCAATTAATCTGTGAAATAAATAAATCCAGTCACCATGGTGGAAAAATAAAATCTTTCCCCCTTTGGTACCATTATTGTATTAGTGACTTAGTGATTCTTAGCTACCAGACTAATTTGCAGCCGTCTATGATTGCAAAAAGAAAGAAAGAAAGAAAGAAAGAAAGAAAGAAAGAAAGAAAGAAAGAAAGAAAGAAAGAAAGAAAGAAAGAAAGAAAAGTGTCAGAATCCATTTATATCATATTCATAAATGGAATGTTTCAAACATTATTCCATGGATTCTGCCATCTCCCGAAGAGAATAGAATAGATGTGTATTGAACCGGTATTAGGCATTTCAAAGGAAAGGAGAAGACTTTTGAACTGGGGAAACAAAAGGGGGGGCTAGCATCTGGCTTTTGTCACGGAAGAGAGCAATAAACATGAAGGGTCCTAAGTTCCTTTTTCCCACGAGAGGGATAATACGAGATAAAGGATGGGGGACTGACCAAATGGGGTTAAGGGGGGTTAAACCGGGAACTCTTTATAAGGGTTTACTTCGTGGAATAATATTAAGTCCTGTCTCGTTTCCTACAACCAAGCATGTCATAGTAAAGATTCTTTTTGGAATAGATTTGACTCCAAGAATTTTGTCTTCCTAAGACGTGGTTTGGGGTGGGTCCTGACAGAAAGAAAGAAAGAAAGAAAGAAAGAAAGAAAGAAAGAAAGAAAGAAAGAAAGAAAGAAAGAAAGAAAGAAAGAAAGAAAGAAAGAAAACTGTTTGCCTCTAGCACACCAGTACAAGCAACATGCTACTAAATGGGAGCAGAAGAGATAAATGGCACTTACCTCAATGAAAGTACTGTTCCAAACTCTTGCTCGGACCTTCACATTTGTAACTGCTCCAATATTCCACAGGGGGCATTCAAACCAGATGCAACGAGAAGTTCCTTTGAAACAACTCTGGAAAGAAAATGTGGAATGAGGCAAGGGGAAACAATCACTGGTGAGTTATTCAAAGGACATTTGGTATAATATACAGTTGCATGGATTTTTCACTTCTTTCTTTTAAATGGTATTTTAAAACAAGCAGGATCATATCATATCATATTCCCAAAACATCTCAAGCTTCCAGTACCAACTTTTGACAGCAACATTTCAGGGGTATAATGCTGGCATTAAAAAACATGGCGAGAATATAAGTAGGAATAAGAGGTCCAAGAAACCTGATCCAATTCCTCTTACGAGCCCTTGAAAAAAGAGCAGAAATTTGTCAACAAAATGACATATTAATGTTGTTGCCATTTTTGTGTGAAAATATTTTTAAAAAGGTAGGAATGGAAGCCATTATTACTCCTACCGATAACACTTTTCAAAATTAAGATACAGGTTGAAATAGTTCTATCTGGCTCCTTTCAGGGACACCAAAAGGCCTGCTACAGTTCGCTAAATATTCAGGAGAGTGAGTTGTTGTCCTTAAAGCCAATGAAATTGTGCATCCCTGCTCTTATGATTTGGGAGAATTGGGATTAATGGGTTCTTTGAAATATAAATGGATATAGTTTCAGTGGTAAAAAATAATATCTAGATCCAATTCCTATGACCTTGTTTCTAAGTCAAAAAGGTTTCTGGATGAAAGCAAACAAATATCGGAATTTTGCTAAGAAAAATACAAGGGCATATTCATTTAGTTATTGTGAACTGCTTGATTTGAGGATAATTTTATCTTTTTACCCAAAACCCTGCACACAATCTGCCCTTATCCACCACTCCCATACAGCCATTCAAAAGGGTAGGTGCTACTAATATCAGTTTGGGACAGTATAAAGCAGTGCATCTCAACCTCAGCAACTTTAAGTTATGTGGATGTCAACTCCCAAAATTCTGGAAATTGAAACCTATACATCTTAAAATTACCAAGGTTGAGAAACACAGGTATAGAGGAATATTGGCTGGCCTAGAGAGGCTCATGATGAAGGAATTCTTATTAAGAACAGAAAGGATATCTTAATGATGAAATGGTTACCAGTGCTGTTTCTGATCTGGCTTTCTTTGAAGATGCTAAGGTGATGGGAATCTCAGCGTTTGGAGGTGCCTGCAACTCACGCTTTCTCCGGGCTGGGGAAGTGCTGTGATCTATTTGCTGAAAAGGAAGAAATATTAGCTGTTATTCTGTCCATGAACATCAAGAAGTGTAAAACTACTTGCCCCCACTGAGGTGCCTCATAACCAGGGGATGATTCTTCATCTTGTAGGAATTGGGAGTCCTGTTGTTACTGTTGGACACTTTTTTTTTTTGCTAAGATCATATGCTGTAACATTAAGCATGCCAGAAAAAGTTCATTAATTGCAATTCTGTTCATTTCACTTGATAAACAAATTAGGTATATAACAATTTTAATAATAAGTTATCTTATTTTTGAAACATTGTACCAAATTCACACAGAGCCAAATAAGACAGCTAATCAAGAATCTTCATTTTCAAAATTATCTTGAGAATGCAATTTTAAGAAGGCCTGCTTGTTGGTACTACTAGCAAGAAATTCTGGGGAATGCAATCTTCACAAGCACACTATTCAAAGTAAACCTAGTATCTATCCATGAATCAGACACTGGTATTCCTATAACGGGCAACCAAGGGGTTGATATCAAAATATATATATTTATATTGTAGGGATAGAGCAAAAAGGTGAAGAGGCTGGGAATAAACCCTAGACTCACAGTGAGCTTGAGGGGGTTGATGACCTGTTCAGATGGTTCACAATACCAGTCTTCATTCCCTTTTATCAAGATTTCAGTGGGGTAGAGCAGCCACTTTCCATTGCTGGCTTCATAAGGCCATTCAAAGCCTAATATGATTGTTCCAAGAGAGGCTAAAAACTTGGTCTTTGTAATCACCTTAAACAAATAACAACAAAGATATTGATAACATATTGATAATCCTTTTCAAAAATCAATTTGGAAAATTTTTGGTAACACTTCATGATTAGGCTGAAAATTCCGGTGGACTTGCATTCATCTTTCCACTGACTTGCTCATCAGATGAAAATGAACCGAAGAGGTAGCAATTTCTGAACAAAGTTTGCTTAAGAGTTAAAATATGTTGTGACTAGAAAAGTGACAAAAAGGAATGGGGTTAAACACTCCTATGCCATAGTACTCTTCATTAAAAACTGTAGTCTCCTGAGTCTAGTTTTGTAGATCTTATGTTTAATATCTATATAATTATAGCCATAAAAGAAAGTTCATCCTTGACATTTTCCATTCTATAATAAAGCCAAGAATGTTGGCTTCAGTTGATTACATACATTGATAATTTATACAACAGCAGGAAGGAAGAATAGCTTAAGAAAAAGATTATTCTTTATTCTCACACCTTCAAACAAGAGTAAGGGAAAGGGTCAGAATTTTAACCATAAATGAAGGGGAATTTTCAGTCATTCTCCTTTCTCTCTCTCCCTCTCCCTGTCTCTCCCATCATCTCCCTCTTTCTCTCACACAAAACTTTCTGTGATCCATACAAAAATGAAGTCTACAAGTTCTTTCAAAAATCTACTCCTGATCCTCTCCTCAAGTCTTCATTTTCAGTAGCCTGGTTTGGGAGAGAAAGTTTTTACTTGTTTCTATTAGATAATTAGACGTAGCCATTGTTTGCTCCTAAATCCAGATGAGAAGGAACAAAGGTTGGATATTGGGCTACTAATTTTAAATAAAAAAGGCACAGCTATGGAAACAAAGGATGCAATTTAAGGTCTGTCTGAAATAGGCAGGGACCAATCGTTGCTTGAGGTTCTGAACACCACAGGTGGAGCTTATGGTAAATAAATAAGTACTGGACAATTTGAAGTCAGAAACCCTTGTACAATTTTCTCATGATGGGATCCTAATCAAGAAAATCTATCCAAATGGAGTGCTGACTAAAAGTGGTCCTTGCTTAACAACATGTTTTACAACTGCTGGAAGTTACAACAGCCATGAAATGTGTAGTGTATGTGAATGTTAACACTGTTCAATATAAGAAACGCATGACAGCTCCCTTTGACAGCTGACAGCCGCACACGCAGTTTCCGTTGACAGCTCCACACGTGGCTATAGTTGACAGCTGAGTTTGACAGCCGCGCACATGGTCTGCGTGGATTGGAAGGACCCAAAATGGTGGGAAGTACCCTAGGACGGGGATTGGCTAGAGGCCCACTGGCGTCCCTATATAAGGGGGGAAATGTCACTTGTTTGTTCCTGTGAGGCAAATAAACAGCTGTTTGAGTTGAACCCCGCTGTCCTCCTTCTTACCGGGAACCCACCGCGAACACAACAAAATGGGTGCTTCCATAAAATCCATTCATTTTAACAGTCATTTTCTTACAGAAACTGGCAAAAAATGCTCCAGACCCATAAAAAACATCATGAATCACAGTCACATGCAACTCTCTCTGTAGTCATGTGACCACTTGTCAGGCAGGTCAGTTTTATGACCAGCTGTGGTGTTCCCTGGTCACATGACTGAGTCTGATTCATAGTTTTTGGGGGGGTGGGCAGGGTGGCATTTTTTGCCAGTTTCTGGACGAAAATGTCCATTAAAATAAATGGATTTGCTTATGATCACAGCAGATACTTACCTGAAAGTCCAGCTCAATGGGACTGCCAACATCTTCTTCATGTTTCATGGCTGATTCTCCTATGACTTTCCCACTAAAGTATGACTGAAGCCACCGGTTGATTCTACCGTGAAAGAATTGAAAAATTGGAAAAGAGATTTACCAGGCTTGGGTTTTTTTTAACAAGCTAAATGATTAGTCCAGTTTCCTGGTAATTGTCAAGCTATTCTCCAAAGCACCTGAAGGCAATAAAAAAAGCAATGGATGGAAACTAATCAAGGAGAGGAGCAACTAAAACTAAGAAGAAATTTTCTGACAGTCAGAACAATTAATCAATGGAATGACTTGCCTCCAGAAATTGTGAATGCTCCAACACTGGAAGTTTTTAAGAAGAGATTGGACAACCATTTCTTCAAAATGGTTTAGGGTTTCCTGCCTAGGGGGTTGGAGTAGAAGACCTCCAAGGTCCCTTCCAACTCTGTTAATTCTATTCTATTCTATTCTATTCTATTCTATTCTATTCTATTCTATTCTATTCTATTCTATTCTATTCTATTCTATTCTATTCTATTCTATTCTATTCTACTCTACTGTCTTATTCTTATTCTTTCCTGCAGACATATTAGGACTGGAACTCTATAGATTTTTGGCCTTTGACCATTTTAGCTGAAAAGTCTGAAGGCTCCAACTGTGATACATCTGGAGAACAAACAACATGTTGAGGAAGAGTAGCCTAGAAGCCCAGCTATACTCAAAGGCTGGGTTTTCTTTATGAAGGTAGACATAAATTGGGATTCATCCAATTTTGACATAGAACCCCCTTTCCATTATTTCCCTTTCTTAACTTATGTCAACACTTTTAAGATACGCACATGCTTAGTGATGCATCAACTGTGTAGTCCACTAACAAAGCTGCTGTCACTAGTTGGAGATCTTCCTGATAGCTTATCCTGTACAAAATACAATAGTCAGATTATTTTTAAAATTACCCCAAAGAACATAAACTATTATTACATTTTGTCATCAGTGTAAATTATCCTAGAGGTTTGAATCTAATTATCTTAGTAGTTTGAAAGGAGTCCACACAGTGGTTCCTCTTCCCATCAATTGATACTAGTGTTGCCTTTTTATTTACTACCTAGTGCAATACAAGAAATTAGAAAAAATATTAGTGTGGTTCTCCTATGAACTTTATATATTAGAACAATCCAATATTACAGCAGGCATGGTTCATAGTTATAGACTACTTAGTTTATTGGCTTTCTCCCACCAAAGCCTATCTGTCCCACACATGCAGTTAAACATCATTTACAGACCTGAGAGTGGACTGCACCACTTAAACTACAAGTACAAAGTACAGGTAAACTATAGTTAAATCTATACTTTGTTGGTTTTGCTTAAGCAAAATAAAGCATAATAGCAACAGCCTGCCCGAAAATAGAAATATAGAACATTCCTCCTTCCTATGTCAATCTTCATAATAAAATTGTAATTTATAAGTTTCCCCCCATCTTTAATATAAGTAACATTCCAAAGTGGTGTGATCCTTTGTGACTTTCTTCTCTTAGATATATGCTGATCCATCTGATTTCACTGGAGGCAGGTTTGGTGTGTGTGCGTGTGCGTGCAGGTGCAAGCTGTTTTAGAGAGAAATAGGAGAGGAACTATCTTAGTCATCCTTGATGACTATTGATAAGAGGACAAGACTCACGTGGAAGGTTGAACCTGGACAGTGATATTCTGAGTAGTTAAGGTAATCCCACTAATTTCAAATGTGATAATCAGCTCTGCCTGGAAGAGAAGTCAGATTGTGCAATATTTTGTTAAGATTTGGAAGACATATTTTAATAAAGTTTGTAATCTGAGGTTCACTAGACTGCCCTGGTTAACTACACAAACATCTGTGGCAAAAAAAGATCTTTTATTGGCATCAGCTGATAAAATAGGTACATAACTGTCTGGAAGGGCAAGACCTGGCTTTGGTGACTCTTAACCTCAAGCCCGGACTATGGACTTGTCCTTTCAAGACAAATATTAGTCTGGATAAATAAATTCCTATTCAGTACCAATATCTATTGTTATTAATTCATGTTGAAGAACAACCAGAGCTCTTTGTCAAAATTATCAAACCAAATGTACTGTTATTGCAGTGAATTTGCTAATAAAAAGTTCAGTGTTTGATGCATACCTGTTGATAAAACTGAAAGTAGAATTTCTTCATTCCACATTGCCAACATTCACCAATAGGTATTTACGGTGGACTGCTGTAATTTCAATGCTAAGAATTTGTGTAAAAAACTAGGATGTGTATTTAATCTAGTGAATAATCTCAATAATTTAAAAAATACTGCTGTTGATGCTTGCTATTTTTTTTTTTAAAAAAAACACCTTATGGCTGAAAGGGATAAGATGGTCCTGAGCAATTAGGAAAACACCCCATAGATGAGACTCACACAACAGAGACTTTAAAAAGTGTACAAATCAGAAACAATATACCTGCTGGTTCCTTTTGAAGGGATTGCCCATTTCACATATCACTGTCTCCTTAACAGTGCAGGCCCCACTCTGAAAGGAATAAAAGATGCACTTCATTGTCTTACTACCTTTATTTTACTTATGTGTAACTCATATATATGGTATACAAGCATACATATACATACATACACACTTATATGTTTATACTATACACACACATATGTGTGTGTATATGTATATGTGTGTGTATGTGTATATGTATATGTGTGTGTGTATATATATATGTATATATGTATATATGTATATATATATATGTATATATATGCATGCATATATGCATACATACACATGGAAGAATGTGTTTTGGCTCCCATGCCTTCTCTATTTGAATTGCACTAGAAATGAATTGGTTCTTAAGCAATTATGAAACAAAGTAAGTTTTAACCACAGCCAGGGCCTAGATATGGCTATAAGAATTCTGATGTAGCCCCGACATCCCTCAAATTCAATGTACTACAGAAAGAAAGGAAAACCCTTTTGCTGTCATATTTTTTATCAATAAACCAAACAAAAAAAGAAAAGAAAAAGGAAAAGAATGTGTTGATATACACGATATAAACTTTACAGAAAATCAAAGACTGAAATGAAAATGATGGTCATAAAAAGATGTTTAGAAACAATTTCAAAAAGGCAAAACATGCAAAAATATAAAGAAAAAATGCACTAAGAAAAAACATACAAAAATGTCTTTTTTAAAATCCCAACTGTTAATTGGTTAGACTTCTACTGTGAATACATACAATAAACTTTTCCACTGCTGCATATTTTAAAATTTCAGTCTCCCGATCCTGCATTGATGGCAAGATTTCTCTCCGCCAATTTTGTGCTGCATTAACTCTTGCCATTGTCAGCATGTATTTTAATAAACTGAAAAGATTTCATTTTTTCTCTGGGATCATGCCTAATAAAAATATTTGGGTTTTAATCCAAATTTTATTTTCAAAATTTTCTGACTTTTTAATGTATTTTTTTACAGTACTTTTGGGTTTCTTCATAATTACCATCTATTTGTCATGGCTTCTAAAATTTATTTTGTATGATTTTTCTATCTTGGCAATAATTGACAAAGTTATATATCATCTGTAAACTATTTTATACCAATTTTCCTTTAAACTGTAGCAAGTTGGAAATTTCATTGATCCCAATTATTTCATTGATCACAATTATTACCGGTACTTCTTTGAAATTTTGTAGCCATTTTATCAGGCAGTTTGTTATTTGTTCTAGCTCCGGGTCTTTTTTAAGTAACAGTTTATAAATACATCCTAATTAATTATCTTCATTCTATATACAAATTTCAAACTTTGTCATCTCTCTTAGTCTTTCTTTCTTTTTTATATTTTTCCAGTTATTTGCTATGGGAGATTCCTTTCCTCGTTAAGTAACCCTTATTGTTTCTTTAATCCACTACATTTCTCAGTTCAGATTTATGATGCTCTTAAGTCTTGTACAACACTGAATCTTACTCTTGTTTTTAGAACCCCGTTTCATTTTTGTCCTGCTCCCTTTTTCTGAGATTTTTGATATGGCTTTACTGCATAAAAATGCTGCATTCCCTTTTAAAGCTTTGACATATCTTAGTTTGTTCACTTTGTTGATACAATTCAACCATGGCAATACTTGTTAACTTTCGGGCAAGTCACTAGCATCATCTGCATAGTAATTGGAGATCATGAATCCTGAAGAATATTATTTCGATTTGTTAGAAAGGCTTTTACCCATGAATTAATAAAGAAAAACACCACTTAATGCAGGGGTGTCAAACTCAGTTTCATTGAGGGCCGCATCAGCATTGCGGTTGCCCTCAGGGGGCCGGGTGGGTGTGACCTGGGTGGGCGTGGCCTACTGGGTGGGCATGGCTAAAGTGTGTATGGCCTACTGGGTGGGCATGGCCAGCTCTACATCATTCGCATCGAGGGTGCCTATGGGGGCCTGGGGAGGAGTGGGACAGATCTGAGGGTTTCTGGCAGGAGGTGGGTCTCTGGGCCAGGGCCAAGGCAGTGGGGGCCGTTCCCTTACTGTTTCCAGGATGGCTTCGCGGGCCGCATGAAACCACTTCGTGGGCCAGATGTGGCCCCCGGGCCTTGTGTTTGACGTGTCAGTAAATTTGTGTGACAGAATACCAAGGACTCCACAGTTCAACCCTAAGTTACATGTATTCTCTTCTATTAGAACTTGAAAAGCCGCTAAGTGCAGAGCTGAATGGAACAATAGCCTAATGCTATCCCAACTTTCAAAAAATATCTCACTGGCCGAACTGAAGAAGGCAGCAGAGAGGGTGAGAAAGTGATATTGAGGAGGGCCTCATGAGCATCTTCTCCATTGATAGGTGTTGTTGGTTTATTAGTGACTTTGATGCTCAAATTCAGTTTCTTGACTTCCGAGCTGTACTGTAACACCTGCACACCATCTCGTCTACAATGGAAAAGAATAGTACAATTGAGGGAGGATGATAAAAAAAAAGCATGTATGTCCCTCCATTCAGTCATTAATATTGGTCAAAAGTGGCTAGGACAACAATGGACAATTTGGTACTCCCCAAAGATTTAGAACTATAAACTTCATAATTTCCAGGGAACATTGGAATTCTTTGAAACCATCACCCAAAACTCCTAGATCAGACCAACTGACTTATCCAGCCTTACAGCAAGATAAGCACATCGCTATGTGCTTCTGTCCCCAGTTGAGAGACAATTTCTATTGAAATGCTTCCAGAACTGTGCAATATTTTAATTGTCTGATGATGAAACCTCACTTATTTAGGTCAGACAGTAGAAGGATTCTAGGGCAGATCCTCTGCCTGAATTATAACAGCAGCATGCACTGATCATGATTTTACCCAGTGATTTTTAAAAACTCTGCAGATACATCAACTAGGACAGGGGTCAGCAACCTGAAACAGTGAAAGAGCCACTCGGAACCAGTTGCCTCACAAAAGGAAAAACTGGGAGCCGCAAAAAAATGTGTGCGCATGCGCGTACATGCGTGCATGTGCAGAACAGGGTTTGACAGAAGAGTGGAGCCAAGGCGAGATATTTATTTATTTATTTAGTTATATTTATATACCGCCCTATTCCCTGAGGACTCAGGGCGGTTTACAGGGAATTAAAAATCCAAAATACAAAAATTAAGAATCAAATTAAAAAATATTAAATTAACCCTGTAGTCAGTTAAAAAGAACCCCAAATTAAAAATTCCTCCTCAGTCTGGGCCCGAGAGCTCGAAGAGCCAGGTCTTCAGGCCCCGGCGGAATGATCGGAGGTCGGGGGCAGTCCTCAGCTCCACCGGCAGCTGGTTCCAGAGGGCAGGCGCTCCCACCGAGAAGGCCCTATCCCTGGGTGTCACCCGCCGGCAATCTCTCACCGGCGGAACCCTGAGCAGACCCTCCCTGTGGGAGCGCACTGGGCGAAGGGCGTTTGATGCCGGCAGCAGGTGTTCCCTCAAATAACCCGGACCCAGGCCATGTAGGGCTTTATAGGTGATAACCAGCACCTTGAATTTCACCCGGAGGGCAACCGGAAGCCAATGCAGCTCGCGGAGTAGAGGTGTTACATGGGAGTATCGGGAAACCCCCATTACAACTCGCGCGGCCGCATTCTGCACCAGTTGAAGCCTCCGAGTGGTCTTCAAGGGCAGCCCCATGTAGAGAGCGTTACAGTAGTCCAAACGGGAGGTCACAAGCGCATGAGTGACTGTGCGTAGGGCGTCTCGGTCCAAATAGGG
Organism: Vipera ursinii; assembly: GCF_947247035.1. Classification (NCBI taxonomy): domain Eukaryota; kingdom Metazoa; phylum Chordata; class Lepidosauria; order Squamata; family Viperidae; genus Vipera; species Vipera ursinii. The sequence continues at coordinate 30,280,261 of NC_139517.1, forward strand.
ACGCAACTGGCGCACCAGGCGAACCTGTGCAAAAGCCCCCCTGGTCACGGCTCCTATATGATCTTCAAAATTGAGCCGTGAATCCAGGAGGACGCCCAAATATGCACCTACCCTGCATATTTGAATTGATTGGTTGAACTTTTTTTAGTCCCACTTATTTTATTTTTTTTCGACTGCACATGGCAGAGGACTGGGAGCCGCAGGAGACGGCTGAAAGAGCCGCATGCGGCTCCGGAGCCACGGGTTGCAGACCTGTGATCTAGGAGCTATTTATTCCCTGAAAAGAAAGTCTCAGGAAAGGGTCTTCCTTTAGTGACGGTGATCATGACGACATCCTTCCCTCAATAAGCCAAATTCTCTCACCTGGGCAGTTTTTGGTTCTTTTCATTTAGAAAGAGTGCCTGAATCTGCAAGTTGCTATTGCATTGGCTGTCAGTTCCACATTCCTTCTGAAACTGAATCTGAAAATAGAGATTTTGAGTCAATGAATATGACAAAAAACAGGGGAAGGATGTTCATTTAGTTTGTAGGCTGCATTGTGTATGTCAACTTTCTCTGACTTGAAGCTCTCCAGAAGCACTGGACCTCAATTCCTGCCTCCTTCAAGAAGCATGGCCAGAGGAAGCTATTTGAAAAGATAAACTGGCTTGCATTAGAATGGGAAGGAAGACTTTTAGAAGAAGGGTTCTTTATGTAGGGAGGATCAATTCTAAGTCCAGTTGCCTCTTGAAAAGTCATCTTCTGCAGAGGGTGTTTCCAAGGGTAAGATTGAATATTTGAACTGTAAATCACCCAGAGTCATTTCGGAGATGGGTGGCTGTAGAAATCAATCAATAAATCAATAAATAAATCCAACCAACAACCAACCAATCAACCAACAAATAAATATGATACACAGAAAAGACAGAATAAACTCTTTGTTCTTCCCAAGTGTGAATATCTAAAAATGCTTGCCCACTCACTCCTCAGTTAGACTTTTGGGACAAAGAAAGCTTTTAAAAGTCTGTTTACTATGATACAAAGAGAAGAGATTTTGAGTCAGATAGGAAGGCCTCACAGGCTGCTGAGTTAATGGGCATTGTTTATGATCTCTCCTCTCAATGAGTCTGCTTTTTTATAGTCACTGTCTCCAACCTCCTTTTATGTGAAACCTTCTTGAGCCAATCTATTTAGCTCTGGTTTTTCCAGGAGTTGGCCAAAAAAAAAAAAAAGAAGAAGAAGAAGAAGAAGCAACACCCAAGTCTAGGACTTTTACGGATTGTTATAGGTGGATTTCAACCAATGTCTAAAAATGCAACTCCCTAAATTTGGTTCAGTTAACCAAAAGAATTATATGAAGGTGATTAAGGGTAACTGATGCTGAAATTATCACATTATATTTATACACATACTCTAAATACAGTTTAGGTTCAATCTAGTTAAAGTGTGTAAATATTTTTTTCTCGAATGAAACTTATTCTAGATTTTAAAGATAATGACTAATCTGTTCCACCAGATGGTGCCAGAGGACTGCTCGGTAGGTGAACCATTAAGCGATACAGAAAACTGAACAGGTCTATTTACAAATAATTTTCATCTGCATGAATAAGCGCAGGGACATGCACACAAACTCTTCCTACACACACATCACCTGTTTGCTTTTGGCAAAAGCCTGCCACTGACTATTAGCTGAACAATGCAAGATTGTTGTGCAATCTACATGGCCGTTTCAATCCAGGAGAGGAAAGGTGAAAAGAATGGGAGGAAAAGCTAAAGAGAAGAAGGAACTAACCTCAGTGTGGTTTTCACGAGGCTGATCCTCATTCAAAACAGGAAATGCATTAAGAGAGCGCAATCCCAACTGGAATCGCCTAGGCTTCTCTGAAAGAGAGTACTTCATAGAGAACGCAATGGGGTGCAGCTTGTCTCGTATTCCATCCTGCAAAATGAGCAATAAATTATTTCAGAGAGCCCTCAGTTCTGAGCTTTCGTGTAGTTTATGGAGGGACTCCATTTTTTTGCCACCAGGGCATACTGATTCTTCATCATCATATTTTTTTTTTATGGAACTTTCCTCTTTGTTCTTGGCATTCTTCTGTTGAAATATAATTATTATTATTATTATTAATTTTATTTGTATACCGCCCTTCTCCCGAAGGACTCAGGGCGGTGAACAGGGCAATACATGTTAAAAAGACAGAATACAAAAATTAAAAAAGATTAAACAAGTGCCCAGAACTCTTAAATAGATTAAAACGCATTTAAAAATAATAAAAACCCAACCCCCTCCCATCAGGCCAGGCCAGCTTGTTCAAAAAGATACGTCTTTAGATCGCGCCAGAAGGAGCGAAGGTTGGGCGCCATCCGGAGCTCAACCGGAAGACGGTTCCATAAATCTGGCGCGCCCACAGAGAACGCCCTCCCCCTGGGGGCCACCAGTCGGCATTCTTTGACCGGTGGCACCCTGAGGAGACCCTCTCTGTGGGAGCGTATTGGGCGGAGGGAAGTTGATGCTGGCCGCAGGTGCTCCCCAAGGTATTCCGGACCCATGCCATGTAGGGCTTTATAGGTCAATACCAGCTCCTTGAACCTCACCCAGAAGACAACTGGGAGCCAATGCAGCTCACGGAGCAGAGGTGTAACATGGGAGTATCGGGAGACTCCCAACACAACTCTCGCGGCTGCATTCTGTACCAGTTGGAGCCTCCGAGTGGTCTTCAAGGGCAGCCCCATGCAGAGAGCGTTGCAGTAGTCTAAACTAAAATGATAAGCTAATGAAGCTTATCATGCTAAATTATCCTCCCCTGTCTGTAAGTTTAAGCGATACAATGGTTAGGGGAGCTTTTCACCAGCCAAGTTCCCTCCAAATATGTTAGAAATATAACTATCCAGAATTTCAACCAACGTTAGCTATTATACAGCCAAGAAGCCCTTGAACGGTAACTGCTTTACACACATCTTTTATCAATTTTACAAAACCTCCACAAATTTTTAGGCAAAAATTCTGTTCTTATCATTTATAATACTGTAATTACGTCACTAGTCTATATTTAGCAGTCCTTGGTAGCACCAATTTACATTAAAAAAAATCCTATACTGCTGGTCCTGCATAAATATAAACAACCAAACTTAAACTCTCTAGGTAGATGGTGTTTAGCTCAGCTATCCCACTTTATGCCTTGAATTGAGTATTCCTAACCTGTAGGAGGACTTTCAGGTTTTGGCACTTGCTTGGCATGGAAAATTGTCCCTTGTAGACTGCAGAGTTGGTCTCAGCAAAATATACCCGGGGTGGCCGGCGGCCCTTGTCAGCTTCCACAATGTAATCCAGCTCTATAGCCAAGGGGGAAAAAAAAGGATCAGAAACATTACCAAGATCCAGCAGCCTAGATCCTAGATTCATTCAGCAATCATTCAAAGTTATGATGGCACCGAAAAATGAAACTTATGTCCTTGAAGTTTTAGCCATCATAGCTTCCTTGCAGTCTCAGATTGCAAATAGATGCTTGACAAGCAAAATCAATGAAGCTGCCAGTCATGTGACATTACAGTTATGGTGATTTAATAACTGCAACTGGAACTGATGTTATAAGTTGGCAAAATCATGTGACATTTCACTTCACCACACCGCTTAGGAATGGAGGCACCAGTTCCAATTGTAGCTGCTAGGTGAGGACTATTTGTGCGAGAACAGTATTGTAATCTTCTACTTAATTTGAATCAAGGGAATGCAACAAAAAACAAATATGCCACTAAAGATACTGGTAGAGAAACTGGCTCTCGTACATTAAGGACAAAAATTCCAGGGCCAGCAGACATTGGCAGTGAGTGAGTCCCCCAACCCTCTTTCTTTACAAATGAATTCTCCTAAATGGAACAAATCTTCCCATTTCTACTCACCAGGGCTTTTTTTCTCATAGAACGCTTAGAACGGTGTTCCGGCTCCTTTGTTTTTGCAAATAGTAATAAAAAAAGCTCCCTCTATTGGCTTTAGGAGTAGGCAATCTTGGCTCTTTTTTATGACTCGTGGACTTCCAGAAATCCTGAGCCAGCCATGCTGAGGGGAAAGAGAGAGGTTTCCAAGCTGAGCCATGCTGGCTCAGGAATTCTAGGAGTTGAAGTCCTTGAGTCATAAAAGAGCCAAGGTTGCCTACCCTGCACTAGAGGACATTAAAATTATTTACAAGGTTACTTCTTTAGGAACTAAACTTTTAGAATCTAAAACCGCTAATTCAAAAAAGCCAACAGGAAAGAACCTCACATTTTTCATCTGCTTCTGTCTTTTGGAAAGTAAAATTAGATAACAAAATAATCTATTTCCTATGTTAACATCTCTGCAATGAAATCAATAAAGGTAACAGGAAAGAAATGAGAAACATTTTTCTCAATGTAATATGTCTAATTTAGCTGATGCTAGAAAAAAAATAGTATCTTTTGTACATACTCTATTACAACTAAACCACTTTAAATTAAACAATTCTTAAGAATGAAATATTCTTAATTTGGACTTTAGTTTTACTGTTTAGACTGATGTGTGTTTTGAAAAATAGATTATTTACAATCTAGTTATGTTGCACTTCAGTCTTTAAATAATTAACCTAGTATATACATAACAATATATGATGTTTTCCTTGGTGAGCTTAACATCAATAACAACATTTATTAAAAAGGGCTAAAATAATTTCTGGTGGTATTATCTGTACATTAAAATTTTGTTTAGTCACAATCTTTCACTTTTCACATTCTGGACAAGCAGTGGTCATGTATCCTAGCAAAAGATGTTACATATGTGCATAAGTGTAGTCAGTAGCATATGCCTTTTTAAAAATATCAAACATGCAAAGAAACAAAAATAAGTCCAAAATATCTGTATTACATCCAGAAATGCCAACTTTGCAACCAATATTTCTCATCCATAACTATGGCACCCTAAGGATACCTGCATACATGCAAATGCTTCTCTGGGATCAGTAACACAACAGGGATTGCTTTTTCCTTCCAGTAACAGATTGCTGGGAAATACCAAACATGGCCTTGAGAATTCCAATGTTTGTTACAAATTTTTCTGGATGTGGTTGGAAAGAGGCTGTTTGGTGCCGGAGACCACTGTCACGATGAACACAGCTCTGGGTCGGGGTTTGGAGGAGCTGCGGGTGGGGGTTCAGCACGGGCCGCGGCAAGGCAACTGCAGGGAGGGGAATCCCCACGGCGGCTGTGGGGAGGGGAATCCCCGTGGCATGTGGCTCCGAGCCGCAGGGGTGGTGGTGCAAAGGACGGGTGGTGACGCTGTAGCAAGACACCGGCATCGCTCCCAGTGACAGCACCTCTGAGTTCCGACACCTTATTTTTTTTTAGAAAAAAAGCACTGCTACTCACTGATAGTTTCCTTGTACTTGGGATCTCCAGCACTTTGGGAATAGGAGAAGCAGACCTCTACTTTCATGCTGTAAATGAGATGATAAGAAGGGAAAGGAGAAAGAAATAAAAACAATGTGCTCAGTAAAGAATCTGCAGGGACAGATAGCTGAGGTTCCTCCAAACAAAACCCAAAGCCCAAATGCCTTGCTTTTATAAAGAAGCACATCATCCTAAATTTAAAGTTACACCATACAACAAAGGCATATCAAAACTAAAGCAACAGCACTTGACTTATATTAGGATGTCCTTTTTCTGATAATTAACCAGTGCCAAACTTTTAGATGGATTGTCCTGCTTTATCTGCAGCAAGGAATGATGTTTCAGAGGCCCAAAGCTTTCTTTGAAAAATCAGTTCTTGTAAAGAGAAAAAAAATTGCTTTTTCTTTCTTTTTTTTATTTAAAAAGTTTTACAATACATTTTGACTTTAATCCCCCCCTCCCCCACCCCTATCCCTCTCCCCCACTCCCTCCTCCCCCCCCCGACTTCCCAGAGCTAAATACAGGGCATAAAATCAAAAAACAAACATAAACACCCCTATATTATCAACAATAAAGTATAAATTCTATCTCTCTCTAGCTCATATAAAATGAATACAAACAATATTAATATTACAAATAAAGTAGAGAAGAAAAAGAGGAAAACAAAAAAAGATCTTTACTCAAAATAAATTTTCTTAATCCCAGTCCTTATTCATATTAATTTCAAAAAAAAAAAGGGAAAAGAAAAAAAAACTTTCACCTGCTATTTGCATTCTCCCACCTTTCTCTAATTTCCAAACAAATTCTCAGTTACGCACCAAAAGCGCTTATCTCTGTTAATCTTAATAATCTCCAACCAAACTAAACTATAATCTAAAATAGTTCTTGCGTGTATCACGCCAAATGTCTCACAGTTCCAAATCATCCTTAAGTTCAAATAAAAGTTCAAATAAAAAGAGTATATATAAAAAAATTTTTTTAAGCAATCTCTAAGACAACTTGTTATTAATTAGGTGCTTACATACCCACTCTTAGTTCAACACATACTTTAAGTCCGTAACCCTAATATACTTTTCTAGCAAGCAAATAACATCAATCTTAAATTATATAAAATATTAAAAAAAAGAAAAAAAACTTTCTTTCTCCTCTATAATAATTTTACTCCATTGACATTCTAATCTAAAAATTTAATCAGCAATCTTAACGCCCCAAAACTTTTGGAGCACCTCTGTCATGACCCTCAAAACTTCTTTAGACTGCTCTCCTCCTACATCTTCATTGTAAGCACACTTTGAAGATTCCATAACTTTCCGCTGGTCTTGCTCTTGCTCTCGTCTCGCTCTTCTTAGGGCGGCACGCATCATCTTCTGGCCTCCTGCAGCAACCGATGAGACTGTAGCTTGATCCCCTCCACCACCATTGTCCTCTGTCTGTCTGTCTGCAACATCTTGAAACTTTCCCACACCGTGTCCTTTTGCAGCTTCCAAAAATGATAGGGGGGTTGCTTTTAACACATTACTATAAAAATCACGTGCCTGAGCCACAGTAACCAAACGATGTCTTTTACCTTCGTGCGTTGTCACCAACCCAACTGGAATCTCCCATCTGAACTTAATATCACGTTTCTTAAGTTCCTGTACTACAAATGCGAAATCTTTCCTTCTCCTTAGGATCTTCGGAGGAATCTCTTTTAAAACCAAAACTTCTTGCTCAGCCACTACCAAATTAGTATCATAAGCAGCTTGAATGACTTCATCTCTAATTACTCTCTTTGTAAAATAGACCACCACATCTCTGGGTAACTTCCTCTGTCTTGCAATCCATGAATTTACACGAAAAACTTTGTCCATATTTCCCTCAATTTCAGATGCTGACTGGCCCAGTACCCCTTCCAGAGCCTCAGAAATCAGCTGCTTTAAATCTTCTTTACCATTCTCCTTTAAACCCCTAATTCTAATAGCATTCTGCATCTGATTATACTGAACACGACTCAATTCTTCATCCATTTTATCCCTTATATTTTCATTTTCTAATACCTTTGCTTCTAATATAGAGTTCTTTTGACTGAGATCCTCCACTTTTACATCCAGCTGTTGCACACATTCAGCTACGGATACAACCTTAGACAAGATGTCCACCCTCATTGCTCTCAGCTTCTCTTCCATCTTCTTCTCCAATTTCTCCATTTTCTCCTCCATTTTCTCCTCCAATTTCTCCTCCAGCTTTTTCAACTTTTCATCCATCATATCAGACATCAGTTGTGCGTGCTTTCCAAGAGCGTCTTGTAAATCCTTAAGCGTCAATACCGGAGATGCAGGAGGAAGCAAAGCTTGCAGTGAGGTCTCTTGCACCAGGGAAGACCCCGCATTCCGAAGAGCTTTAGAAGTTTTAGCCGCCATCTTCCCCCACTTTCACTTATTACGCACTTTCACTTTAAAGCTATAAAATCCATTGAGCTAGAGAGTAAAAATAAAGAGTCCACTTCACCTTGACCTCCTGTACCGCTCTGCCTGCATCTTGATAATCAAAAGTATTTCCTTTTGGCAGGGGTGGTTGCTAACGCCTGGCTCTGCTCCAAGAATCCCAGAGCAGAGGCGCTGCGCAGCTCGGAGCAACCCAGGCTTCGGGGGGGCTCATCCTTCAGCCGCCCAAGCTCTCAGCTCAGGCGGCCCCAGAGAGCTCAACCCCTACCTGGGGCCTCACCCCCTCCTCTTCTCCCGAGGAGGGGGCTTCAAATCCATCTAAACAGCTGATAGACGCTGTTTACGATGGAAAAACACAGCTGCGGAGCGGGCAGCCCGAAAACGGCTGTCTTTCGATGTCGCGTCGCCACCGGAAGACCAAAATTGCTTTTTCTTTCAAATGGAAGATCTCCCTCTCTCTCTCATCTGCTTTGTATCTGAAAATTGTCAAAGCTGCGATTCTGTCTATTTTGGTCAAGGACAATTTCATCTTATTTATTTACAGAATTGGCACTCTATAAAGGAGCTTTTCCAATTTGGTGTCTAGGAGATGTACCTAGACTGCGATTCTCAGAATTCCTAGCCATCAGCCTCTGGACAATACCAGGTTAGGAAAGGCTAATTTTAGCAAATAATTATAATTAACTAAAGAGGGAAATGTTATGTGCATATGATGCTATAACAATCCACTTTAGAGAACAGATGCCCCTTTTCATGTTTTCACACCCTTAACAATATACTTTCATTTTGATTCAGTGCTACTTCATATATTCCTAGAAACTGACTTAAGAAAAGCTAAGAAATGTGTTCAGTGTGCAAGGCACCCTGACAAGTCAGATATGATTTTATATGTGCCATCTCTGCAATGACTTATTTGAGGAAAAATTGCTAACAAAAAGAGAAAGGAACCATCATGAATTTAAAGTTGGAAAAAATAGATGTTGACAAAATCAACATTAATAAACCACATCACCCTTATACTAAGTCCTAGTTTAGAAGTTACAAATGCCTAACACTTCCAGATATTGAAGGATCCCAACTCCCAAACTAATGGCATGCTGGATAGAACTATTGAAAGCGGGAAATTAATCACATCTGCAGGGTTAAAATTCCCTCAGCTGGCTTAAAACCTGAAATAACTTGCATCTTATCAAGTCCTATATCTTCTTTGGGACAGGATGCCCTGTTGAAAAAGCAAACCTACAAGTCTCTTATTCAACTTCTATTCTTAAAAAAATCAAGCAAGAAAAAGGACTCAGCAATGTCCCAATACTGCTTGTTCCAATGTAGCCTTTTACTCTGTTTGCCAGATGTTTTTCTCATGCAAACTTAACTTGAATCTCACCACATTTTGTATAAATACTCTTGTTTCTCCTCCCTGCACTTGGTGGGGAGGGCAAACAATTGTTCTCCTAATTCTTTCCAACATCCTCTAAAATAAACTGAAAGTTGGCAGCATGCTGCCCTTTCATCTTCTTTCTGTAGGCTAAATATACTCAGTTGTATCACATTTGTGTTGCCTCACACCTTGAATATCCGTGTATTCAGGCATATAAAAATGAAAAGAAAATTTACAGGCATGTTATTACCATGAGTTTTGAGTACATTTGCTTGAGTCCAGAGGGCTTGGAGTAACAGTAAAAGTCTTGTTTAGGATATTGATCACAGGACGGGCTCTGCAGAAAGGCAAAGACAATAGGCATAAGGGAAAACAACAGTGCAAAGAATCAATATCTTTTAATTAAAGTTTTTAATAAACATAAAAACTAATACAAACTAAATTAGAATAAAAGAAAAAGTTCAAAAGGTGCAGAAAAAGAAAAATAATAATGAAGTGGTTTCTAACTTTCACCATATCAAGCATAAGCTAATATAATAACTTTTTACTCACTTTTAAAGTTCCAAATAAAAATAAACCCCTATGCATAATCCAGAAGTTGTCACCTTTTCAATCCTGATTCAGCAAAAAGTTTGTTAGGCAGTACCAGAAATATCAAACAAATAATTTATTCCAGATCTAATAGTCTAATTTTATATCCCTTCTTTCTGTTCTTCAATTTTGAACTTTAAAACATTCCACATTTAATGGCATTGCAGGATTTGATCTTTCATCAATTTTTGACATTCAGGAGGAGTTTTCAAAGCTTTCACCAGCTAGCCTGTAAATCCCATAAAAAGGAACTGTCCACAACAAATTGTGACAGCTGTTTCCTGTTCAGAATCTTTTCTGATTTTGTCTTTTGTATTCCCATTTTGGTGATCTCAATTTTGTTGTCATCCTTGCCTTCAAACTCAATAATGTCAGGTAAAGCCTTTTAAAAAATTCTCAACATCTTGTAAAAAATTATCCATTTTGATTTGTATAATTTTTGAGGTTTTAATGATTAATATCACTGGTTAGCCATAAAAAACATCTTTAAGATAGGAAACAGTTATATCCAGCTTAGCCATTTTATTTCTTTTCTGCCTGGTTTGTTGGACCTGTGCCCCTCCTGCCTGGTTTATGCGGCCCGGGAGGAGATACGAGGCTGGTTCCAGGCAGTAATAACTGCTTCCTTGAAGGAGGGTATCTTTCCCTCCGCCTTGAAGGAGGCGGTGGTGAGGCCCCTCCTCAAGAAGCCTGCCCTGGACCTGGCTGTTTTAAATAACTATCGTCCGGTCTCCAACCTTCGCTTTCTACTGAAGGTTGCTGAGAGTGTGGTGGTGCACCAGCTTCCTCTGTTCCTGGAGGAAACTGATTATCTGGACCCATACCAATCGGGTTTCAGACCCGGGCACAGCACGGAGACGGCATTGGTCGCACTGGTGAATGATCTCTGGCGGGCTCAGTACAGGGGTTGTTTCTCTGTCCTAGTCCTATTAGACCTCTCAGTGGCTTTTGATACCATCGACCATGGTATCCTACTGCGGCGTCTCAGGGGTTTGGGAGTGGGAGGCACCGTTTTACAGGGGTTCTCCTCCTATCTCCTGGGCTGCTCGCAGTCGGTGTTGACAGGAGGGCAGAGATCCGCCCCGAGGCCTCTCGTTTATGGAGTTCCTCAGGGCTCAGTTCTCTCTCCCCTCCTGTTCAACATCTATATGAAGCCGCTGGGCGAGTTCATTCGTGGTTTCGGGGTGGGGTATCATCAGTATGCTGATGATACCCAACTTTTTTTCTCCACCCCGAACCAACCTAGTGATGCCCTCGCTGTGATGTCCCGTTGCCTGGAGGCGGTCCAGGTTTGGATGGGGAGAAACAAGCTTCATCTCAATCCTGCCAAGACTGAGTGGCTATGCATACCGGCATCTCGGATTAACCAGACTATTCCATCTTTAACGATGGGGAGTGAGGTGTTACCCCCCGTTGATAGGGCTCGCAACTTGGGCATCCTCCTGGATTCACGGCTCAATTTTGAAGATCACATAGGATCCGTGACCAGAGGGGCTTTTGCCCAGGTTCGCCAGGTGCACCAGTTGCGACCCTATCTGGACCGAGATTCCCTATGCACAGTCACCCATGCACTTGTGACCTCCCGGTTGGACTAATGCAACACTCTCTATATGGGGCTGCCCTCGAGGACCACTCGGAGGCTTCAGCTGGTGCAGAATGCTGCTGCGCGAGTTGTGATGGGGGTTTCCCGATACTCCCATGTAACACCTCTACTCTGCGAGCTACATTGGCTTCCAGTTGCCCTCCAGGTGAGATTCAAGGTGCTGGTGATGACCTATAAAGCCCTAAATGGCTTGGGTCCGGGATATTTGAGGGAACACCTACTGCCGACATCAAGTTCCCTTCGTCCTGTGCGCTCCCACTTGGAGGGCCTTCTCAGGGTGCCGCCTGTAAAAGACTGCCGGTGGATAACACCCAGGGGGAGGGCCTTCTCAGTGGGTGCGCCTGCCCTGTGGAACCAGCTGCCCGTGGAGCTTAGGACTGCCCCCGACCTTCAGTCATTCCGCCGGGACCTGAAGACCTGGCTCTTTGAGCTTTCCGGCCTAAGCTGAGAGGTGTTTTTAACCCCCCCCCTCAGGGATCAAATTTAATTATTTTAACTGTTTTTAACTCTTGTATTGTATTGATGTTTTTAAATACTTTGTAAACTGCCCTGAGTCCTACGGGAAAAGGGCGGTATATAAATTCAATAAACTTAAACTTAATTCCCTCTAGTGTCCATTTGCAGCTTTCATCAAGCCTCAGTTCTGATACAGTTTTGGTTCCGTTTCAGTAAATTATTTAATTATACAGTACATTTGTTTTCAAACCTCACAAGATAAATAACCTATATTCCAAATATCTGGTATTACAATCGGTTAAAAAAAGTTCTTAAATCAAAATCCCCCCTCCATTTTTTTTTACTTTTTGCCATATATATATCATTTTAAATTCTTAAGTCTTGTTTAAAATTTCTTAATTTCAGAGAAGGTTAAACTCACCAGGTATCAAATTAAGCTTGCTGTTCTCAAAGTCTCTAATATCCATAAAATGCTTAAATTGAACGCTTCTAAAATTGATTAAAATATGATATTGGCTGGTTTAGTGTTTCTATTAAAGGCTTCCCTGTGGCTGAGCAAAGATGTCATCTCCCTCAGCTTCTGGCACTCAAACCCATAGAGACCATAGTTTTACAATCTCCTAGCAAGGAGCTGCCCTTCAGAACATTTGTGAACAACCTCTCCTTCTCCAGAGCTTGGAAGGACCGATCTATGGCTGTTCTTTCATCCTATGCAACAGCTTTTATTTCTGCTCATTTGCAGAGGCATCTTCAGTCAGTCAGGACTCACAGCAGAAGCCCAAAAAAGAATCAATACGGTTCAGATGTAGTGCATAAATAAAATAAATGATCCCTAATCATGATGGTGATTTCAATTACTTGGTAGTGAAGAAAATGTACCGTTACATGTGATCATTTGTTCTCTTCCCCAGGACATGATTCCCTTTTGAATCAGGGTAATTGACAATACAGTCTTCCTCAAAATGATGCTCCCTAGATGACTGGCACATTGACTTCCATATTCATCAATCCACCAGACCAGAAATAGCTGAGGACACCAGGCTGGAAAGGCTGTCCCAACAGAGAGATTGGAATTTCCTTCTTTAAAAAGATCCCCCTTTTTATTAATCAGAATCAATAAATAGGAAAAAAAACCATGACAGCTTTTAACCTCTTTTACCTCACTTACCTGAGCAGCAAGATATTTTCTGACAGAGTTCCCACTAGGAGATCAGGATACGAATTTCCATCCACATCTATTCCACCACTGAAGGAGTAACCAAAAGTCTTGATGACTGGATTAAAATCTTCCCCACTAATGATCTGCAAAAGGTGCAGAAAATAAGGCAAGAAGGATATTTACAAATGAGACCATTGGTTTGTATATACTGCCATCCATGATGAAGCTGTTGGTGGCGAAGCATATTTGAATGAGCAGTAGGACTACTATGAACATAATTAGATTATATTGATCTAATTGGAGAGGAGTTCTGGGACTGTAATATATGTAAAAATATCTTATAAATTGGAGGCAAAGAAATCTTAACCGGGAAAGGCTGACACCATAATTGAAAACAAGAGTCTGGGGCTTCAGCTCTCTGATCTCCTGCAAATGAAGGACAACTAGCTGCTTCTCCAAGTTTCAAAGTGGGGATTCTTGCAGAAAACTTGGTACTTTATCTTGTATCTGCTTGAGATTAGAGAAAGTTGGTCAATACCAAGGGTGACCAGTTGGTGTGCTAAACCTTGGCTAAATTTAACATGCTAGAAAACTGAAGACTTTCCCAAAAATAAAAAAGGAAGCTATAATTACCTCAATCCAACAACATTATTAACCTACCCATTGTGGTCTTTCCTGTCACTGATTGAACAATATGGGGATGTGCCACACATAATCATAGATATATGCTTTACCCAAAGAGATAAGGATGATAAAAGAGATAAGATGATAAAGATGCCTTTACCTGCTGTGGCTTATTAGCAAGGCCACCTACACCACTCTGGTAGATGTATATTTTCCCCGAACCTTCATAGGGTGCCCCAATGGCAATATCTGAAAGTGAAGAGTACAAAGAAGAGAACTTCAATTTTTATGAGATCTCACAGTTCTCATTATACTTCATTTAGATAGGTTTCTTCCCACTGGAAATGTATCAAATGTACTTTTAAGATAACTTTTCAAAATAAGTAATTGTACTGCTTCCCATCACTAGTCAAAAATCTAACAAGGAATCTTTTAGTTTAGCCCTTATAATAGTTCAGTCATTATTCAAAGGAAAGCTTGAAGGAATTCTGCTGAGGAAGTGATTGTAGGTGGGTAGTATAGATTCTTGACAATTAACTAAGACAAAATCAATGTGTGTGTTTGTGTGTGTGGTTGAACTATAGCTATGAAAGGAATTTATTTCTCTTTTCCTGGTATCAGATGTAGAGTTCAGATGGTCCTTATTTAATGAGCTTTCATTCAGTTTTTTCAGGCCCAAAGAATCAAGAATGATATGTAAAGTTACTTGCCTACAGACAGTCTTGCCAGACTAAAGCAATTATCTGCATAACTATAGATATACTCTGTGAACTGCTAAGGGGACTGTGAACTGCCCTCTTTCTGCCTACCAAACATTCCAAGTTCAGTCTCTTTACCCTCTGGGAGTGAATGCTTCCCTCCTTCCATTCCAGACTACATTCTGTGACACTGTTCAATTTTATAAATTACACTGAATGAGCAGAATTTACAACCAGTCCTTGAAATTCTAATAGTTGTCTACTTTATTGTGTTCTACCTATAATACTAGATTCTTCCAGATTGCTTGCCTTCCCTTGGAAATAAACAGATAAAGTTCCATGGAACCTAGGGGAGGTTAGTGTAAGTCTCTCATGGCTGTACAATGACTCAAAGCTGATTCCCCACTTTATCCTTCTTCCTTACCTGACTGACAATTTCCCAACACAAACATTGCTTTAGGCCATAGGAAAGGATACGCTGAGAAATAAAAGACTACTGTATTTAGAGGGGCATGATCTATAAACTGGTTGGCATGCCTTTCTGTGGTACGAGAAAAGTAAAATACATAGATACTTCCAAAATCACTTTATAAGGAATGTACTTCTTTCAGAATGGGAAAGAATAAAGCAGAAAATCTACATTAAACTACCTGAGTGGCTTTCAGCAATGAAAGCTTTTGCTTACCCAAACTTAATTAACTATGACAAAGTCGTTACCTACAAAGATATCCTAGATAAGGAAGAAAAACTGAAAGACAGACAAAACTTACATCAACAAGGTATTGACTTAGCATGGTGGTCATATATGTAAATTCAGACAAGATATAGAAAAGATGCAAAGACAATTGGATTTTATAAAGAGACAGAATTTGATCAAATATTATTAAAAACAGATGAAAACCTGATTAAGAAATTTTACAGATTTCTGCTAAACTTGAAGATGGAAGAAGAACAAGTAAAAGAAACAATGATAACAGGCAAAAAACTTTGAATATTCTATAGATTTGGAAGACTGGCAAAAATTATGGGATAGAAATATTAAATTGACTAAAGCATTTCATATAAAGAAAATTTGTATAAAATGTTTTATAGATGGCATATGATACCAGTAAGGTTAGCTAAAATGTTCAAAAATACTTTGAATAATTGTTGGAAATGTAAACAAAGGCCAGGTACTTACTACCATATCTGGTGGGCATGCCCTAAAGCAAAAAAGTTCTGGCTTAAGATACACGCATGGTTGGAAAAGATGACTAAAATACAGATTGAATTTGAACCAGAACTGTTTCTGTTAGGAATATTAGGAGCTAAGTATGAGAAGGAGAATGAGTATCTAATATTGCATGTATCGACAGCAGCAAGAATAGCATTTGCCCAATACTGGAAAAATGAAAACCTACCTAACTGAAGAGATCTTAATCAAGAAAATTTTACAGTATGCAGAAATGAACAGATTAAATTTAGAGATTAAAGAGAAAGAGGATTAAATTTATTTTAAAACATGGGATAAATTTTACCAATGGTTAGGAAAATGAACTAGCAAGAAATGAATGTGATATGTTATTTTGAATATATATTAGTAAGGAGAATGATATGTACTGACTAACTGATACAGTTTATGATTATCGCTTAGCATATACATCACAGCTATTTACTGTTATATTAATTAGCGTTAATTGAACATATGTACCCGGACAATAGTCTGTTTGCTAAAGCTTGAAAATGTTAGTGGGGGGGTAACCCCAACATTGTTCCCAACCTCGTTCCCGCCCCAGTCCCGATCCTAACCCCACCCTAAACCCTAATCCCTACCCTGGTTATATCCCCTCCCTAACCTTATAAAATTCAATAAAAACTTTTATAAAGAAAAAAAAAGGAAAGGATACAGTCCAAGAAGATGTGCCTCAGTAAATAGTAAAACATAATACTGGGGCAAGAGCAAACAAGTCTAACCTTGGAAATCATCTTTGTTAATATCGCCAATGTGAGCCACAGAGAAACCAAAGGAAGAACCACTGGGTCCAGTCAGTGTGAGGTTGGGATGGCTGGAAAATCCCCCTCCAAGGTTCATGTAGACATAGACAGACCCACCCTTCTCCTCCTTCTGGTCAAAGTAGTGTGGTGCTCCAATGACTAAGTCCTGCCACCTATTAATGGGGAAAGGCAGAGGAGTTATTTTTACCTATATATCAAAAAATCCATTTAATATTTCTTTCAAGTTCTCCCTTCTGTTGACTCACCCATCACTGTTGAGGTCAGCCACAGCAATGGAGCTGCCAAAATAAGAACCCACTTGCTTCCCAATGAGCAGCAGTCTCTTCAGAAGAGTTTTGCGACCATCACTTGCCATCACAAAGACAGCTCCAGTGTGATTATAGCGGGGGGCCCCAATAATAAAAGAAAACTCTTCTTTATGCAGTACATTGGTGCTTGCTTCTGTGGTATATCCTATTAACATGAAATAACAAACAGGTTATATCTTTGATCTCTCATCTGAGAGAGAGAGAAAGAGAGAAAGAAAGAGAAAGATAGAGATTGCCTCACTTTTATTTATTTGTGGATTCTAGGCAGCATATTTAACTAGAAAAAAGCATAAAAACAGTTATAAACATAAAATCAGACAGACCCAACTAAAATAATCTGATTAACAACAAAATCAATAGATAGGGGCCTTAAACAAAACATAGACATCAATCCCAGGACTGGGCCAAAGCCAGGTTTTCAGGACTGCCAGAACCTTAGAGAGAGGGTGCCGTTCTTATCTCTTGGGGGATGCTGATTCAGAGCACCGGGGGCCACAACAGAGAAGGCACACTTCTGAGGTCCCAAAAGATAGCAGTGTTTAATGGAGAAGAGACTTGGAGCAGCCAGCATGGTGCAAGATAGGCTCCAGCACAAATAAATCAATCAATTTACACACTCACTGGTCAGATTTAGATCATCCTATTTTCAAGTGCATAGACTTAGGAATGAACAAGCTTCTTGGAAGTATTCATAATCTTTGCTTGTGAAGTGCATGCAAATTAAGCATTCTTCCATTAATTATAATTTCCCTTTTCGAGTAAGCCATTGAAGAAAGCTGTAATCTAATGGCCTATTGGTTTATTCCAAAATTAAGCAATTGCTTTTAATTATAAAAAAGCAGAGTAGAAAAGCTTTAAATATATATGTAAATATAATCATGATTTCATTCTTGGTTTGGCTTTTCTGAAAGTATTAAATTTTCTTCTTTGGCCAAGCACTATATTAATCTATTTACATTCTAAATCTACTGAACCTGACCATGATATTGTCCTGCACATCAGTCTCTCTGATTCTGAAGCAAAACCTGGTGACAACTAGACCTTTTTATGGGGAAAGCTCTCCACTTTAATCCTTCCTGACCTCTTAATTCTCTAGACGGAGCAAGGCGCAGACCCAGTGTTCAAAGTCAGTTTCAAATGAGATGTCTTAGTTAATAAATCTCCATCCTGAATATTTTAATTTAATTTAATTTATTAATATTTCTATACCGCCCTTCTCCCGAAGGACTCAGGGCGGTGTACAGGGCAAGAATAAAACACAAAGCTACAAAAATTAAAAAGTAATTAAATACATGCCCATAAAAAACAATAAATACATTAATAAAACCCCAATAAAATGATAGTAAAAACCCCACCAATCCCCCCTCAGGCCAGGCCGGCTTGTTCGAACAGGTATGTTTTCAGATCGCGGCGAAAGGAGCGAAGATCGGGCGCCATCCGGAGCTCAACCGGTAACTGGTTCCATAGCTCCGGGGCGCCCACAGAGAAAGACCTCCCCCTGGGGGCCACCAATCTACATTCTCTGACCGGTGGCACCCTGAGGAGGCCCTCTCTGTGGGAACGCACAGGGCGGAGGGAAGTTGACGCCGGCAGAAGGTGTTCCCTGAGGTACTCCGGACCCCTGCCATGTAGGGCTTTAAACACCATGACTAGTACCTTGAATCTCACCCGGAAGACAACTGGCAACCAATGCAGCTCACGGAGCAGAGGTGTGACATGGGAGTATCGGGAAACTCCCAACACAACTCTCGCGGCTGCATTCTGTGCCAGTTGGAGCTTCCGGGTGGTCCTCAGGGGCAGCCCCATGTAGAGAGCATTGCAGTAGTCTAGTCGAGAGGTCACGAGCACGTGAGTGACTGTGCATAGATCATCCCGGCTTAGATAGGGCCGCAACTGGCGCACCAGGCGAACCTGGGCGAAAGCCCCCCTAGTCACAGCTCCTATGTGGTCTTCCAGGGTGAGCCGTGAATCTAGGAGGACTCCCAAGTTGCAAGCCCTATCTACAGGGGGTAATAATTCGCCCCCCATAGCAAGAGGTGGAATGTCCGAATAAACCCGGGATGAAGGTATGCAAAGCCACTCGGTCTTGTCGGGGTTGAGTTGAAGTCTGTTCCTCCCCATCCAGACCCGAACCGCCTCCAGGCAACGGGACATCACGGTGAGGGCATCACTGGGGTGGTTTGGGGTCGAAAAGAAAAGCTGGGTATCATCAGCATACTGATGATACCCAACTCCAAAACCACGAATGATCTCACCCAGCGGTTTCATATAGATGTTGAACAGCAGAGGCGAGAGGACCGACCCCTGAGGAACTCCACAAATGAGAGACCTCGCGGTCGACCTCTGCCCTCCTGCCAACACCGACTACGAGCGTCCCTGGAGATAGGAGGAGAACCACTGTAAAACCGTGCCTCCCACTCCCAATCCCCCAAGACGCCGCAGCAAGATACCATGGTCGATGGTATCGAAAGCCGCTGAGAGGTCTAATAGGACCAGAAGAGGAATGCCCCCTGTCCCGGGCCCTCCAGAGATCATTCACCAGCGCGACCAATGCCGTCTCCGTGCTGTACCCGGGCCTGAAACCCGATTGGTACGGGTCTAGATAATCCGCTTCATCCAGGACCAGAGGGAGCTGATGTGCCACCACACTCTCAACAACCTTCGCAAGAAAGCGAAGGTTGGAGACAGGACGAAAGTTGTTCAATACAGCTGGGTCTAAGGCAGGCTTCTTGAGGAGAGGCCTCACCACCGCCTCTTTCAAGACGGCGGGGAAGCTACCCTCACTCAAAGAAGCCGATATAACTGCCTGGAACCAGCTGCGTGTCCTCTCCCGGGCTGCATAGACCAGCCAGGAAGGGCACGGGTCCAATAAACATGTGGTGGTGCTCAGCCTCCCCATGATCCTGTCCACTTCCTCCGGAGTCACAGAATCAAACTCCTCCCAGGTGATATCGACAAGACCACCCGTGTCCTGCTCGACGGACTCTGCCCAGTCAGAGTCCAGACCGGTCCGAATCCGAGCAATTTTGTCCGACAGATGCTGGTTAAACTCCTCGGCACGACCCTGCAAGGGATCCTCCCTCACCTCCTGATTCAGGAGGGAGCGAGTCACCCTAAACAGGGTGGCCGGGCGATTATCTGCGGATGCGATAAGGGTGGCGAAGTGGTTAGACCTCGCCTCCCTTATCGCAGCGAGATAAGACCTAGTGTAGGTTCTTAGTCGCAATTGATCGGATTCGGATCGGCTGGATCTCCAACCGCTCTCTAGGCCCCGTCTCCGACGCTTCATCTCCCGGAGCTCCACGGAGAACCATGGGGCTCGACGGGATCTGCACCGGGTCAGGGGCCGCAGGGGTACAACTCGGTCAAGAGCCTCAGTGGCCGCCCTTTCCCAGGCTTCCACTAAGGTGTCTGCCGAGCTGTGAGCAAGGGAGGCAGGTGGGGACCCCAGCGCCGCCTGGAACCTCTGGGGATCCATTAAGCGTCTGGGGCGGTACCATTTGATAGGTTCCACACACCCATGGCGGGGGGTGGCAAAACAGAAGACCTGCCGCAGGAGATGATGATGATGAATATCCCAGTGATCGTCAGAAAGGAGGCTATTAAGTTTTGACCCATACGATATTTGCTTCTTCTTTTGAGGCCTTTCTATTCAGGGAATCACCCAGTGCTTAAAAATGAATCGATGTTAAGCATGTGTGGCCCGTCATATATTTAAATTGTGCTATCTAGGTTCAGCACGCTGAGTGACATTGGCTGTGAAGATACTACAGATGATACTACATTATTTCTGTGATTTCTTTTTTTAGTCCAGTGTGTTCTTGTCAATTACATGTTCACGTCTGATGGGACCCAGGAAGCGTGCTTTCTGTATCATAGCTGCTGCGCTCTGGAACAATATCCCTTCCCCCCCCTCCCCAGGATACATATGGCTCTCATCTCAATCAAGCCCTGGCGGTGCTCTCAAGCCCGGGATTAGAGTCTCTGTGGAGCCACTGTCTTTTTGAATTTCATTGCTGTTGTTTTGTCTGGGCAGTTATGTTGTTTCAGTTGGATACATATTGGATATATAGAGTCTAATAAAGAAAGAAAATAAAAAATGAAATGCAGGAGAGGGAGGCACTCCACTGCACTAAATCACTTTCAGCCTGACAAAGTGAGACTTGACTGCAATTACCCAGGTAAATGTGTCTAGTTTTCTCATCTGGATAGGATAAATCCACTTGGTCCCAAATTCCTGGGTAGCTCACATAAGTCGTTCCTGTGTAAAAAAAAAAAGGTGCATACAATCGTTAGCCTTCTGATAAAATACAAATCAAAAGCCACTATACCTCTTAATGCTGTTTGAAAAGATTGTTTCCTTTCTACCCAGGCTTTCACCTAACAGTCACATTCAGGAAGTATGATTAAAAGCTTCTGTCTCTGCTTTGTGAAGAGACATGAGGGGCTAAGGGGTTTTAGGTGTTAAAGCAAAGGAGGAGTGATGTCTTCCCCAATGGTACTCGCACATTCTCACACTCACACAAACACAAATACAGATCCTTAGGCAGTTATGCTCCAAACAGTGGAGAATGCTTTCACGTTGTGTTGAACAATTGTCATGTCCACATAGACACTCCCTGTATACGCAAGGAGATGGAAAACAAAAATACTTCTTTCCATATGTCCATTTTCAAACACCAGAAAAGGCCTGAACAATTCAGCATTATTTTGAATTCCTGCATTACTCAGAGACAGTGATAATCAAACTCTTCTCTCTCAGCTGCTTTTTGTTGGAATACAGAGAGAATAAGGATTGGGAGATTTATGGAGGAGGTGGAGGAGGAGGAGGAGGAGGAGGAGGAGGAGGAGGAGGAGGAGGAGGAGGAGGAGGAGGAGGAGGAGGAGATGATTCAGAAGCAAGAACCAGAGATAGTAGGAAAGAAAGTTCAGGCGATATAAAAGAGAACAAACTGAAAAAAAGGGAAAATGAAATGAAGGAGCAGAAAGCTGAGATCAAGAAAGAAAGGGATTGAACTGAAAGCAAAAGGCAGAGGGGGTGATTAACTGGGCTATGCTTGGACAATATGACTGTCAGAATCAGAATCTGCTACACTTAATCAACTTCCATAAGCTGCAGTGGATGTTCAGTCATTTTCTAAATGTGTAAAGGAGACAATCTTCTTCTGTCTCTTCCACTTTCTTTAGCCGAAAAAAAATGGTTGGGGAATTCAAAGCAATACAAACAAAATGTAGCCACTAGTGGTCAGAATGACTTTATCTCATTTTTCTGCCTCTTTTTCTCCCTCAACCAACTGGCTGTGAGGAAGGAAAAGGAAAAGGATGTGAAAGATGGCATATGAAAGAAGTCCTTACTTGCAGAGCTGTTTTAGCAAATTATCTTGGAGCAGGTGAAAAAAAAACACCAACATTTCAGTCAGTGCTTATTCAGAAGACAGTTGTTTTTTTAATTCCATTTATATCCCGCCCTTCTCCGAAGACTCAGGGCGGCTTACAAGCTTAGCAGTAGCCTTCATTCTATGTATATGCCTGCTTATTAGGGTTTTCACACACACCCCAAGCGGCATTATTACAAAGTCAGCTTAATTGCCCCCAACAATCTGGGTCCTCATTTTACCTACCTCGGAAGGATGGAAGGCTGAGTCAACCTTGAGCCTGGTGGGATGCGAACCTGCACTAATTGCAGGCAGCTGGTGTTACTTAAGGAGGCATTAGCCCACTGCTCCACCAAGTTGACTGTGGTTAGTTTCCTCCTTTTTTCAAGCAAATATATTTAATTTTAAACATCTTAGTCCATTCATTTATAGCAACAGCAACAGCAGCAACAACAACAACAACAACAACAACAACAACAACAATAATAATAATAATAATAATAATAATAATAATAATAATACTTGGTTGATAAATCATTAGTTCATATCAGAATTTATTCTAACTAGATAATGCCCTAAAACTATTTGAGACTGACACGTATGAAAGGCATAAAACAAAGTAGGGAATAAGGCAATTAAAGCCACAAACCTTGCCAATGGTAAGCTCCTGGAGCTCCATAATAGACAAAGTTGTCTGTGAAGCCACCACTGATGCCCATTTGGCACATGCCTGTATTCTCCAAGTCTGAGTTGGCAGCACACATCTCATTATAAGCTTGCCACGAATCATTCACCTGACGATGCAAGTCATTGCTGTGGATATAGCATGTCCCTACCATGCGCCTCTGATGTTCACTGCCAAAAATCCGAGTGTATCGGTGAGCACAAGCCTTGAAAAATAAAATTAAGCAAGGTTTTAGTCCAAAGTGAAAGAGTGAGGAATTCCAGGTTCTGTG
The DNA here is from genome assembly GCF_947247035.1 of Vipera ursinii. Taxonomy (NCBI): domain Eukaryota; kingdom Metazoa; phylum Chordata; class Lepidosauria; order Squamata; family Viperidae; genus Vipera; species Vipera ursinii. Next base: position 30,303,203 of record NC_139517.1, read on the forward strand.
CAAGACACTCTGTATGGTTTACACAGCCCACCATAACACATATTTTTAAATTTGTTAACTATCTCTGACTTTGTACTTCATATTAAGTATTAAACCAGAGTTTAAGAATCACAATGCTTGGATTTTTACAGTATCCTAATTCAAAACTAAAAGATCCATATCATGGCTTAGGGGGAAAAAAGCTTTCTGACTTGAAAATCCTCATTCATATGGGATGGAACTGAATCCAGATCATAATCAAACTTGAGATAACCATAACATTATATTAAGCTTTTCCATAGGAATAAATGACGCAAAGAGATTATCCACTGTTAATTTTGTTGAACTTTGTTCAAACTGTGATTTGAAAGTCCTAGAAATCCTTCTACACAAACAACTTAAGCATCAGCTATATTCACTGAATTGCACCAGGGAAGAAAGGGAAAGGAAGGGAAGAGCAATTATGTCAGTTTCCTGAGAAAGCTCAACTCCCTGCAAAGGAATTCCGCAGATGACATCTTCTGTTACATGGGAAACAACTGGCCTAAGTGGTATCTGCTTAGATTACTTTTTTGTATTTTCTTGAAAGGGGCTCAGATTATCTAAGACAAGGTCAGAACTCAGGCCTTAGGCCTAGAAAGGGTTCTTCTCTTGACTGGCTTAGAATACTTACCCTAAAGGTTCTCAGTTTTGGTCCCTAAACAGTATCAGACTTTTTTATCCCAGGAATAAATATTCCATATTGTGGAGACTGCTACTAAGAAGGTACACTTCTGGGATCCTATTTTCACCACCTTGTGATAGGAACCTATTGTAGGCATTCTTGGGATGAAAGCACAGGGCTGGTGGGTTCTGATTGAAAAAGACTCTTCTGCAAACACATGGGTTCCAAGTCATGTATGGCTTTAAAAATAATAATAATAATTATTATTATTATTATTATTATTATTATTATTATTATTATTATTATTATTATTATTATTATTATTAATGTTGGAAGGGACCTTGGAGGTCATCTAGTCCAACCCCCTGCTCAGGCAGGAAACCTTATACCATTTCAGGCAAATGGCTGTCCAGTCTCTTCTTAAAAACCTCCAGTGTTGGAGCATTCACCACCTCTGGAGGCAGGTTGTTCCACTGGTTAATTGTTCTAACTGTCAGGAAGTTTCTCCTTAGTTCTAGGTTGCTTCTCTCCTTGACTAGTTTCCATCCGTTGCTTCTTGTCCTGCTTTCAGGTGCTTTGGAGAATAGCTTGGCTCCCTCTTCTTTGTGGTAGCCCCTGAGATATTGGAACACTGATATCATGTCACCCCTCACCCTTCTCTTCATTAGACTACTCATACCCAATTCCAGCAACCGTTCCCTGTATGTTTTAGCCTCCAGCCCCCTAATCATCTTTGTTGCTCTTCTCTGTACCCTTTCTAGAGTCTCGACATCTTTTTTAAAGTCAGCACTTTGAGTTGGCCCTGGAAACCTATCGGTAGCCAAAGCAGCAACCTCAACATAGCTGTCACATTGCTCAACCTATCTTCTCACGTCGGCAATTTGCCTGCTGTATTTTGAATCAACTGCAACTTCCAAATCAACTTCAAGGGTCGCCTCATACTGTATAGGGCAGGTAGAAGGGGATTTTAAGCCTAAGAAAACAAAGTTCTCTGTCCACAAAGGAAACCCTTTGGTTAGATCTATTAAATTCCTACAGGTTTTCCTCATCAGAGTTCTGAAGTAGTCATGGAGGAAATGCATCACAGCAGCACATGGGATAAACAGCAAGAAAGCATAGGAAAACTGGACAGCATATAATATTTTTGGTCCAGTTTCCCACACCACTGATTCTCCCTGATTCATATCATTAGCTCAGTAGATAACATTAAGGCAGAAAGGAGGATTCAAAAGCAGCGGAAATCATCTCCTCTCACATATTTTATACTCACCATTATTCGCCCATAAGGTTTACGTTGGCTTGCTACCACCACCCCCAGCCACATGTCTTCAACAATATTACTTTGCAGATCACCTAAAAGTACAGGGAGCCAAAACAAAAACAAAACCCCCAAAGGAAATATATGATTAGAAAAGGATCCACCTTCTTGCCATATTCCCTTTTTATATTAATTTTATTAAACGTCACAATTGAATAATAAAAACTAATACAAACTAAAAGCATAAAAGAATAGAAAGAAAAAAATAGATGCAAAAAAGAAAAATAGAGAAGTAGAAAAGAAAAAAAAATAATATAGGAAAGAAATAAAAAGCAATATATAAAGAAATTACTTCTATCTTTATCACAAGTATAAACAATTTTAATAATTTATCAAAGGTCACTTTGGTTTGCATATTTCCTTTTCTAATCACTTTTGGAAGTTGTTTATTTTCTGCTTTTCAGCTAATGTTTGCATCAACAGGTTTTACAATATTGGCTGAGTTTCCTTCAATCCTTACTTAAAGAACTTTTAAATACAAGTGTAAGGACTTAAAAATATTATTTAACAAACAGCAAAAGGATGATAAAAAATCATATGTAGATCATTTAAAGGACTGATTTTAGAAAGCTACACTTGGACTAAATTTGAAATAAATGTGGGAATTGTAAGAATCCCTTCCATAGGAAAATGCTTTTGTTTTGAATTTAAAAAACCCTATAAGATTAAAAATTGGACACTAGAGGGAACTAGAAGTAAAGAATACAATTAAAGAGGAACATCGGAATTCAATTTACAAATACAAAATGAAGCAAAATATTCTAACATTTTGAAGGATATTTTTGAACTATGGACCAGAAGTTAATTTTAAGATTTTCTGCCAATGTAGATAAATTGTGCTTATAAGATGTTAAAGAAGAGAAAAAAGTTTTAACTTACAAGATTGAGTCTTATTTGAAAGTGAATTTAAAGACAGGTCATAAGAATGACATGGGAAAAGATGTTACACCAGATATACAAAAGCAAACTGGTTGATGTCTTAATAATTAAAAGCGATATACAAATAACAAACCAAGAGAGTGACCTGGATAATTTTCCTATATTAGAGTTACCAAAGAGACTTGTAAAGCTTTGAAGAATTTGGTGAGAAAAGTCAAAGAAAAATGAAAGGAAATCAAGTGCTAAGATATTATTTGAAGGGACTAAAATCAATACTGTTAGAAATAAAATAAAGGTTTATAAAGTTATTTATTTGATCAAGGCTAAAACAGTCGTGTTGTTATCACAGGTAACTCTTAATAGATTTTGCTTTAAGGATTTGCTTACAGATAAGAAATAGGATATGGGAATAAGATATCATTTGTTGTATTTAAAAGCCACCCTCCTGCCAAATTTCAAACCCCAAACCAGTCCTTTAGAATTAATTTTCCTCAAGTCTTTCTTACACTAAGGGAAGTCCAGCTTCAGAATGAATTTGAAGTCAATCATGCTACAGCTACTATGGATTGATGTTGGTCTTAAAAATTCCACAAGGCTCTTTGTTACTTTGCATAACAAAATAAAACAAGCCTATCCTTTCTGAAGATATTTCATATTCTGGTATAATCATTAGCTTGCGTTGTTTTAAATAAGAGCATTGCACCCTACGTCAAGTAAGTTCTCCATTTGCACATTTACATACTTTTCACCTGAAAGTCCACCTGTGTACAATCATTCGGATCTGCAGTCAAAGGACAAGCATACATAGCACCTGTCCGTGTTTTATTATCCATCTTGACAGCCACATCGTGGGGAGCTCCAGCAAGCATCCTAAAGAAGGCAGAAACATTATTTGGGATTACAAGAAATTAAAGACAGATTCTTCATATCAAATTATAACAAATTTGAAAGCAACAAATCTTTGTATACTTTACATTCATTGTTCCTATTCTGGTACCTTCAATTATTTGATAGAGCCACTAATTCTCATGAATAAAACTTCTTGAGTATAGATGCTGATCATGAGAAAATTACAAAAGTAATTTTTCAGACAAGGGGTCACAAGGCTTTATAATCAGGAGGAAAAAATAATGCTGGGATTGATTTCTTTCAGTGGTTAAGAATCTCTCTGGAACAAGAGAAAAGCACTTTCTGGAAAGTGCAAAATGCCATTCTCGTGTCACTGAGGAAGCCCAACTAGTTGAAGCATGCCTAGTGTTTATCTTGCGGGGGTGGTGGGGTGGAGGACTGGGGAGATGGGGAGAGATCCAATTCAAAAATTGTAACTTCCAGGCAAGGATGAACATCATTGGAAATTAAACACCACTTAGTGTCAAAGACACCTTTTCTACTTGCCCCACTTATATCCTGATAGTTCTTCCGCTCTGCATTTGTTTCAAAAGACATCTTTAATCCCGCCTGGTCTTAAATAAAGCTCCAAGTGGCTCACATTAAAATAAAATAAAAATCCTAATGTATAATTAACAATGCACCATCTCCAAAACAATCTATACCACTCAAGGCCTTTTCTCGAGATCTTAATAGCTATTATGAGATAGGATAAGCCAATGTGAAGCTAGACCTAGACTATAAGGAATGTTTGTGAAGTTACCATATCTTATTACTGTATTTTATTACTTTTGAAAGCTGTTCACCTATATTCTGCCTCATTTCTGATTATACAGTGTGAAGCCACTGATTATGACTTAGTTTTCAATACAAACCAGGTCACAGCAGCTTATTCCACAAGCCATAATACCTATATAGCATTATGAGAAAACACAACCACCAAGTCAATTAATTTGGAATTAAGAAGTATATGCCTATAGTTCCACCTTGCATTTCACATACATTTGGAACTTTCTAGCATGTTATGGTTCAGATAATCCTCAACCTTCAACAGGTCACTTAGCGATCATTCAAAGTTACGATGAACCTCCCTGGGGTTACTTACAACATAGAGTCAAAGTTCCAACAGCCATTTCCCCTCCTGTAACATGACTGCACTTCAGGTGCTCAGTAAACAGGTTGCATTTATGGCTGTTTGCAGCATCCCATGGTCACTGGGACTTGACAAAATAGCAATAGCACTGAGACTTATATATCGCTTCATAGTGCTATACAGCCCTCTCTAAGCATATTGCTCACAACAATCTGGCTCCTCATTTTACCGACCTTGGAAGGATGGAAGATTGAGTCAACGTTGAGTTGGTGAGTCTCAAACTGCCGAACTGCTGGCAGCTGGCAGTCAGCAGAAGTAGCCTGCAGTAATCACTCCATAGTAATTTTGGTTTGCTTAATGACCACAACATTCACATAACAATCACAGCAAAAAAAGGTCATAAAAACAGGGTGGTCATATTGGAGATCCAATTTATAATCATCATGAGTTACAACCATGAGGGGCAAGCTCCATTATGGTTGTAACTCAAAAACTACCTGTAGTATCATTCCACCCTGAATTTGACAAGAGCCTGGAATTTTCTAGCGTGCTTTGCTTCATGTAACTCTATAACCTAACCACTACCACATTTTAGTCAAAATGTGTTAGAAGATCAGTTAATCTCCCGTATCCACCATCATGGCTAAGTAGTCTATAACAAACCGAAGGTAGACATGACAGCCCCCACTGCCTTGGCCCTGGCCCAGAGACCCTCCTTCCGCCAGAGACCCTCAGATCTGTCCCACTCCTGCCCAGGCCCCCATAGGCACCCTTGATGCGAATGATGTAGAGCTGGCCATGCCCACCCAGTAGGTCATACACACTCTAGCCACGCCCATCCAGTAGGCCACACCCACCCTGGCCACACCCACCCAGCCCCCTGAGGGCAACCGCAATGCTGATGCGGCTCTCAATGAAATTGAGTTTGACACCCCTGATCTAGTTCATAACCTGTGTGATATGACAGTTATAGAAAAGAAGATTGTTCACTGATGTTGCTATTCTAGGTAATGTTACAATTGAGGAAAAACAACAGAAAAAATGATCAAATATAGGACATTCAGATTGAATACTTACGGGAAAAGAAATCAATTATTATACCAACTGTGACTGGAGACCTTGGAATGAATCCTTGATACAGTATCTGGAAATACTGAATTTATCAGACCTGAATACCCTAATTTTACAATTACCATCCTGCTTCAGATTGCCTGATTCTTAGATGCTATCTTAATAAATGTTAGGATTTGGGTTAGGATTTGAATGATTTAAGTTTCCCCCAATCTTAAACTTTGAATCTAATTGTAGATTACCCACACAGCACTGTAATAATCAATAGATGGACAAAAATGCCAAATGAGTCAAAACATCTGGCAGACTGTGCAACCAACCATGACAACTTACATCAGACATGTCAAACACAAAGCCCGGGGGCTGGATCCGGCTCGCGAAGTGGTTTCATGTGGCCCGCGAAGCCATCCTGGAAACAGTGAAGGAACGGCCGCCACTGCCTTGGCCCTGGCCCAGAGACCCTCCTTCTGCCAGAGACCCTCAGATCTGCCCCACCCCTGCCCAGGCCCCCATAGGCACCCTTGATGCGAACGATGTAAAGCTGGCCACGCCTACCCAGTAGGCCATAAGCACTCTAACCACACCCACCCAGTAGGCCACACCCACCCTAGCCATACCCACCCGGCCCCCTGAGGGCAACTACAATTCTGATGCGGCCCTCAATGAAATTGAGCTTGACACCCCTGACTTACATCTTGCGACATACTTTTAATACCATTAACCAACATTTGCCTATCCAGAGCTTTTGAAGGACTCAATAAGTGAATAAAAATGCAGATCCAGTCTAAATCTGCTGATTATGCATTAAATTTAAAACTGAATATTTATTTAACTGATTTGATTTTTATCCCAACTTTATTTTCTATAAATAGTATCTAGTCTCTTCATGTCTAGGCCAACACCTTAACTACTATACCAAATAATAAATAAATAAAATATGGCAAAAAATGGTAACTTGGATAAGGACAAAGCAAAGCTTCTTCATTCTCCCTTATCAAAGACCTGGGCAAAAAAACAACAGCAACAAATCTTCAAGGTCTTTCTAAACAACAGTAGAGGCCACCCAAATCTCAGGGGAAACCTCACTCCAGAGAGCAGATGTTGCTACAGAGAAGGTGAGCTTCTGGGTCGTGATGACATTTAATCATAGGAAATCAGAGTACTCCAACCCTGCAGGACTGAATTGGCAGGGGCAGATGTTTTCAGAGATAGGAGGCTCCTCAAATAACCTGGCCTTATACCAAGTAGAATTTTATAGATAACAACCTGGATATTGAATTGTATGTGGAAGCAGACTGGCAACTAATACAATTTATGAAGCAGAATGTTATATGGTCATACCACATGGCACACCGAGTGTTGGGCATATTTCTGAAAAGGGAATCACTCCCTCTGGGCCAAGTAGGTTTCTATAAATCATACCAGGGTGGCAGCCTCATCCAAGATAAGACCACGGATAAAGATGGCTTTGTTACACATTGATTTGACATTCAAAAGCAGCGGATGAACAGAGGATCCAATAGCTAGCTATTGAGGTTGGTATCTATCTATTTACTTAAACCTGTCTATCTATATACCTGCCTATATCAATATCTGGCAAACAAATACAGAATCACTCACAGAATGCTACTTCTATTTCAGCCCTAACAATGTTCCAGTCTTTTCCATGCTGCAGTCTCTTAAGCTGATGGACTCCTATATAGTGCATATTCCAACTAGAAATGAAGATGGCTTATGAAATTCGGACTTCCGGTTTTGCGCCTGCAGCGCATGGCCATGTGAGAATGGACTTCCGCTCCCCACGGCTAGTTTCTTCCTGCTTGGGGTACCCTAGATGGGTCCAAAGTTGCCCCAGATAGTTGACCGTGAAGAAGGGGCACCCGTTGATCATGAAGTGATGGAAATCACTTTGTTTGATCTGGGGAAAGTCCTCCAAACCCGAAAGGAGAAAGGCTAGCATGAGATCAGCATCTAACCCAAGCTGCTTGCAGCCAAAGTCCCAGAGCACGAACCTAAACATCGGTGAACAGCATGCTTGGAATTGGTGAGAGTACTGATCTCCTTTCTTCTGTCTACCATCTAAATCCTTGAACAGATCTCCAAAACAAGAAGACCTCCAGAAGTGAAGGGAGGAGACTATATCCCCATTCCCTTACAGATGGAAGCGGCGAATTAATATTAAAGGAGGGAAGATGTATATTAAAACTTGATTTAAAATACTTCAGTCTGGACAAATTTAGGAACTAAAAAACTATCAAGATTATACCCTAAAACTTTTTGGATGGAATTATAAAAATATATAACAAAAATAACTTTTTGACTGAAAGAAAAACTGAAAAAAGAAGTAACTGCTGATATCTAGTGGAGACTCAGAGAATAGAACACTAACAATAAGGACCCAGAAATTGGCAGAATGCCTAGAAACAAAGAAAAAGTTGTTCCTTTGAATTGCAAATAACCTTGAAGATAGCTGGGAACAAAGGAAGAGCCAGCTACAAGATTAAAAATTGTTTCAAAGGAAAAAAAACACCTGGACTGCTGCTTAAATCTAACTGTTTATGGAAAAGAAAAACCTTGGCTTTTTGGCTAATCTTTTAAAGGAGAATTTGTAGGAAGGATTTAAAGTAGCTTAACATACTGAACTGTAATTTTGACTGACTGACTGATAAATTGACTTTTGAATTAAAACATTGATGAAAGATTATTTGAAGGGGGGAGACAACATGGATATCACATACGTATCAAAAAAAAAGACAGGATGCCACATACAATATTTTCTTCTGAAGGACGTAGCCTGGAAAAATCAAGGGCCTCCAGAAGCAATACTTCAAGGCAAGATGAATACTTTCCAGGAGGAAATATATATAATATTAGGACAAATACAAATGACAATAGACTCAAACCACAAATCTGAAATTTGATGATTTAAATAAGCATATTTCCAATCTAAATTTACAATTAAAAACATGTAGGAAATAACAAGAGAGGCACAAATAAATCAGACAAATAAATAAATTAGAAGAGTATGATCAAATTGATGAAATAAGAAAGGAAAAGAATTACAATTGACACAAACAGGAAAAGATTTTCAAGGTTCTGATACAACAAGAAAAATGGAATTATCAGGAGAACCATCAAAGTTTGGGAAACAGAAAGTATTTATCTTACTTACTTCATCTTTTGTATTCCCAACATTTATAAAAATACAGGAACTGCTGGGTAAGCGGATTACATCAACTTGGAAAATTACTCGGCAAAAGAAGACCAGAGACAGATACAAGAGATTTGACTCGCCCTACCAGATGGATTATTACATGAATAAACATTTGTTTGAATATGGCTAAAAGAACAGAGAATTTTGAACACAAAGGGGCCTTATAACAAGAAGGATAAGAGATTTAAGTAATATAGTATGTTTTATAATATATTGAATGTTAAAATAGTAGGTTGATGTAACTTTTATTAATATATAAGTGAAATATAAACTGATTAAAAAATATGTTATATCTAGGTATTATAAGATAGATAAAAAGTATAGTATTTTTATAATACATGATATAAAATATTGGGAGGATGTATGTAAATGGGAAAATTTGGACAGTTAGATGACTAATATGAAGGGGGTTGGGAGTGGGTGGCACTGTTTTACAGTGGTTCTCCTCCTACCTCCTGGGTCGTTCACAGTCAGTGATGGCAGGAGGGCAGAGGTCGGCCTCAAGGCCTCTCATTTGCGGAGTTCCTCAGGGGTCGGTCCTCTCACCCCTCCTGTTCAACATCTATATGAATCCGCTGGGTGAGATCATTCGTGGTTTTGGGGTGGGGTATCATCAGTATGCTTATGTTACCCAGCTTTTCATCTCCACCCCATATCAACCCAGTGATGCCCTTGACGTGATGTCCCGTTGCCTGGAGGTGGTTCGGGTTTGGATGGGGAGAAACAGGCTTCGACTCAATCCCGCCAAGACTGAGTGGCTGTGCATACCGGCATCTTGGATGAACCAGTCTTGTCCATCTTTAACTATGGGGGGTGAGGTGTTACCCCCCGTTGATAGGGCCCGCAACTACTGCTAAGCTTGTAAGCCGCCCTGAGTCTTCGGAGAAGGGCGGGATATAAATGGAATTTAAAAAAAAACTTGGGCGTCCTACTGGATTTACGGCTCACTTTGGAAGATCATATAGGAGCCGTGACCAGGGGGGCTTTTGCCCAGGTTCGCCTGGTGCGCCAGTTGCGGCCCTATCTGGACCGAGATGCCCTACGTACAGTCACTCATGTGCTCGTGACCTCTCGAATAGACTACTGCAATGTTCTTTACATGGGGCTGCCTTTGAGGACCACTCGGAGGCTCCAGCTGGTGCAGAATGTGATGGGGGTCTCCCGATATTCCCATGTAACACCTCTTCTCTACAAGCTACATTGGCTCCTAGTTGCCCTCCGGGTGAGATTCAAGGTGCTGGTGATGACCTACAAAGCCCTAAATGACATGGGTCCGGATTATTTACGGGAGCACCTTCTGCCGGCGTCAACTTCCCATCGTCCTGTGCACTCCCACAGAGAGGGCCTCCTCAGGGTGCCGTCAGTCAGGGAGTGCCAGCTGGCGGCCCCCAGGGGGAGACCATTCTCTGTGGGTGCGCCTGCCCTCTGGAATCAGCTCCCTGTTGAGCTCCGGATGACTCCCGACCTTCGCTCTTTTCGCTGTGACCTGAAAACCTGGTTATTCGAGCTTGCTGGCCTGGACTGAGGGATTGGGATTTTAAATTTTAGAATTTGATTTACTTGGTTTGGGGCTAAATTTAATTTAATTTATTTTTAACTTTGTATGCCATGTTTTAATTGCCCTTTACACCGCCCCGAGTCCTTTGGGAGAAGGGCGGTATATAAATCTAATAAAATAAATAAATAAATAAATTGTGGCATGAAGAAATTATGACTAATAAGAATTGGATTGAATATAACGGAATTTAAGTGAACAAAAATTATAAAAATAGGATGTATGCTGAACCAATGAGATGATGGTTATGAGAATAATATAAGCTGAAAAAATGTTACATATAGAGATTATTATTATTTGTATAAATATAAAAAATGCCTATATCTAATCATTTATATATTGAAAATATTAAGAATTATATTTTGGGTAAGGTTGAAGAAGGAGAATACAAATGCGAGAAGGGAAGATCAAAGAAATGTATCATTAATTAATATATTAATTATGGAATGATCAAATTTAATTATTATTGTTAATTAATTATTATTGTCCTTTTTTCTTGTTAAAATATATAAACCAAGATAACACGCTGTACACCATGCACTGGAGGTTGTTATAGTTAAAAACTAATAAAATATCTATTAAAAAAAGATGGTTTTAAGAAATTCCTTTATGAATTACAATCTATCCTCCATTGTGGCCACACATGATGGCATAATTGTGCTTACCAAGCTCCCCAGACTGATGAACCTCTTTGCTTCTTTACCTATACCAGGAAAGCAAGGACCATTCATTTTCTTGGAGGCCGTGTGATTTTCACTGATAACCTTTGCATAGGTTATCCCCCACTTACAATCACAATTGAGCCTGGAATTATGGCTGTTAGTCACTGGGTCACTAAATGAGGTGTCCATGCAATTACCTCACTTAATTATCATAATCCTGGCTCTGCAGTTGTAAAGCCTTTAAGTAGGGTCCTTTAAGAGGCGCACATGGTTATCAGACCTGCATTGCAGCACCTCTCAGCTCACTCATGGCCTGCACTGGGCCTCCCTAACCCTAACCCTCACTCTCTGAGGCACCCTTTGTACAACTTCCTACCTTGGGGGAAATAAGATCAAGTTCTTCATCCCTTCAGCTTGCCTTTTTTTCACCGTTAGGGTTGGGGACAGCTCTCCCTACTAGTGATAGTGAGGCTTCTTCACCTCTTCAAGCTCCACCTTCTGGAAGCACTCTTGTTTATTTTCATTTTCTAAATTGCTCAATTTATTGGCTGCTTTGGTCACCACAAGTTGGAATCATTAGGGGAGAGCCATGAAACCAGATCAATGTATGTTCCAATAATAAAGGAGACAGCAAACAGGATCAATGACTTTGTACTAATTTGGTGGCTTCATAATTATATCCTCATCATAATCTTCTGAGTTATTTCCTGTTCTGGCTCAGGTTCTACATGCTTCAGCAGGCCTCACCTAGCCAGGCAAGACTGTAATGCCTCAAACTGCAGGATGGCAAAAAAAATGTAATAATAAAAACTGGAAAAAAAAGAGGCATCAGAGTGAGACAGAAGGGGCAAATGTTGCCTTTCCAACCACTTTTCTGTGCCAGATTCAAAGCAGTTCCTGTTGCTCCTCTGAATGTGACACATTTCCACTAATACAGCAGAACTCAGAATAAGACCATTCATCTGATGGTCTATGCTAGCTGAGGTAACAAAGGCATAAAGCCAGGAAAAGTGGATGGCAAATTACAGATTACAGCTCAGTGCAGTGGATGAGCCCAACTATCTTTCCCTGCCCATGCTCAGTGATGGCTAGGATTGGACCCAGGCATGTGTTTTTCCACTGAGATCCACCTTTTCTCTTCATCTAAACCTGTGCCCAAGCCACACAAGTTATTTCAGCACCAGATGAAGAAAACCCAACAAGCATTCCCTATTTCAGCAGTAAAAATGCAATCAGAATTAAATAGGTAACAATGAGCTCCTCTTTCATTAAAATCAACTGTCTGGGATGATTGTTCCATTCTTCTTAAGAATATATGATCCTACAAATTCTTCTACAGTACTGGAAACATCTCTTGGAGCAGAAAAGACTTCATAAAAAACCTCTCAAACAATTAGTGCCTATATTATTGTGTGGACTCCTTGCCCAGGTCTGTTGGCCTGCAAGATCAAAAGATAGGCCATAATGAGAATTGAGACCACGTAAGGACTAGGAACTACAGAGAGCAGGGTAGGAGCAAGGATTTATTTCAGTTGAAACACGGGCTTGCTGCTTGATTCACCAAGTTAGAAAATAGATATGACATTCTTGTTGTCAAGGAATAGAAAGCCAAATAACCCAAGCTCTCGGAGGAAAAGACTATACAAAGGATTCAGAAACCATTAACCCATGTCTCTTGATTAATCTAGATCATGATGAGTGTGAAGATACCATCTCCATGATTCATAAATGAGGATGCCCGCAAGCATCCTAGCTTTGTTCTAGGATAAGATGACTTTGGTGGAAAATATTTCACTTCCTGGGAAGAAAAACCTGAGTCACAGGAGGAAGCTTGCTTTGGGGATGCCTGCAAAGTTGCAGAGTGTAGATCAGCTTCCTTTTCCAACAGTAGACATGGTAAGGAAGAATGAGCAGCCATGATTTAATCCTGCTCTGATTAATCCAGTAGCTGTGAGTGAATAAAACAGACCATTTATGAAGATTAACTTCCTCCACTCCTGCCAAGCACTTAGAAATTTTGTTTCTTACATCCAGCCCAAATGTATGTATATGCCTAAGAAGGAATGGAGGGTGTGTGTGTGTGTGCGTGTGCAATTACATCAAAAATTTGATATGATAAATAAATGGCGGAAATGGCAAAGATTTCGGCTTATTTGAAAGACCATTCGCAACAACGTTATATTATGGAGTGGAAAAAGTGGATTGATTATATCCAGAACAAATATGGGACTAAAAAGTTTCATTTAGCATTTGTATAAGCTTTGATGTGATATTAGTATTGCTTGTAGTCATTTTATATGAGCTAGAGTGCGATTGTATTTAGCTCTGGGAAGTCGGGGAGGGGGGAGGGGGGAAGGGTTGGGGGGAGGGTTAGGGAGGGCTAGGAAGGGTTGTGTGGGGGGAGGGGGGGGAGGGATTGTTAAAGATAAAATGTATTGAAAAACTTTTCAATAAAAAAAAAATCCGCCAATCTGTGATGCCAGTCACCTGTTATGATGCATTTGAGTGATTCCTTCGTGGTCCTCACCATTCGTTCAGCTTGACCATTAGGGCCAGAAACTATGGACATGGGAATCTGTGGGTTCCTGGTAAAATTACCAAATCATCTGGGCCCCTGTCTTACAAAGTGGGGCTGGAGGGAGGGCGAGTTGTCAGACGCCACATTGATCAACTCAGAAAACGGTTTCCAGAATGGCCACTAAGTGAGCACTGTGTCATGAGTTCCTCCCAATGTCCCCAAACTTGCAGTCAAGCCAGCCCATACATGGACCCTCAAGACTCTTCCTTCATAACCAATGAGGAACTGGGCGTAGAAGAGGGGAGTCCAGAAATGCAACATGGATCCCCTGAAGGAGCAAGACAACCAGACTTCAACAACCGCTGTGCCTACTCTGCTGATCAGTCTGACTCTGGGGTGGGCCAACCTGGACAGGCCAGCCAGACAGCATCTAATTCCTTTGACTCAGGTGCATCAAAGGACAATGGTCTACCTGGCCCGATGGGTAAGCTGGTAGATCGCAAAGTGACTGGAACTCCGTGGCGTTCCACAAGGGCACGCAAGCCTCCTTCTTATCTTGCTGATTACATTGTAAAATAAAGAACTATTAATGTTGTCTGTACTGTAACTCGTTGCTGTACTGAAAACTGGAGTTATGTTAACTGTCTAGTGCAGGGGTCGGCAACCTAAAAAAGAAAAAGAGCCACTGGGAACCGGTTCCATCACAAATTAAAAAAAGAGGGAGCCGCGTGCGTGTGTCCATGCACGCGCATGCGCAAAAAGGTTTTTTGCGCATGCGCGGACGCACGCGGCTGCCATTTTTTTAAAAATGAGATGGAACCGGTTCCCGGTTGCCCGATGGCGACGGCCCGTCTGCAAAGCTGCCGCTTTCGGCAGCTTTGCAGACGGGCCGTGGCAGCTTCCTCAAAGAGCGGCGCCCCTGCCCATTCCGAGAGGTGCGCGCGCACCTCTCCGAACGACCGGAGTTGCGCGCGCACCTCCCCAAACCTTTGGGGAGGTGCGCGCGTACCTCCGTGCGAAGGGGCAGCGGCGCCGCTCTTTGAGGAAGCTGCCAAAAGCGGCAGCTTCCTGAAAGAGCGGCACCGCTGCCCGTTCGCGCGGAGGTACGCGCGCACCTCCCCAAAGGTTTGGGGAGGTGCGCGCGCACCTCCGGTCGTTCGGAGAGGTGCGCGCGCACCTCTCGGAATGGGCAGGGGCGCCGCTTTTTGCGGAAGCTGCCGCGGCCCGTCTGCTAAGCTGCCGCTTTCGGCAGCTTCACAGACGGGCCGCGGCGGGCTTCCTGAAAGAGCGGCACCGCTGCCCATTCACGCGGAGGTACGCGCGCACCTCCGGTCGTTCGGAGAGGTGCGCGCGCACATCTCGGAATGGGCAGGGGCGCCGCTCTTTGCGGAAGCTGCCGCGGCCCGTCTGCTAAGCTGCCGCTTTCGGCAGCTTCACAGACGGGCCGCGGCGGGCTTCCTGAAAGAGCGGCACCGCTGCCCATTCGCGCGGAGGTACGCGCGCACCTCTCCAAAGGTTTGGGGAGGTGCGCGCGCACCTCCGCCCATTCGGGGAGGTGCGCGTGCACCTCTCCAAACGGGCGGTGCCACTCTCCATTTGGAGAGGTGCGCGCGCACCACTGCCCGTTGGAAGAGGTGTGCGCGCACCGGGCGGCTGGGAGCCGCATGCGGCTCCGGAGCCGCAGGTTGCCGACCTGTGGTCTAGTGTACTGTCAATGAAAGCCTATTCATTCAGATGCTATGATGTTAACTGTCTAGTGTGCTGTCAATGAAAGCTTATTAATTCAGATGCTATAATGTTAACCCTTGTAACTTGTACTTTTTTTATTTAAGGTTGTTATGATGTTAAGTCTTGTTAATTGTATTAAGGCCAACTATTGCTATGATGTTGTATGATCTAAGAGGGGAGGGGTGTTATGTATTGGGCTCAATTGTAATACCACATGGTTAGCTGGAGCAGCTAACGGTTCTCCAGCTACCCAGACTCTAGGTCTCCAGTGCTGCTATTGGCTGTCCCTAGGCGGCAATGATTGCTTTAAACCTATTGGCTTCTGCCTAGGGGCTAGGCTATAAATTGCTGCTAGTTGCAGCCCAATGTTCAGTTCAGACCTTGCAAGCAATAAACCATGAGCTTTGTTGAACTCCCTTGCCTCGTCTCCTTTCCTGCGCGAAGAACCCGCTACATAACAGTCGGTAAAATGAGGACCCAGATTGTTTGGGGCAACATGCCGGCAAACCGCTTAGAGAGGGCTGTAAAGCACTGTGAAGCGGTATATAAGTCTAAGTGTTATTGCTATTACGACTAAATGCAACGTGTGAACTAAGTCTCAGGAAGTACCGTATCACTGGGGGGAGGGAGCAGAGGGGAGGGAGGATAGGAATGGAAATGATTTCCTTCTTTCAACGTTTTGCTTCCCATATTTAACATTACAGTACTAAAACATAAGCTAAGCTGCCCAACAAAGAATTCAGCTGAGGAAAGAACAAACGCAGGTTTTTCAAGCTATAACCCATCAAGCAAATAAATGTGTATTGCTGAAAAAAACAGGGAAGCATATTTTGCTCACCTTTCAAAGCTAGTTTTAACTAGCTATCCAATCTTTTCTCTAGATGAAGCCAGAAATGGAGGCTACTTTGGACTCTATAATTCTAAATATATAAGAGCTTTGTGTTCACAATAAATCTAGCAGATGACAAGGCTCAAGGAAGTTCAACTGGTATGACAAGGAAGTAATTGGATAAAGCACAATAGCTCTGAGTGAGGGGCAGCATGACATAGGAGTAATCCTTTATATGGCGAAAGAGGAAGGAGGGGGGAAAAGTTTGAATGACAAAAGCAGAATGTTTTTGCTTTTAACTTCCATTGTATTGGCATTCTGTGCCTTGGAGGTTTTGTTTTGAAAAAAGGCTTTTGCGCTTGCCAAATGTAAGAAAACAACAGAAGAAACAAGGGTGGGGGGGTTTAAGAACAACTACTGCTTTAAACAGCACCTTAATCCTTGCAAGTCAAATATGATGGCAGCCTCCATGGCTTTCTCTAAAACCAAGTTCTCCAACAAAGGAAAGGAAAATGAAAATTGAAGAAAGAGACAGTGGAGCTAATTCTAGCTACACAAGTTCAACCCTTAAGAACAAATGGATGCAAAATCAGAATTGAGAAGATAACAACAGATAGCAAATGCTGCCTCTGGAAAGAAGCTGAAGAAAGGAGAAGCTGCTTCAGAAAGACTGGGCAGACTACAAGCAACAGCATAACAAATTAGCAACAATGGTGGATTGGAATATCTGCAAGAAATACTATTTATATGCCAGCAAGAAAGGGTGAGATCATAAAACAGACAACGTAATTGAAAATGAAGAAGCTAAAGTGCTGTGGGACTTTAGAATTCAAACAGACAAACACATGCTACAGAACACCCCAGACTTAACAACTGTCAATAAGAAAGGTAAAAAAAAAAGACTGGATAGTGGACATTGCAATACTTGGAGACAGCAGAAGAGAAAAGAAAGAACAGAAGAAAATCTCAAAATACAAAGACCTGCATTTAGAAGTAGAAAGACTGTAGCAAAAGAGAGCAAAGATAGTACCAATTAGTAATAGACACCTTGAGTGCAATCCAACATCTAGAGCACCACTTGAACACAACTGGCATTGACAAATTCATCATCAGTCAATTGCAAAACATAGCTTTACTTGGAACAGCTTATGATTTGCAACGATACCTTTAATACCATCAAACAACATGGTCTTGCCTATGGTCCTTGAGAAAGATTCAATAGCTGGATAAAAATGCCCAACGCAGTCTTAAACATCTTGCTGACTGTGCAACCAACCATAATTTATCAAACTTGTATACACAATCTAAAATTCCATTTGGATTAAAAAGAAATCATATAGTCCATATTTTCCAGAGGCTAGCAATTAATTAAACAGATAAAAAGCCATTAAAACAAGCAATTTAAAGTTCAGGAAAAGTACTAAAACAATAAATATAAAATTACTTAAGTATAAGTCTAAGTCTATTGCACTGGAGGAAAAGACCACCGCACAGATAAAGGTTATAGGGCAGGGGTGTCAAACTCAATTTCATTGAGGGCTGCATCAGCATTGCGGTTACCCTCAGGGGGCCGGGTAGGTGTGGCCTGGGTGGGCGTGGCCTACTGGGTGGGCGTGGCCAGAGTGTGTATGGCCTACTGGGTGGGCGTGGCCAGCTCTACATCGTTCGCATCAAGGGTGCCTATGGGGGGCCTGGGCAGGAGTGGGAGAGATCTGAGGGTCTCTGGCAGAAGGAGGGTCTCTGGGCCAGGGCCAAGGCAGCGGGGGCTGTTCCCTCACTGTTTCCAGGATGGCATCATGGGCCACATGAAACCACTTCGCGGGCCGGATCTGGCCCCCGGGCCTTGTGTTTGACATGTCTGTTGTAGAGCTTGTCTGCCTCCTAAAAGAGATTCACAGTTTGGACTGTTACCAAAGGCCTCATCCTCATCCCAGCTAAATGCATTATCACGAATTGTTAAGCATAACACAGTGCGCTTATTGTGCTGTAGCCTCTTCTCCCTATTCTTCCAAAGAGCAGGTAATGGTTATTGCAAAATATAAGAGAGCTGCAGACTCCTGTCTTATAACAGGGCACTTTTAGTCCTTTGTTGTTTTTTTTTGATGTTAGGATGTTAGAAGATGTAAGATCCATCATACAGAATGCCTGGGCTCCTGAAAGAGCTCTACTTTGTTTTTCCTCTTTTAAACTTACCTAGGAAATAATCAACGTTTATGATCCTGAAAGAAGTCCAGAGAGAAAAGAGTATAGAAATCAGGCACAACAATGAACTGATGGGGAACTTAGAGATGGGAGAGACCAAGAAAGTCCTATTCCAACTCTCCACAGCTTTTGGGGTCACCTAGCAGGGAATAATATTTTTATTTATTTATTTTTATTTATTTTAATTCCATTTACGGTATATCCCGCCCTTCTCCCAAGACTCAGGGCGGCTTACAAGCTTAGCAGTAGCCTTCATTCTATGTATATGCCTGCTTATTAGGGCTTATTAGGGCTTTCACACACACACCCCAGCGGCATTATTACAAAGTCAGCTTAATTGCCCCAACAATCTGGGTCCTCATTTTACCTACCTCGGAAGGATGGAAGGCTGAGTCAACCTTGAGCCTGGTGGGACTCGAACCTGCACTAATTGCAGGCAGCTGGTGTTACTTAAGGAGGCATTTTATTTGCTCACCCTACATGAGAGAGATTGGAAAATCACCTTTCAAATGGTGGGGAGAAGGGAGATTCAAACTCAGTTCAGGCGCTAATCTCATTGAAGATTCCAGAGTCAGTCACATTCAACCTAAACCTAAGCCAACTCAGAAAATTGCTTTGATGATCTCTTCTCTATCCCCCAAAAGTATGCCACTTGGAACTCCTTGGGGGGGGGGGGAAATGGACATAAACTATTTTAATAAAAACAAACACTGACAGAAACAAGATTCCTTATTTTGCTAATTTAGGTGAGGTTTTGTTTTATTACTAACAATCATACAGAAATATTGAAATATAGGTGTACAAACTTTTTCTAACTTAATGCTGGGCAGAAAACTGTCTCTATCTATGCTCAGTGGAGATGATCCAACAGGACCGTAAAGCCCCAGATTGAGGAAGACTGAAGCATAATTTTGCCCAGGTTCGCCTGGTGTGCCAGTTGCGGCCCTATCTGGACTGAGACACCCTACGTACAGTCACTCATGCGCTTGTGACCTCCCGGATAGACAACTGCAATGCTCTCTACATGGGGCTGCCCTTGAGGACCACTCGGAGGCTTCAGCTGGTGCAGAATGCGGCCGCGCGAGTTGTGATGGGGGTTTCCCAATACTCCCATGTAACGCCTCTTCTCCGCGAGCTGCATTGGCTTCCAGTTGCCCTCCGGGTGAGATTCAAGGTGCTGGTGATGACCTATAAAGCCCTAAATGGCATGTGCCCGGATTATCTAAGGGAGCACCTGCTGCCAGCATCCACTTCCCATCGTCCTGTGCGCTCCCACAGGGAGGGCCTCCTTAGGGTCCCGCCAGTCAGGGAGTGCCGGTGGACAATCCCCAGGGGGAGAGCGTTCTCGGTGGGCGCACCTGCCCTATGGAATCAGTTGCCTGTGGAACTCCGGATCGCCCCCGACCTTCGCTCGTTTCGCTGGGACCTAAAAACTTGGCTATTTGACTTAGCCGGCCTGGACTGAGGGGTTTTAAATTTTAAATTTTAAACTGTTTTGGGGCTATTAATTTTATTTTATTTTAATTTGTACATTGCACTGTTTTAATTTGCCCTGTAAACCGCCCTGAGTCCCTCAGGAAAAGGGCGGTATATAAATCGAAACAAACAAACAAACAAACAAATAAATAAATAAATAATTTCTCTGAGCAACTCCTTCCCAGTATGAGGGAAGGCCCATTTATAGGACTGAAGAGCACCCCCAAGGAAGCCAAGTGTAAACTTAGCAAAGGAGCTTCATCAAGATGGACCTCCAGGTACCAAATTCTGAACAAATGCCATTCTTCCTTATCCCATTCATTCTGAGGCTGGTCTGCCTTCAAGCTTGAGTAGGAATCTGCTTGGGCATTAGAATGCCTTTCTTCCATACCAAAGAGAGGAGGAAGAAACTTAAAATCTAAACGGAGAAATATGAATGGCATGTGCAGAGCAGGAAACCAGGAAAAGCCATACATCCATGCTTCTTAAATAAGACAAAACAAAATCCTTTCTAAAGAACGTGGAGCAAGAACAGTCCAATTTCACTATCTCTCTACAAAAAAAAGGAAACATGTTTTTATCTTTTTCCATCTAAAAGTGAGATATCAACGTTGCCCTCACTCTTCATAAAAGAAACTGGTTTTCCAAAGTTCAGCCTTATGAAGAAATAGGCTCAAAGGTTCTAACAGAATCTGACACTCTGTTCTTACTGGTTTACATGCAGTTCGCATATTCAAGTGAACATAGATGTGGCTTAGAACATAAGAAATTCCTAAGCCCTAGTTCTTGCTTTTTTCAGTTTCAAAGAGTACATTTTTATTTAACTGTGTTGTACTCAGGATGGGATAATCCAAAAAAAAGGACTTTTGTGTGTGTTTTAAGGACAAGCAAATCATAGCTGGCTATATACTAAGTTAGAAGCAAGGAACTTCCACAATAACAGGAGCATGTAGGCAAACATTTGTGATTAATCAGTCAACCTTTAACATATGTAGTCACTGGCTAAAGTTCCATTCTCCGTTTGTTTGTTTTTTCAAAAAAAGCTGTATGTATTTTATGGCCCAATGTTTCTATTTTAAACCATTACCTGGTTTTTCTCCATCTTATACTTGAAAACCACTCTTTATAAATAGGCATTTCTCTTTGTTAACCCTATTCACTTATAAGAGCCTTGGTGGAGCAGTGGGCTAATGCCTCAAGTAACACCAGCTGCCTGCAATTAGTGCAGGTTCGCATCCCACCAGGCTCAAGGTTGACTCAGCCTTCCATCCTTCCGAGGTAGGTAAAATGAGGACCCAGATTGTTGGGGGCAATTAAGCTGACTTTGTAATAATGCTGCTTGGGGTGTGTGTGAAAGCCCTAACAAGCAGGCATATACATAGAATGAAGGCTACTGCTAAGCTTGTAAGCCGCACTGAGTCTTCAGAGAAGGGCGGGATATAAATGGAATTAAAAACAACAACTACAGATTGGATTTTAGAATGATAAAATGTATAGGCTGGAAGGAACTTTAGAGATCACTGAGGATTTGGGGGGCGGTGGGGGGCTTTGCACCCTTAGCTGATTTGATTTTCGAAATGATGTCTACATAGCTTAACTTTACCTTTACTATTGATTTTCTCCTTCAAATTTCTGCAGTCTGGTCTGCAGAGACATTATTCAGATAATTCCTTGCTATAGGATTATCTTTGTGGAGGGTGTAAAATCAGCCACTCCCTCAAATCTATCCCACCCCCTCAGCCATCTTTTTTGGTTTATTTCTGGCAAGAGAAAGAAATTGATGGGGAAAAAGCATTTAAAACAGTTAAGAAAAGTTGTATTAACTCTAGAAATTCAAGCGTAGACTCTCTAAAGATTACACTTCTTTATAAGCAAATAAAACAGGGTCCATCATTATCAGGATTGGTCATTGTGAATATTTTTGTATTCTCATCTGTTGAAACTGTACATCTGAAACCTTTTTAAAGTTAACTTTTAGAGGCTATTCAGTTTGGTTTCCAAAGAAACAACCTAGCTGGTAGCGGGGTTAATTTAAGAATATAATAAGGCAGCATCTAATTTTCTGCCCTCTGGATATATTGGTGCTACAAACATACATTGGGGGGGGGGGGAGTAATTAATCCCATTACCCTGCCCAGCTGTCCTGTTTTGAAGATCCACTTTCCATTCTCATGCTAATTTTATCCTTTTTCAGAATTGCAAAGGATTGCCTGGCAAAACGTCTAGCAAGATGGATTTTTCTAAATCAGAACTCACAACATGATCTTTGTATTAGTTAAGTTTTGAATCTCCAAAGGCCTGCTAGCAATTTAAAAAGCTTTCAAACACTTGAACGTGATAAATAAAAGCATTTTATTTAGTTATTTTTCAAGCTATGTACAGGCTCAGTTCATCTGCCCACTAATTTAAGAGGATTTTGCAGGTTTCAGGTCAAGTTGATTGAAAGGAAAGTTTCAGCAATATCCTCTCCCAACTAAGTTTTTGTTTTAAGACAGGCATTTTTTCTATTCAGAATTCAAAAGAGATATGGAAGTTTCCAGCCCATGCCAGCTTTGAAGCATCAAATATTAGTTATCATTTCCTTTTTTCCCCTCAAGCTTCTGCTAAAATTAACTGTTCTGGAATCCTGGCATGGGAACACTGCCCTCATTCCTTGTGGAGCTATTTTGTGCCTATATAAGTTTTATTTTTCTAGTCCATCAGGACCACTCACAGTTCAGTGCAAGGGCAACGGAAAAAAAGAGACTATGGAATAAATCTCAGGATTAGAAAAGTGGACCCTAAAAATAAGTTTTCAAGTACAAGAAGATCTTCCAAACTGTATAGTCTGCAGAGCCATTGTAATATCATTGTTGTGATGGATGCTAATATCTCCACCAATACCATTATGATTGTGTATGCTGGAGAAAATGACATGTTGCTCCAACAAATTCCTGGGGAAAAGTAATTCTCCCTTCTCCCAAGTAGTGCTATCATCTAATATACAACAGCTGGAAATACTGAAAGATTGTGACATTGAGTATCTTAGAAATAATTAACAAACAATAGCTTGAAGCACTCCCTGGATTACTGAGAAACAGGAGTTTAGACCCAATAACATTTACCTCTTTTGTTGACTCTTAAAGCAGCACTGAATTCTATGTCATGCAACTGAGCAACACCTCAGCTGATAAATACCTTCTATTCCTCCTTTATAACTTACACAAAGATCTTCACTATGGGTTGGATGTAATTTTGCAAGTCATCAGTCCAAATTTATTTTGATATATAATAATAATAATAATAATAATAATAATAATAATAATAATAATAATAATAATAATAATAATAATGTTGGAAGGGACCTTGGAGGTCATCTAGTCCAACCCCCTGCTCAGGCAGGAGGTCATCTAGTCCAACCCCCTGTTCAGGCAGGAAACCCTATACCATTTCAGACAAGTGGCTGGCCAGTCTCTTCTTAAAAACTTCCAGTGTTGGAGCATTCACCACTTCTGGAGGCAGGTTGTTCCACTGGTTAATTGTTCTGTCAGGAAGTAAAACCTATGGATTTATTTTATTCCTAAACTGGGAACAGATATCTCCTACTTTTCTTGTATACAGATGACATTAATGATAACTATTATGCTGTAGCTCTGAACAAATGTGGTTATGCAAATCCTGACATTAATGATAACTATTATGCTGTAGCTCTGAACAAATGTAGTTATGCAAATCCCTTAGTAGTTAATTACCAAGTCCTGCTCCCCCAAAATGTTTTTATAAGAAATTTAAACACTTCTGATGATCATTTATTGGACACAAGGTAGAACAATTTAAAATATTGTTAGTTTTCTATTCCAAACCAGCAGAAGAGCTACTCCTGCCACTTATTCTGTCATTTGGCTCAAAGAACTACTTCACTGATTTCATGATATCCTTTTTCAGAACGTAATAGGCATTTGTCTTTATCTATAAATTCTCTGCTGCAAGTAACCAGGCAAGCAATTACTTTTTTTTTTAATGGAATATCTATTCAACTCCTTTAGAACAGGCATTACAAAATACTGTTTTTAACTTGTTCCAATGCTTGTTTAGTTAAAAGAAGCAAAATTGTTGTTTGAAGATGCGTTCACATGTTTAAAGTCTTCACTGAACAGCAAAAAATAAAAATAAAAAATGGACTGTATGAGAAGCGAATATAGAAGTCAGAAATTCATGCACATCTCAGGTTATAATGTTCAAGTGCAGTCACTAAGCCTTGCCCAAGTACACAAGTGCAGTTCTCTAGTGGGCTCAAGAGTAAAACCATTTATGTCCGGATACTTATTTTAAGCAAAGAGACATGCTCCAGTGTAACAAATTATCATAAATAAAACAACCAGGAAAGACTGGAAAACATGCTTTGCACATACATGGTTCTAACTTTTAGGCTTGACATCTCTAAACAGGACTGCATGAAATCCTGGACTGTTGCTTTAAATGCTTTGCCTTAAAATATGAACTTTCATTATAACATAAAGGCTCTTTCAAGATTTATTTTTCAAAATAGTTATTTTGTTGATATTTGTTTGATGCTTTGTCATGCATTGTCAAACTGAATTATTTTCAAGTAGGATACTGTAATTTCATGTTTACTGTGAGCTGTTCCAGATACATTCCAAATATGAAAAATGTCATTTAAGTAAGCTAACCTAAACAACACTGTCCCAAATATTTGACTGCAGAAGATGAGTGGAGATTTAGGAAGAGGAAAATTTTAAGGGAAATAACTGAACTAAACTAAAACT
Source organism: Vipera ursinii (assembly GCF_947247035.1). Lineage (NCBI taxonomy): Eukaryota > Metazoa > Chordata > Lepidosauria > Squamata > Viperidae > Vipera > Vipera ursinii. The sequence goes on from NC_139517.1 coordinate 30,328,045, forward strand.
GAAAGCAATGAGTCTTTGGAGGGACATTAAGTAATTTTCGAATAATTTATTGAGATTTTTATACCGCCCTTCTCCCAAAGGGACTCAGGGCGGTTCACAGGGCATAAATATAAACACCAATACAAACATTAAAAAATAATTAAATTAATGCCCAAGTTAAAACCAGAATACTAAAACAAACCAATAAAAAACCCAAGTACCCCCATCAGGCCAGATAGATGCAAACTTTTTTCTAGAACATTTTAAAATTGCTGAATATTGCAGATTTGCAACCCCAAATAATGATGTGTAAGTGAATATTTAGGCAATAGTTTTAGACATATTCATTATGAATTAAGAAGCAGGTATCATGGACCTGGACATAGCCTTTGGCTCTCTGCCTTTCTTAGCTTTAAATTTATTAATAGATTCTTTTAATCATATAGAAAGAAATGGGAAGCTGGCATGCTGCAAAGCAAGGCATCAGGATCTAGCATCAACTTTATTTCCAAAAGTGTCTCTGGAGATGTTAAGAAGAAGATACTAACAATTTTATTGTTCTAGCCCGTAGGTTATAACATAATGTATAGTTATCAGGTGAGTCATAAAACAATAAACATTCACTAAGGGACAATTTTAACCTTTTATACAACCAGGAAAGTAGCCATTAAAAGAAATAGGAAAAACATAATAACAAAAACACCTTTATGAAATGAAGTTATAGAGGAAGCCTTGCTAACTTCTGTTGCCTCTTGAACAAACTTATCAATCCCTATAGAACAATCAAGTTTTGTATTTTCAGTAACAATTTAATTTTATTGGAATTCAGACAGAATATTTTCTCTCTCTGAAGATGTTCTATGTAACTAGTAAGTGCATCAGAATAACCTTGATGCTGAAGGCAATCCAATAGAAGAGAATGTATGTAGATCAGATTGAACGGTGGACTCCTTAGGGCCTGTTTGTTTGCAGACATTTCATTACTCATCTCTGATGATATTTACCTAGTTGGTATTTAAATGTTACATCAACCTTTGCAGAGATATTAAATGTCACTTAAAAATTTGTGCAGCTATCAAAATATCCCCAGAAACAAAACAAAAAATAATCCTGGAAAATATCTACAGACAGATATAAAGCCCCCCCCCCGAATTGTGAACCCATAAGGACATTTCATTGGAAATATATTTTATTTGCTTTGATAAACAAAGTTGGGGTAATCAGAAATCCAAAAAGGATTTTATTACATTCCAGTACTTAAAAGCTCCAACTATTAGGTTTTAATAAGCTGGAGGCTATTTGAGAATTCCAAATAATTCTTATGAATTTGTTTTGAAAAACAGATTTTATTATGAGGAGATCCTCTAACATGGTTCCATAAAGAAACCAAGGGACTAATTTCATTTTGAGGGTAACAATGTATACCAGTAATATGCCATTATTTCATCTGAGTCTTAATTTGGGGGATATGGTGGCAGGGTAGCCAAACTCCTGTTGGTTTTCAGCATTTGGCTAAGATCAAATATTTTAAAAAATGATTTTGTACTCTATATGGGCCTTCATACAGAACGACGGTAACAAATGTAGCAGCCTAGAACTTGTTTTTGTGAGAGAAAAAGACAGTAATAAATTGGGATGGCAGCATATTAAAGGTGGCATGGAGGAACCTTACCAGTTTATTTTCTGCTAAGTGGCTGCTTTTTGACTAGCAGCTCCGATTAGGGGAGCTATTTTGGGAACAATCCCTTTGTGGCAGCCCTTTTATGAGAACCAATGTTTATGAATAACACATTCTCAAAATGTCAAATAGCCCATACCATCCCAGAAGATAATTGTACTTAATTCTACAACCACCACCTTGTGATGTTGACTAGTCTAAGGAAGAGTAACCAAAGCTCAAAGATGAGCTTCCATCTATATCATATAGACTTGTATTTAAGTCTGCCCAACCCTTGTCAATTATAGTATACTAGTTCCTAGAGTTGAAATCTGGAATTGCTAGCCTTCTGAACTACTCTCCCTTAAAACTTCATGAATAAATCAAAGCCATGTTCACACCTGCCTCTAACCACAACCCAAACACGTCCTGGCAAATATTTTCTTCTGTCATATCTCCCTGGCCTTCATCTCATTCCCAACTCATGAGTATGTTTTCCCTTTTACTACAGTACTCTCCAAAGACTGCCTCAAGTTTTATGAAATCTGTTAGATTTTTTGACTTTGTGGGGGAAGTCAGATGGCTGGTAGTGATTGGCAACAGGTACAGTTTACTGGAACATAGTTTCATGCTGATTCAAAGGTGAATAATATTACAATTAGGTGATAGAGAAAAACTAATAGTATTTGTAAATGTAACCAAACCAGGCTTGGATTCTGGTCTGAGATATCTTCCAGCAACATACTAAAATTTGACCCTTTGATCAGGTCTAATCTCAATGGTGGAATAGTACAAACTGCTGTATGAACCCACTGGGAGCTGAGATTGCAACACTTCATACTGTATAAAAGGAATGCTATGTCACAGGAATTGTTAAAAAAAGAATGCAGCAGATTATACAGGGAACAAAGAAGAAGGGAGATTCTGGCTAGTTATAAGAACTCAATGAAGTCTCAGGTCAAAATATATACATACATATACAGAGAGAGGGAAGGGGAGCCTGACTGACTGAATGAATGAATGAATGAAGAATGAATATTCATTTTCAAACTAATCATTTCTGACTATGTAGCTACAAAATCATAACATTCAACATTTCAGAGATGCATACAATGTGCTTGCAACACTACATTCCATAATCAAGAATAATTGTGAGTTCCATATTCTCTAGTGCCTCCGCTAAGTACCTCTATACAATTTTATCATTCCCTCCTAAGCACAGTATCCATTGCCAAAAGTGGAGGTTCCTTTGTTTAAAAATACAGTCCAATCCCCCCTCCAAATATGTGGCCTATAAATTTATTACTCAACCTTTGAAACCTTAATTTGACCACTTCAGTTTTGAAGTGATGGGCAATCTATTCCCAAAGTTTTAGGTAGCAATGCAACCAGTAAAATGTTGAAAGACTGGAATTCATTTTAATTGCTCCACCACCATACAGTACTGCCAAAAACCATTCCTAGGAGATACCATAATAGGCTTTTAGATATAAGCACCCCTAAAAGGGTGCCTAACTCCCTCATGGTCAGAATCTTACCATGGTCCTTCATCTCCAGTCATGAAGATAGTAAACTGGTCATTTTTGTTAGTTTGATTTTTAAGACTGTAAGCAGAGACCAGAGAATAAACAGAAAAAATATTTGCATAAATATATATCCAATTTTATTTTAATTATTTTAATTCAATAGTCGATATTCCTTCCTCCTTAACAAAGATATTCCAACAAAGTACTAATCAATTACACAATTAGATTTACACAACATCACCATGTACAATACAAGGTAAACTGAGAGTGAGCACTCTTGAACTCTGCAGTTAATTGCAGAAATTAAGCTTGTCAAACATACTAGGTTAAACCAGCCAAAATGCATCATGTTCTTAATTTTAAACATTTTACAATTTCAGCTGCAGGAATTTTAATAAAAGGAACAGCGTATAGACTTGATATTTTCCCTCATTCTTTGGTTTCATGTCTCTTTAACAGCATCACAGAAAATAAAAAGCTTGAAAGCCTTGTTATGTCCTCATTCTCTTAGTATAGCCTGTCTGTATTGGTTTTCTAAATGCTTTAGCAAATAAAAGTCATCAATCCTGTTCTGAAACAAGTCACAGAGCTATATTTGCCATCTTATATAAAGACCTCTTTCCATCTATTTGTGTGTATTTCCCATAAGTGCACTAGAGGCAAGAGGCAAATATGCAATAACTTCAATTTCCCAAAGAAAATGTTGAGTTATAAGGAATAGTAATTTTAGGAACTTGCACTAAAAAATAAGTTAACAAACATCTCCAAAACATAATTTTCCATAGTTGGGAACCCAAGAAAACAGGAGCAATAAGAGTACAAGTATAGCAGCATTTATTTTTTGCCAAAGTACAGTAAGTTTTGCAAAAACTTGCAAGAGTTGCTCAGCAATGACACAATCTTCTCTAATTAAGTACTTTAAAATACTCTTTAAGAATAGGTTTCATTCTCTTTGAAATTAAGGGCAGGGGATTGGTTTTTGCTGGGTTGTTCCAGAAGAGAATTAAGGAGCAAAGTTCTCCCCAAAGGCAGAATAACATTAAGGACTGTCAAGATCAACAATTGGTGATACTTGCCAGAATCAGACTGCTCTATGAACAAGACTTTGTTAGTTAGTGAAGATAAGAAAAGGAGCATTACAAGAAGCATTCAAATCCCTACAGAGCTTGTACCACAGTGGCAGAATGGAAAAAAACCCAACTCCTTAAATCTATTACTGGGCTAAAGGATTTACAACAAGGTCAGTGTCACTTGTGAAGAGCCAAATAGGCCTGTCTCACCAAAATATTCATCAGAAATGGACATGAAACAGAACCATTGATCAATTAACTACTTAAAAGCTGGGCTTGGCTAAAGTTAAGTGAAGGAAAGGAGGAAGAAGAGATTAAAGCAGAAATAGACAAAAGGAGTGCCCTGCATCCGCCACATGCTCTCTGTGTAAGAATGGAAGCTTGCAAAGCTTAGCAGGGTTGTGAGTAAATGGATGGGACTCTCCCACACCTAACTTCTCCCCTGTTGCCCTGAGTTTGCTGAAATGGTCGGGTCTTCCAAATCCCTCCCCACATGGTCAATGTAGCCCAGTAAGAACCCAACATGCTCATATGCACTTTTCTTTGTGTCCATCAGCTCTCTTCCTGTTTTTATGATTTTTGCCTTTTTGTAAATACTTGGATTATTTTAATAATTTAAAAAACTGACAGCCTTTTTGTCTTTCTTGTTTAGTATCTCAGTTTTGTTACACTTGTATTGTTTTTATTTTTTCCTCTTATACGCACACATACGCATAATCACACACATATATCTACCAAGTAACAATAAAATGGATATTCCAATCTAAAACAATTTACCTTAAGACTCAAACCTTTATTACATAACAAATAACTTGTGTACGTTCTTTCTTCATCTCATTTCCAATGTTATATTTAATTTTGAATAAAAAGCTAATCATCATGCTTGAAACATTAATATCCTAAATAGTACTATTAATAGAAAATCCACATTTTCTTTCCTCTTCTTTATTTTTAATACTTTTGATACTAAGTAATAAAATGTTAATACTTTATGTATATCATACAAATATCATTGCATTGAAATAACGTATAATATCATGATTTATACTAATGCAATAAAAAGGGGGAAATGAAAATAAGATACAGAGAGAGATTTTAAGGAATTAATAATAAAAGGTGGGTATACACCAGAAGTCCAGTCCTTTAGCTGGAAGCTGCACAGAAAAATATATATACAGATATAAGGCAGATTGAACTTGTCCACCCTAGACGAGTTCAAATCACCAGGACCAGATGGATTACAGCCCAAGGTTCTGAAAGAACTGGCAGATGTAATCTGAGAACCACTGGACTATATCTTTCAAAAATCTCGGAGCACTGGGGAACTACCAGAGGACTGGAAAAGAGCTGATGTGGTTCCCATCTTCAAAAAAGGAAAAAAATGGATCCAGGAAACTACAGACCTATCAGTCTGACCTCAATACCTGGGAAAAGTCTGGAAAAAATAAGCAATGAATCAGCAAACACCTAGAGGCAAAGTTATTACCAAAAGCCAACATGGGTTTGTCAAAAACAGATCGTGCCAGACAAATCTTATTGCATTCGTTGACCAGGTGACAAAATTAGTGGACCAGAGGAATGCTATGAATATAATTTACTTGAACTTCAGTAAGGCATTTGATAAAGTAGACCACAACCACTACTTAAGAAGTGAGAAAAATGTGGGTTAGACAGCATCACCAACAGATGGATTCATAGTTGGATGACCAGCCATAGTTGGATGATCAGTGTGTGGTCCTCAATGGAACTGCATCTACATGGAAGGAAGTGTGTAGTGGGCTGCCCCAGGGCTGGGTCCAGTGCTCTTCAATATCTTCATCAATGATTTGGATGTGGGGATATTTGGGGAACTCATCAAATTTGCAGATGGCACCAAGCTAGCAGGAATAGCTAACTCTCCAGAAGACAGGCATAAAATACAGGAGGATCTTGACAGACTTAAACATTGGGTGCTATCTAACAAAATGAAATTCAATGGTGAAAAAGTAAGGTTCTACACTTAGGCAAGAAAAACCAAATTCACAGGTACAGTATAAATGGTACCTTGCTCAGTAATAGTAACTGTGAGAGGGATCTCAGAGTCCTAGTAGACAATCACTTAAATATGAGCCAGCAGTGTGCTGCAGCTGCCAAAAAAACCAACATAATGCTAGGCTGCATTAACAGAGGGATAGAATCAAGATCATGTGAAGTGTTAATACTACTTTACAATACTTTGGTAAGGCCACACTTGGAATACTGCATCCAGTTTTGGTCACCACAATGTAAAAAGATGTTGAGACACTAGAAAGAGTACAGAGTACAGAGAAGAGCAACAAAGATGATTAGGGGACTGGAGGTAAAATATATAAAGAATGGTTGCTGGAATTGGGTATGCTTAGCTTAATGAAAAGAAGAGATGATATGATAGCAGTGTTCCAATATCTCAGGAGTTGCCACAAAGAAGCTATTCTCCAAAGCAGCTGAAGGCAGGACAAGAAGCAACGGATGGAAAATAACCAAAGAGAGAAGCAACCTAGAACTAAGAATCAATTTCCTGATAGTTATAACAATTATTAATCAGTGGAACAACCTGCCTCCAAAAGTTGTGAATGCTCCAACACTGGAAGTTTTTAAGAAGAGACTGGACAACCATTTGTCTGAAATGGTATAGAGTTTTCTGCCTGAGCAGGGGGTTGGACTAGAAGACCTCCAAGGTACCTTCCAACATCATCATCATCATCATCATCATCATCATCATCATCATCATCATCATTATTATTATTATTATTATTATTATTATTATTATTATTATTATTATTATTATTCATTGCACAGTCAGCCAGATGGACTGGATTTGGCATTTTTGTCTACCTATCGAGTCCTTACCAAGGACGTGGGATAGGCAGATGTGGATGTTTGATGGCATTATGTTTATTTATTTATTTAATTTAATTTATATACCGCCCTTCTCCCGAAGGACTCAGGGCAGTGTACAGGGCAATGCAATAAAATACAATGTACAAAATTTAAAAATATTAAATACTACAGCCCTATTCAATAAATTAATACAAAACTATAAAATACCCCTAAACCCATCAGACCAGGCCGGCTTGTTCAAATAAATGTGTTTTTAGGTCCCGTTGGAAAGAGCGAAGGTCGAGAGGATGGAAGCAGTTCCCAGTAAGGCCGCCTTTTGCAATTGACATTATTATTATTATTATTATTATTATTATTATTATTATTATTATTATTATTATTATTATTATCATTGTCATTGTTGCTGTTATCAGAGGAGGGAAAAATCTTCATCATCTTCATGATTTTACTAATCAAGTAATGATTTTGGTATTCATAAATTTTCATGCTCACAATTGCAGCTTTTGGGGGAATGGGCAAACCTTCTATTAAAACTCTTTTGGCCAGTGTACCCACAATACACTTCTATCTTTTTATGAGCTCCCAAAGCACTCTTCTGGTAACACAGCACTTCTCAATCTTGACAACTTTAAGATGTGTGAACTTCAATTCTCAGAATTCTCCAGTTGGATGGGGAGAAACTGACATATTTATCCTCAGGAGAGAAATATCTAATCTTCATGGCAAACCACCCATAGTGTTATTTCTTGGATGTGAAAGGATACCTGCTCGTTTGAATTTTGATGAGAGTTCTTTCCCTTTTTTTGGTATTAAAACTTCCATCTAGTTGCAGCTTGAGAGCCACCAGAGAGAGGCACACATTTCTTTTTGAAGCTACCTTTCGAGGAATCACAGCTACTTACTACAAAGCAGCCATCAGTTTACTGGGTTTCTTTTTAAGTCACCACTCCAAAAGATGTTGGTCAAATTGCAGCAGTTTTTCCAAGCACTTGCTCCTTTCATTTTGCTTTTTAAGCCAAAACTTCATCCAAGAAATGTTAAGACACTGATAAACCGTTTTTTGCTGAAAGACAGCACATTTTGCAAAGGATTTTTTGATGGAGCCAGAATAGTGCTTTCTAAAGGAATTTGAGAATTGTTATTGCTACCAGAGATAGTAGTACATGGACCATAAATGTAAAAGCCGCCACAAAGTCCCATTTTTTGGTCATTAAATCTTCCTCTTTGCAGCCATGTCTAGACTTCAGTTTCTGTGTAAATACATTGTCTGGACCAGGTTCATCTTTTAATTCCTGACCTTTCCTTGGCACTTCCCCATGTGCAAGCGATTGTGAAGCTAGAGTGAGCAAGCTGAAGTTCCAGGAAACGTATTGCTCCAGTACCTTTTTTATAGCCTTAGGAAAACTATCTATCTATGTAGATAAGAATGGACAATGATTTGATGGAACATAATAAGTCAAAAGTTGCCTTCCAAACAAAGTTAAGGAAAGCTGTAGAAACAGTAGTGTGTGTACATTAAAGTAATCTTAAATTTGAAAAGAAAACTCCCTAATCCCTTTAAATCTGGGAATCTGGAAAATCCAGGCCTCAATCATGCGATGTAATGAAAGCATCTATTCTGCATTATCATCCCACCTACTGTGGCCCTCGGCTCCCAAAGAAGATTAAGTGTTCAAAAAGGACATGTTGATCACCCATAAAACCTAGCTAAATTGAAAGCCATGGCTTGACTGCCTTGGTGACAGGCAGGAGAAGCAGTCTGACTGAATTAATTCAGATTGATCAGGAGGACTAGCACTCTTATTCAGCCCAAAATGCAAACCTTCTCTCTTTGACATCTGCCAAAAAAGAAATATGGTAGACCAGCATTTGTGGGAGAAAAGCAAAAGGCAGATGCAGGTTTTATGCTTTGCAAACAATTCTGTTTGCACTTTGGCCTTTATACCTAGGTATTTTCTCAGGGAGTTAGTTCCTTCAAGAGTTTTAAACCAAGAAGTTTCAAAAGGAGTTTTATCCCTTGGTGATGACTGTGATGGCGGAATGAGGCCTACCAAACTCAAAGAATACCCTTCTTGTGGACAAATATGCAAAGAATCAGTGGGTGTTACATTGGGATCACTGAAGTAGGAAAGAAAGCTCAAAGATTCAGTCTAACTTGCTTTGCATGATTTTCATTAGGCTAAAATCTAGAGGACAATCACACATGGCGCTCTGAGTTTAGATAGAAACTTTTAAGCAACTTCTGAGAATAGCAATATTTACTGTGTTTGCAGGAATAGGATAAGACTTACTGTAATGCTTATAAATTAGCCTTCCTTTATAATCAATAGCAGAAGCTTTCTAAAAAAACCCCTATTTTACATGTTTTGAGAATAAAAATACCCACCCAATTGTACTGCCACATTTTACATACTTCAAAAGCATAATCTTTAGAAGTAGTTACAAAAATGGGGTTGGAGGGCACTTCACATTTGGATAGTGCCCCTGTCCTACTTGATCAAAGAACTGTCCTATTAAATATGACACATTTCAGGTGGCAAAAATGCTTCATTATTGTTGATTTTACCCATAATCAGCCCAGCAGCCTCCTTTCCAACAATCTGCAAGTTTAATTCAAATCAAAAATTGGAAGAGAAATCTGAGTTTAGAAAATTGGTTCTGAATCTTTGCTTTGATTCAGATTAAACTCTGGGGATGTCCCTTCTTGGCACAAACATAAGAAGAATGCAACCACCAACCAAGCAAGGAATTACTCCTTTTTAGTTCTTAGGGAGTACATTCACTATGAAGCTAGCTTTGGCCTGTCCGGAAACTGCTCTTATGCCAGCAGAGAACTCCAGAAGTTCATCAAATCTTTGGAATGTCTCCATGGAGGCTTCTTCAAGTTGAGCAGCAGCTGCTACTGTCATAAATCACTGCAGCACACAAGATATCCTTGTTAAAAAGGGAAGGAGGGGAAAAAATCTCCAGCTGTTTCAAAATTATAAAAGTAACAAGTCTCAGCTTCTCTCTGCTTTTTTTTTTTTAACAGTTTAGGAAAAAACTAAGCCAATTAGGAAAATTGATCAGAATGGCTCTAGGTATAGAATACAAATTGGAGATTCAATGACATTTCCTTGCAAGATCTCTGCAGGTTAGTGTAATTCTGTTGCAGTCTGATCTATCCACATGTCATCTGAAGCAAGGATTTGAACCCCAAATTTGGTTTTCAATTCCTAGCTGAACATCCAACATGGGATTAACTGCTAGTTAGAAAAGCTCTTCAGTCAACTACGTGATCAGCATCTGAAGAAGCATCAAGAGATAGCAGCTCAGTTATAGCATGTACCTTTACATACTGAAGAACCCCATTTCTCTCCTCAGCATCTAAAGCATAATTCCCCATTATTTCCAGCATTGCAGACCAGCCTGGGGAGGGAGGGGAGGGGAAGATTCTGTGCGAGCAGCGGGCAAGCACGTGCACAGCATTATTTGCACAAGCAGCAGGCACATGTGCTCCCTGCTTGTACAAATGGAGCATACGTGCACAGACCTGCCTGCTGCTCATGCAAGTAAGGATATGCACATGCTTACATGATGCATGCAAATGGCTCAAGGCCAGGTAGTGGGTTATGGTCCAGGGATTGGAGACCCTGGATCTAAAGGATCCCTTGGAGAGAAACTCTATTTGAAATATAAGATATTATGAGGAGAGAACCAATTTCATTTCTGACAGATGACTGCACAGCAGTGACTCCCATTATTTATAGCCTAATTTAAAAATGAAGGTGTTATAGTCTACAACATATCGGGGAAATGTATAAACATAAAGAAAGCAAAACCTCATCAGATCATTAAAAACAATATATTCAGCCACTGCAATCTGTCAATTATGATTTATTGCTTAGCATTTTATGTGATCAATAATGTTGGTTAATAAACCATGGCTGAAATAAATTCTGGCTTGGCACATTCTGCAACCCAGCCAAGATGCACTAGTGAGCCAACTGAATGTAAAGTATTTTTTTTTTTGCCCTTTCTACAATAATGAATGTGAAATAATGTAACAAGAATTAAATTAAAAAAATCACTTTGCACTTTTTCACTGAAGCTATTGCAGAAAATATTGACAAAAATTGCAAAGAGGGGAAAAAGCCATAAAGGTATTTTGGGGCATCATCTCATGCCATTCAAATCTCAAATCATAGTTTTCATTAAGAGTGATATCTTTTAATATCACTCATATTATATTACAGAAAGAAAATGAAGAATAGGCAAAAATAGTTAAGATATGCAGATTTATTAGAATACTCTACAGATTATATAAAATTAAAGTCTAGAGAAGACTTGGTACTAGAAGGCTTCAATGGACAATGGTTTTTGTATTTGCAGCTCACACAGAGATTTAAAGATAAGAAACTTGCTGGGAGTATAATATTGAAATATTAATATTACTATTAATATTGAGTATAATATTCATCACCTTTGGTGGACTTGCAAAAGTCCTAGGCAATATAGGAATAAAATTAGTAATGTAATTCAAAAAGCTTGAAAAGACTTTACAATTCAGACCAGAAACTTTTTTGTTAACATTTATAGATAAAATTTTGAAAAAAATCATATGGTTTTCTTCTTGTTATGTATGATAACAGCAGCACGATGTCTATATGTTTAACACTGGAAAAACCCTACAATATTCACAAAAGAGGAATGGTTAATAAAGATGGCAAAATTGGCAATGATGGCCCTCGTGAGAGAAAAATCACTGAAGAAATTCACCGATATTTGGAAATCCTTTGTAGACTTTTTGTAGGAGATGGAGAAAACCCAAACTTTGACATATGGATTTGAGGATTATTAAGAAAAAATTAAAAATTATTTCTCCTTTTCTTTTTTTGTAGGAAAATGGACATTATATTACTACCTTAAACTAAATGTATTTCTTACATCCTTAAAATAAGTTGTAGAAGTTCATTTTTGTATATATTTTTGTTTTCCTTTCCTTTTTAATACTGTTTTTTGTACTTCTATCTCTATTCTCTTTTTATCTTTTTTCTTGATTATTAATTTATGTTGTTTCTTCTATGTATGTTTTGTAAAATGAGATTGAAAATTGCAGAAAAAAGATAATTGTGACAAATAGATATTACTTATTTAATTTAGGGCTTCCCAATTCCCAAGCAATTCTAGAAGTCTTCCATATAAATAAGTGAAAAACATGAATTCTGAAACAAACAAGCCCAATGTGCTGAAAGAAGACTGTCAAGAGACTCAACCATTTTCTATCGCTAGAACTTTCAGAACATTTACAGGATAGGAGATGTTCAGATTTCAGGAGGGATACTGTGCTTCCATGGTCCTGATAGATGACATTGACTGAAGGATCTGAAGTAGGCCCATCTTGCCTGATCTTATAGGGCAAGCAGAAATATTGGAAATAGGCAGAATCTCAAAACCAGGTCCGAGACTTGATATGTAGGTTCTGAGGTTTTGCTGGTAAAAGATACAGGAAACCAGAAGTTGCCATCGAACTTTATGTTTTTATTCGGCTGAACAAAAAACGAGCTCCTCTAAAAGACAGCAGCCTCGAAAGACAAGAAATGCTTGTATTTATTCTTTCTGGTTACATAAGCAAGCATCCAGCAAAGTTGACACGCATACAATAAAAGATTTCACTCAGTAAGTCTCATATACTGTAGATAAGTGTACTATATTCCTCGCAGAAATGACAGCTGTCAAAGACCACTCCACGTGGCCGCACTGACAGCTGTCATAAGGTCGCCGATCCCAACATGCATGCGCACCCCGCCGTTGACACTGACAGCTGTCAAAGGCTGCGTGTGCGTAGCAGCAGCCGCGAGCTGTCAAAAGCCACGCAGGCGCAGAACCACCAGTCGACTGACAGCCGCTAGCTGTCAGAACGCCGGCTAGGTTACATGGGTTCCCAGCTGAAGCGCCAGCCAGCTGACGGGTTTCCCCGGCTCAGCGGCGCATGCGCTATCACTAGGGGAATGTCAAAAGCTGCCAGCTGATTATTGGGCATGACCCCTCGGCGGGAAAACACCCGTCCCTGATTTGTTGACAAGTTTGACCATTGCCTATATAAAGGCTCGTTGTACTGTTCACGTTGCCCGGGCTGAGCTAAATAAACCGTTTGAACTGAAGCCACCGTCTCTCTCATCACTGCCCGAGATTTTGCAATAAGAGAGCAGAAGTAACAAACATGTTCCCTTTTGGGTGTTTCCCTAAAGATATCGTATGTTCTCAGGTGGGTTAGGACATGGGGTATTTTCCTTGCTGGCCTTTCATGACCCTGCATCCAGGACTTTGCAAGAGCCCAAAAACAGTAGGGCCATCTGCACATTCGCAATTGATATTTCCTATACTGCCCGCTAATTCCAGGTCAACAGACTAGGAAGGCCTTGATAGATGACTAGACAATCCATGAGTATACAAATTAAATAAAACCTAAACCTAAACCTTTCTTTCCATAGAAAATACAGCATAGTAGTTTCCCCTCACATCATCTCCTTCAACAGAGGCCAAGTGAAGTTGCCACCTCCTTCTTGGCTAAGTCATGGGATTGCCTGAACTTTGCTGGTGGGGGAAGAACAAAAGGAGCCATGGACCACAAGGACTGCTCCCCATTCCATCATGTGACCAAGGGCGCTCCAGGGAAGAAGACACCTATTGACCACCAGTGTCCCTCAGCCAGCCCTACCTCACCATCAAGCATTGGTATTGCTCCCTCAGCCTTCCCTCATTACCCACCGAAGTTAAGAGCTTTTACATTTCAGCCTCTATTCCAAAGCAGCCAATAGAGGCACCTTACTGCCAGCCACTTGGACACAGTGGCCAAAGGGAGGCTGAAAATAGGGCAGGGACATGTCCATGACAATTACCTGACTGTGTATGTTTGCCACAGTGAGGTGGTGTGACAGTGCAGTAGTGCCGAAGCTGTCACAACTTTGCCTAATGTCAATCCCACAGGAGTAAGGGGTCCCAAATTTTGGGCGCATTCTTTAAATTAGCCCATTTGAGTACACTGATTCAAAAACTGTTGCCCTATTATACACTATTTCATCTAAGTAAAGGTTACAAAAAACCAGGAAGGTTTTATTAGTATATAGATTACCACCAGCAGCTCAGAGTCACTTTATCAGTGAGGTGGGTGGCATAAATAATAAACAAATGCAAAACAATACAATACAGTACAATACAACAACACAATACAATAAATACAATAAAAATAAATAAAAATCCTAATTATGCCAGCCAACTGGTAATAATTAAAGGGGTACAGATTATCCAGATATATTCCATCTAGTTTTCTTAGCTATACTGTAGAAATCAATTATTTCTTCTGGGATGATTTTTCAATTTTCAACTCATGTACAAAGCCCTGATTTTCCAGTGGTCCCCCATCCAAGTGTTGACTAGGATCTGCCTAGGTTTATATTTTATATTAAACATATTTATAGTTGTCATTTTTCCCCTGGCAAGGTCACTATATCATTTTAAGAGCTGCTGACACAGGAAATTAGAGCTGTCACTTTTCTTGTCCACACCAGAAAAGGCTTTAATTTTCTTTCTGGCTGGAGATACCCATTAAAAACAACAGAGCAGTCCACCCCTTTGACACAGAGATATGGTAGCGTTTGTTTAAAAATGAGAACCAAACAAAACATTAAAAAAGCCATCAACCATAAATATAATCTAGAAAACTAGGCCTTGCTTCAATTAAGTTTAGTGAAGCTAGCCTTGATTTATACCAAGGTTTAAAAGGGGTGGGGGAGAGAACCCTCACTCTTAAACATAATATGGGTCTCCATGGAAACAGAGGCCTGGGCTAAGAGAGGGAGTTGGTTAATCAAGAGGAAAAATCCAGTGGTTTGTAAAGGTCTTTATAAACCACATAATGGTTGGCCAATCCAGCAAAAGAACTGCAAGAATGTTAACATGGCCATGAAAAAAATCACACCTTGCTTGTGTCTAGGCCTCCCTGTTAGTTAACAAGCCCAAACTGGCCATACATGCAGACCCAACAAAGACACGTTTTTCTGTCATGCTACAATGATGCATTCGTGGGAGAATCAAACTTTCAAAAAACTCCAGTTGTTCCTTTTCTGCCTCAAGAGTTTTTGTACAGAAAAAGTATAGGTGTGCATTTAGATGTAATTCTTTCAAAAACACAGTGGGATAGTAAAGTTCAGCTGAAGCCCGTTGTGATCTCCCCTACCTGTTAAAGTCGCCGTAACTAAAATTCAGCAGCAAATCATCAAGTTCTAACAGCACAATTTTTTAAGTTTTGATTTTTGGTGTGCTTGTTTTTACAAATTGATGTAAGGCGTGTTAGGGCTGAAATATATATATTTGGATTAAGCACGCATGCATGCACTTGCCCAGCTTAAACATTTCATGAGTTCCCTTTCTAGTAATATCATCACTGCATCCTCTTAGAGTACAATGACCATAGATCTTTTATTCCAGAAACCTATCTACAGACTGATTTAATTATTTATTTTCATGGTTTTGCTCTTGAATTTGCTTTTCTAAAGCAAAGTTATAAACATAAAGAATTTTTTAAAAAATCCTTATGAACCTCTGTCAAATTGCTCCTTTGTCAGTATATTCATTTTTGTTTCTGAGAAAATACAGGTAGTACTTGACTTACAACAGTTCATTTAATGAGTGTTCAAAGTTACATTACTGAAAATGTTGACTTATGACCATTTTTCACATTTATGACAGTTACAGCATCCCCAAGGTCATGTGTTTAAAATTCAGACACTTGGCAATGACTCATATTTATGACAATTATAGTGTCTTGAAGTCATGTGATCCCCCTTTTGCAACCTTCCAACAAGATAATGGGGAAGCACAATTCACTTAAGAACCTTAATAACTGCAGTAATTCACTTAACAATTGTGGCAAGAAAAGTCATAAAATGGGACAAAATTCACTTAACAACTCTTATTTAATAATAGTAATTTTGGGCAATTGTTGTCATAGATTGAGGACTACCTGTATGTTAGAAGATTTATTTTTTTTAAAAAAATGTGTAGCCTCCAACCACAAAATAAATAAATCTGCCTATTCCAGACTTTAAGAGAGGGAGCTAAATGACATCCATTTAAAAACAAACAAAAACATTCCCAGTGTTAAAAAATACTGCATTATGAAGGTTGAGCTAGAACCAATTACACTCATTTTTCTCTATAATTCCTAACTTTTAAAACAGCCTGTCTGCAGTGGTCTAATTTAGACACATGTTTAATCTCATTAAAAGGGACGTGGTGGCTCAGTGGGTTAGGACGCTGAGCTTGTCGATCAGAAGGTCGGCAGTTTGGCGGGTCGAATCCCGAGTGCCGCATAACAGAGTGAGCGCCTGTTACTCGTCCCAGCTTCTGCCAACCTAGCAGTTCGAAAGCACGTAAAAATGCAAGTAGAAAAATAGGGACCACTACGGTGGGAAGGTAACAGTGTTCCGTGCGCCTTTGGCATCTAGTCATGCCACATGACCACGGAGACGTCCTCGGACAAGCACTGGCACTTCGGCTTTGAAACGGAGATGAGCACCGGCCCCTAGAGTCAGAAACGACTAGCACGCAGGTGCGGGGGAACCTTTACCTTTACCTTTTTTTAATCTCATTGGTAGAAAAAAGTTCTGGAAATATGATAAAAGGTGCAATTAAATGTGCTTATTTTCCGTCTCTGCTCATACAAAATATTAGGACTTAGCAAGCATCGAAGGCTGAATCCAGAAACTGTAAGTTGCACTTAAACCAATATAAAAAGCAAAAGTTAATCAGAGAAAGAGTCCCATGGTTTATATGAATATTAAGGCCGCAATTGTTTATATACCTGTTAAAAAAATATGTTTTTCTGAACAGATATACTTCTAAACAAATTTGAATATGATTTCTTATAAATGAACCCTATAAAACAATGAATTTTTTTTGAGGCTTACCAATTGTTTGGCCCAGTTTTTACTTTATAGTGAAATGAACCAGATTTTCAGTTACAAAAACAACAGCATACATTGGCTGTAAGTAAAAGTTCCAAATCCAATTTAGGGCTATATTTTTAATGACACTAATTACTGCTACACATGGACTGTGTGTATCAAATTGGCACCAGATGTTACCCCAACCTGTGTTTTTTCTTCTCTGTGTCTTATAAGTGGCTATCTTGTTCTTAAGCCTGCTTTCCAGCAGCAATTTCTTTAAATCAGAGTTTCTCAAGTTCCAGATGGGTAGATTTCAAGTCCTACAGCCATTGGGAGATATAGATTAATAAATAAATTCACTATCTAGCATTCCCCTACTGAAAATTTGGGCAAGTGAAATTGCAAAAGTTGAAAAACAAGATTTTAAGGCAAGGATGTCCAACCTTGACAATTTTAAGTCTTATGGACTTCAACTTCTACTTGTGGGAATTGAAGTCCACAAGCCTTACAGTTGCCAAGTTTAGACACCCCTACTTTAACCTAATAGGGACGCGGTGGCTCAATGGGTTAGGACGCTGAGCTTGTTGATCAGATGGTCGGCAGTTTGGCGGGTCAAATCCCAACTGCCGCGTAACAGAGTAAGCGTCTGTTACTCGTCCCAGCTTCTGCCAACCTAGCAGTTCGAAAGCACGTAAAAAATGCAAGTAGAAAAATAGGGACCACTACAGTGGGAAGGTAACAGGGTTCCGTGCGCCTTTGGCGTCTAGTCATGCCGGCCACATGACCGCGGAGATGTCCTCAGACAAGCGCTGGCTCTTCGGCTTTGAAACAGAGATGAGCACCGGCCCCTAGAGTTGGAAACGACTAGCACGCATGTGCGGGGGAACCTTTACCTTTACCTTTTTACTTTAACCTATAAATTCTTTATCCTATAGGTATACATACTGAGACCATTAGTATGAATATTTGCTGTCATACTGTAATTATAAAGGTACCGGAAAGGGTGTTTTAACAGATGTGGGAAGATATCATTAAATTAAATTTATACACAGTAATCACTTACATTAATTTTAGATTTTAGATTTGTACCAGGCCCCTCTTTACCTGAAAAGATTAGGCAGCTGGCTTTTTATCTCTTAACAGAAGTATTTGACCAAACATCCCATCGTAGCCCAGCCCAGCCCAGCCCAGGCATGGAGTTATGGTCCAAGGACAAAAGGAAAGTAGTAAGATGGAGAAAGGTGCTTTAGCTCTATCAAATATGATTCTTCTGTACATTAGACATGCAGTCAGCAGGAGGGAATAAAGGAGAATGCACAAATCCCAGGAAATCATCTGCAAGATGAGACTTGCATTTGCTACAACAAAGCCAAGGGAATAAAGTGAAAAAGGTGCCTGCCACATTACTACTTGGAATGCCCCCCCCAACCCCCACTAGAATCCAGCCAAGAGCCACCAATTCATGTGCCCTGGGGGAAAGTGCTTTCCTACATCCTCAAATAAGGCAATACTCAGCAACAAGCTGAAATCCTTCAGGAGATTAACAAAATAGGCCTGACACTGACCACGTCCTTAACGTGCCCACTAAGGCACCCTGTGCTCTGTGCCCTGTTTTTAATTTAGCTTTACTGGCACTGGGCATCACACTGGCTTCCATTTAAGTTCCCAGAAAATTCCTAAGGTAAAAACATTCTAGGGCATTGTAGGAAAGTTAATGGGTAAGCAAGGTTCACTTAACAACTGTGTTAGTAAACAACTGCAGTGATTCACTTAACAACTGTGTCAAGAAAGGTTGTAAACTGGGGCAAAACTCACTTAACAAAAGCAACAGGAATTTTGGGGTCAATTTGGTCATAAGTCGAGGACTACCTGTACAATAATTTGGCATGAAGGTAAAATTCAGGAAACAGAAAAAGTTCAGAAGAAAAATGGTCTTCCCCCCCTTTTTCCCCCCTGGACTTCTTTTTCTCTGGGTTTAACTGGGAATAATTTATTTAAATAGGACCTGAGACAGACAAGAGATAAAGTTTCACAATATCATACTTCTCTCTATATATCTTTTCCTTTCTCACGTGAGAAACATCAAGCAAGATATATACAGCTGTCCCTCTCTTTGCAACAGTAAATCTTGAGTTCATTTCTTGGAAAAGACTGTAATCCACTTTTGGCCTTCCAATGAATGGTAAATATTTTTTTTCTATCAGGTTTTTGATCTGCCACATTAAATTCTCTCTTAGTCCACATTTTATGGTCAAAGTATATTATCTAAATGAAACTGGCTTTATTGATTCATTATATACTAGAGTATCCAAGTTGAGTTGAATTTTATGGACAAACCCATGCAGTTTTCAGGACAATAATGCAGAAATGATTGGTACTATCTTCTTATATTCCTATCTGGCCAAACTCCTATCGAGTTAACTAGCCAGCCTTAAGTTACTTCTTAACTAAAAAATCTAATAGCCATTTTGGTTGTCTTCTGAAGATAAAGCAGGATACATTTAAAGTTAAGCAATTAAATTAAATGCATATATATCAGTAGTTATTGCTTCTTTTTTCATTATTATATTTTTGGACATCTTACAACTTTTGACAAGCTTCAAAAACCCAATACTGATTGCTGAGTATATCTAGTTATAAAACTCAGTATTAATTTATAAACTGCAGTCGCCAGATTAGGTGATTCACGTTAGTTTCACAAGTGAAACAAGAAGGCAATTATATTCACAAAAGATTGATGGGCCTTTTATCTAAACTGATTGTTTCCAGCCTCGCATCCTCCAAATATTTGGGATTGCAACTGCTATGAGCTCAACCAACAGACACAAAAATCATGAAGATGGGCACTGTAGTGTAAACCAAAGGCAGAGCTGTGTTGAAGAAATAGATTTACAGGCACATTAAATGAACATTCATCATTATATGCACACAAGAGGAAAAACTTGGCTGAAGAATACCTTGCATGCTACTGAATAATAAGACATACACAAGAAAAAAATAATAAATTAGTACATATTTTGAAGCACTTTGGCTGAAGTTAGCTCAGACTTAATTTAAATGGAAATTATATGATATTACCCCACTCACAAATTCCTGCTTAAAAAGGTTTCAGAGCTAATGCTAGCTGTTCAATTGCATTTCTCTAAATGTCCCTAGCAGTGGTTTTGAATAAATTCTTTGTTAGTATTGCAACAGTACAGTATTTACAATAGTTTCTTGGTTTTCAGAAAATTCTTAATGCAGAAACAGGGAAAGGATAAAATAAACTACAGAAAAATATTACAGGCATTCATGAAACTAATATGACACTATAATATCTCATATCCACTTCTGCACCACATGGACAGAGATGTACCAATTTAAAGCTATAAAATCTTTTTATTCAGTATGGCTACTTTGAGATGTCCTGGAGCAGAATCCTCAACACCCTTATGGGAATTATAATTCAACACATCTGGTGGGTACTAAGTATAAAAAAGATAAATAGATAAAACTCCAACTAAATAACTAGAATAAGCCTAACAGGTGCACTGTGCAGAATATATATAAACCAGTAAGTTTATGGTCTCTGTGTGTGCACACATCCTTTTGTACTTACATGCTTGCTACTTAGTAAGAGACTAGAAACAGACTGCTTGCCTCCAAAAAAGGAATCAAAAGCATGGCTTTTAATTGAAAGCAGACTGGAGAGACTATCTGCCTTTATGTTTGCAAAATGAATGCAAAATTGGGGAGAGGGGGGTTGGCATAGCTTTTTTTTTCTTTACAGTTCAAACAAAGTGTTAAAATGGGGGGGGGGGAAGAGAAGAATGCTTTATATCCAGCAGAATCCCACCCATCTCTATTCAGAAGGAAGTCCCATTGAATTTTGTGAGACTTGCTTATGGGAGAACCAAGCTAAAGTCCATAAAGAATAACTGATATTCATTTAGATGTCAGGAAACTCTGACGATCCTGAAATCCAAATGATTTTTAATTACCATCACTGTGCTCGTTGAATGAGCCTGTGTAACTCACAAACCTGCATCTCCCTCAGTTCCGATATAGTTGCTTATAAGAGAATTAGCCCCAATTCAGAAAGGGTGGTGGTGGTGGTGGTGGTAGGGAAATCCACAGTAAAAGGAGCTCATTTCCAGCAATTTCTCACCACCCCACCAAGATATTGAAACAGCTTTGCCTCCCCACCCCCACCCCCAATGTTCGGTTTCATTTCCACTTACAGGTATCGTCCAGGATGGAATTGATGGTGCAGAGCTACCGAGAACCCGAAGTAACTGTCAGGAGTTTTGCCTTTCTTGAGAACCACGAATTTAGTGTCCAAGTTGAAGGAAGCACATCTTAGAGGGGCTAGAGACAGCCACAGCATGTATCCCAAAAGCAAAAGCGGGCGCCCCCAAATCCGCTTCCTTTGCCCAGAGGCTACCCGGAGAAGCTGAAAGTGCGTAGTGGCCATAGCTTGCCAGATGAATTTCCCTCCTGCCAGCAAGCGCCCGTTCAGAATGTGGCTGGCTTGCTGGGAAAGCCGATAAAGAATAATGCTGCTGGTTGAGGAATGTTTTCTCTCGCTGCTGCTCCGATCCTCGCTCGCAGTGAAGACGCCCCTGTTTTCTCCCCGCCAAAGCTTTGATTCTACTGCTTGCCTGAGCGGGTAGTTAAAGGGAAGCGCGCGTCATTAC
The DNA here is from genome assembly GCF_947247035.1 of Vipera ursinii. NCBI lineage: Eukaryota > Metazoa > Chordata > Lepidosauria > Squamata > Viperidae > Vipera > Vipera ursinii. Next base: position 30,349,741 of record NC_139517.1, read on the forward strand.
CACTCTCCAGCTTCTCCTTTCTCTCCACCTTGCACGCACTCTAATCGGCTGCTTCTCCTGTACTTTTCTTCCGGGGGAAAAGAAACAAGAGCTTATGATCTCTTAAAGGGCCCGCCCAGATTGGATACCTGCCCAGCACATAAAAGGGGGAGGAGGAACTGATAAGTAGCAGTTAAGGTGTTGGGCAAAAATGCAGGAGGCCCCATTTCAAATTCACTCCCAGTCATGGGTACCCAGTTGGGTCTGTCGTTGCTTCTGGATCAGATCTACCATACAGAGCAGCTGTTGGGAGTAGAATGGAAGAGGACTGGCATATAGAAAATATAACGCTACATTATTATACATTATTATACTGGTAATCATAATGCTAATAAACTAAAGAACATCTCAGCAAAACAATAGTTATAGTTAGCAGGCTACATCTGGATACTTATTTGTATTGGGAGGCTGCAGCAATATGAGTGATTAGGGAAATACCCTCCACACGTTTGGAAGCATGACTGTTCATTATACACTACAACATAAATGATGGGTTACAAGAAAAGTTGTATTTTTATTCCACCATAAATAAAAGAGATTTATGCAAGAGCTTTCCTAAGCCATATAGACAAATAGGGCTTTATCCAAAGTATGGTTCAGTATATGACATGATCAAACTGAACAGATTAGTTAAAGCATACTGTATAGAGAATTCAATTTTCCTAACTCATTTTTATATAGTGGGAGCCATTCCTTGGGACATGGAAAAAATAAAACTACATGATCATAGAAATCAGGCAGAGGAGAAGGACTGTCCAAGTCTTGAAAGTGCTTTTAGTGTAAACAAACTTTCTCATTAATGGGGGGGGGGAGGAAATAAAGCTTGGTTTAGTTTTAGCCAATAAGAATATGTTTTGGCATTTTTGATGACATTGTTACTTTTCTAGTTAACTGCATAGTGCAGTGATGGCAAACCTTTTAGAGACCGAGTGCCCAAACTACAACCCAAAACCCACTTATGTATCATCGGGTGCTGGATGGGCATGGCCCATTGGGTGGTTGTGGCCAATTGGGTGGTTGTGGCCAATTGAGTGGGCGTATCCCATTGGGTGGGCGTGGCTGCAGTGGTAATGGCAGACTGGGTGGGACTAAAAAGTTCAGTCAATCAATTCCAACTTTGTGAGATCTTTTTTGCAAGAAGTTGAATTGACTGATTGAACTTTTTTTTTTTTGCATACGGTGGTGGAGGCCTAAAGCGAAAAGGTTTTATAAAACCCAGCTGAAGGCCTAGGACTGGGGCGACGGTGCCCATGCCCACAGAGAGGGCTCTGCATGCACCTGTGGCACGTGTGCCATAGGTTCGCCACCACAGGCATAGAGTATCTAAAGGAAGCACAAGTCCTTGACTTGGAATTAAAATTTACCATCTATACCTTCCATTTTCACTAGTCATCCCAGTGATTTTCTGAGAAAGGTAGGTCTATTGTATAGGGCAATTTTCAAGAAGATTGTGTTCCTGCCATAGTACCCACGTTGCATCTGAGAAATTCTTGAGAAGTATGTTGGGGTGAAAGACAATGGCTTCTAAATTATCCCAGAATTTTTTTATGACCAAGCAGAGATGTAAAATTAATTTTCTATTGAACATCTTCCATGTTCAATATTTATTAGTCATCAAATCTAAATCAGAGATCTTGTCTAGTTCTAGTTTTCTGATTCTAGAACTGAGACTTGATTCAATTACCTAGCCCTGAAATACCATCTGAATTTAAGGATTATAAGATTTTTTTTCTTTTTTGAGTTAGTAATTAATGTTCATTTCTGGGAGGACAGAAGCTGGCAATATGGGAGAAGGGCTCTTGGACTATTACAGAGAACCATTATGTCAATATATGTCCCTTTCAGTGTTAGGAAATGAAAAGCCAATTATCTGTTGACTTATACAGTTAGGAGATGAGAACTATAATTTAAGCCTTGGAGAACGGATGATATGTAGGCTTTAATCCTGTGTACGTAACATACATAAGAGCTTCATTCTTATTTGTAATGAAGAAACTAATCTAGTTGTGTTTTGTTGCTGAGCTTTCTGCAAAGTAAGCCAGTTTTAAAATAAGTGCCCAGCAAACCAAAATTTTCAGTTGTGTGAAATCTTGATGTACCACATTTTAAAACAACCACATTTTAGCATAGTTTATAGATACGTTTTACTGATTTTGTTGAATCATGAATCATGCTTTTTCTGAATTGGCACCTGCAATTCCACATTTTGCATGCAAAATTTTTATTTTTAATGCTTGTGATATCCATCCTTAAATTCATTTTCTAAAACACAGTTACAGAATCATAACCCCATATCATTTATCTGAAGGACACTAGTATCAGTGCTGATAAGGATATAGACAGGGGCAGAGATCTGCCCAGCTCCTGCTGGCCATTTAATGTCCTTGAGTTTGTGAGAAACAGTTTAGTGTAATGGACAAGGCATCAGGCTAGAAACTGGGAGATCACGAATTCTAGTCCTGCCTTAGGCACAAAGTCAGCTGGGTAATCTTGGGCAAGTCACTTTTTCTCAATCTTAGGAAGGAGGCAATAGCTATCACTTCTTAAAAAGTGCCAGGAAAAGAACTTGAAAGAATTTGTGTTGATAGTCTCCCAGAATCAGATACAATTGAATAGAAAAAAGGGAGAGATTGGACATTTGATTTTTACCAAGTAGATCTGTCAGTCATGACTTTCTGATTGATTGATTGATTAATTTAGCAGGGCTATAAACCCTCACAGAGATCAATTAACTTTTGTCAAATAAAACAAGCCAATAGTCTAGCTAACAGTATCCTCTGCTGAACTTCTCTTACTGTGTCTCTTAACATTCAGATAAAACTGACTTTCTTTTGTTTGACATCTATTCTGGTTTTGAAGACATTGCAATCAAAACCAAAATCATCATAAAAACAAATCAGACTGAGTACCCTATGCTCCCCATAGTCTCTTTGGAAAGTTCAATTTTGATATTGGCAAACCAGGAAATTGGGAGCCAAGCTAATTTCTGAGGGACACTGTTCCATTAAATGGAAATTTAAGATTAGTGAAGATAATGATCTCTTTGTATGATTATTTTTTCCCAAATTCCTGAAACTCCTCCTTTCTAAATTTTATTGTATTTTTTTCTAGTAACCTATCCAGATTCATAATAATTTGGAATTATCTATATCAGTGATGGTGAACCTTTTAGAGACCGAGTGCCCAAAACCTGCCCCTGCTCTGCCTCCTGCCCTACCTGCTCCGCCCCCACCTGCCAATGCCCCACCTGCCCGCAGGGCCATGCGCTGCTTTCATGTCCTGCCACAGATCTCCCAGGCAGCCCTGCAGCGCCATGGAAGCCATGCCCTCCACCCTCACCCCACAGCATCATCTGCACGCTATGGGGCGCGAGAGCGGAGTCTTGGCCCTGCTACCCTGCTATCTCCTTGGCTGCGTTGCTCCATGCAGGCCGCACCCAGGGAAGACTCTCCTCCAGGGGGGCTGCTGGTGAGGGGGTGCAGGGGGAGGCAGGGCTGGTGTGATGGCACACATGCCCATAGAGAGGCTCTGAGTGCCACTTCTGGCACACGTGCCATAGGTTCGCCACCACTGATCTATATATTTGATAACAAATGAATAGTTCCCCAGCTGTGAAGCAAAGTCTACAAGTCTTTACAGCAGAATTAGCTTAGTATTAAGCTTAAGGATTATTTTATTAGTTGCAGTTTAATGGGGTTCTTTTAATTATCTTAAACTGGTTCTGGAAAAAGCAGTGCTAACTTAGTGAGACCCAGACTACATGATTATCAGGTTCTCTGAGTGGGATTGCCATTAAAGACAGCTTAGAAAAACTGAAGCCTTTAATACCTGGATAGTAAGATTACTGTTAGAACTAACGTGGTCAGCATTTATTGCATGCATGGTCTTGTCAAACATAAACAAGTCATCTGTATAACCAGGAAGTAACTAGAGAATCATGAACATAGAAAAATCACAAAGGAGATCTTTTGGGACACAGATTGCACATTGGAGTGACAAAAAGTGGACTTTTAACCAAAAATAAATAAATGAAAGACAAACATCTAGATTTATTCTGCTCTTAACAACCTCTTTTCTCCAAAGTATTCATTTGTGCAATATTTCATTTCTTCAAATGAAGAATGAAGCGAATTAATGGTTGCTGGCATTTTCTGCTTGATAATTTTAATTTCACTTAAGAGGATCTGGAGGAAGGGAGAATTAATGCCAAAAGTCCAGAGGAATATTCTTGATGTTTCCATTTCTAATTAGAGAACCTTGAATAAAACATCACCCAGAAAGAATTAATTTCTAACCTAAAATGCTATACTATAAGATTATTTTTATCTTCCTTTATATTTATAAAATAGAATAATGCTGGAAGGGACCTTGGAGGCCTTCTAGTCCAGCCTCCTGCTCAAGCAGGAGAACCTATACCAGTGGTGGTGAACCTATGGCACTGTTGTAATTCAGGGTCAGCCTGTGGGTTCGGCAGTTGGGTCGGATGACTCAGAGGAGGAGGGGGGTGTTGAAGACCTTGCTGAGGGGGTTGAAGATCTTGCTGATGAGAGCCCTCAGCCAGGCCCCTCCCACTTGGTCACCGCGGAGACCCAGCTGTGTGAGCCTGACAGCGTGGATGAAGATGACCCACAGCTGGCCCTGTTCAAGGACGCCCGACGCAGGAGGCAGTCAATTAGGAGTAAACAGAGGAAGGCAATGGGGCTCCTCGGAAGGAGGTAGAGAGAAGCCACGCCCTGAACTCTATATAAGGGGAATGTGTGGGAGGGCTGTTTTGCTGAAGGCAACCGCTTGGATAGTTCCTGTTTCTTAAAGCTCCTGTTTCTTGGTTTGTCTTGTTCCGTTTGTTTTTGTTGCAATAAATTTGGCAGGCGTAATTCCAGTCTCTTGCCTTCTTGTAAAAGGGGTTGTCCCTGCCTTTTCTGCAGGGCCGGTAGCAGGCTGTTACAGAACAGGCACATGTGCCAGAGGCGGCACTCAGAGCCCTCTCTGTGGGCATGTGCGCCATCGCCCCAGCCCCGCCTCCCCCCCACCCCCTCTCCAACAGCCCCCCTGGAGGAGAGTCTCCCCTGGGCGTGGCCCGCATGGAGCAATGCAGCCAAGGAGATAGCCAGGTAGCAGGGCCAAGACTCTGCTCTCACGCCCCATAGCATGCAGATGATGCTGTGGGGTGTGGGTGGAGGGCATTACTTCCATGGCACTGCAGGGCTGCCTGGGAAATCTGCAGCAGGCCATGGAGGTGGTGTATGGCCCTGCGGGCAGGTGGGGAAGTGGGCAGGTGGAGGCAGAGCAGGTAGGGTGGGAGGCAGAGCAGGGGCAGTTTTGGGGCACTCGGTCTCTAAAAGGTTTGCCATCATTGACCTATACCATCTCAGACAAATGACTGTCTAACCACTTTTTTAAAATCTCCAGTGATGGAGCACCCACAATTTCTGGGGGAAGCTATTCCACCGGTTAATTGTCCTCATTGTCAGGAGGTTTCTCCTTAATTCCAGGTTGCTTCTCTCTTTGATCAGTTTCCAAACATTATTTCTTGTCGTGCCCTCGGTGCTTTGGTGAATAACATGACCCCCTCTTCTTTGTGGCAGCCCCTCAAATATTGGAATACTGTTATCATGTCTCCCCTATTTCTTCTTTTCTTTAGACTAGCCAAACCCAAGTCCTGCATCCATTCTTTGTATGTTTTAGTCTCCAGGCCTTTGATCGTCTTAGTTGCTCTTCTCTGAATTATTCTCATCTTTTTTGTGATACGGTAGCCAAAATTGGCTGCAGTATTCCAGGTGTGGTCTTGTTGTTGTTGTTGTTAGCTGCGAAGTCGTGTCCGACCCATCGCAACCCCATGGACAATTTTCCTCCAGGCCTTCCTGTCCTCTACCATCTTCTGGAGTCCATTTAGGCTCACACCTACTGCTTCGGTGACTCCATCCAGCCACCTCATTCTCTGTTATCCCTTTCTTCTATTGCCCTCAACCTTTCCCAGCATTAGGCTCTTCTCCAGTGAGTCCTTCCGTCTCATTAGGTGGCCAAAGTATTTGAGTTTTAGCTTCAGGATCTGGCCTTCTAAAGAGCAGTCAGAGTTGATCTCCTCTAGGACTGATCGCCTTGCAGTCCAAGGGATTCACAGGAATCTTCTCCAGCACCATAGTTCAAAAGCCTCAATTCTTTGGCGCTCAGCCTTTCTTATGGTCCAAATTTCACAGCCATACATTGCAACTGGGAAGACCATAGCCTTGACTATACGCACTTTGGTTGACAGGGTGATGTCTCTGCTTTTTAGTGTGCTGTCTAGATTTGCCATGGCTTTCCTTCCCAGGAGCAAGCGTCTTTTAATTTCTTGGCTACAGTCCCCATGTGCAATGATCTTGGAGCCCAGGAAAATAAAATCTGTCACTACCTCCATTTCTTCCCCATCTATTTGCCAGGAATTGAGAGGGCCGGATGGCATGATCTTGGTTTTCTTAATGTTAAGTTTCAACCCAACTTTTGAACTCTCCTTCTTCACCCACAACAAGAGGCTCTTTAGTTCTTCTTCACTTTCTGCTATTAGAGTGGTATCATCTGCATATCTTAGGTTGTTGATATTTCTCCCGGCAATCTTAATTCCAACTTTTGATTCATCTAGCCCTGCCTTTCTCATGATGTGCTCTGCATATAAGTTAAACAGGCAGGGTGACATTATACAGCCTTGCCGGACTTCTTTCCCAATTTTGAACCAATCAGTGGTTCCATGTCCAGTTCTCACTGTTGCTTCTTGACCCACATATAGGTTTCTCAAGAGACAAATAAGATGGTCTGGTACTCCCATCTCTTTAAGAACTTGCCACAGTTTGTTGTGATCCACATAATCAAAGGCTTTAGCATAGTCAATGAAGCAGAAGTAGATGTTTTTCTGGAACTCCCTAGCTTTCTCCATGATCCAGCGTATGTTGGCAATTTGAACTCTAGTTCCTCTGCCTCTTCAAAATCCTGCTTGTACTTCTGGTAGTTCTCGATCTACATACTGCTGGAGTCTAGTTTGTAGGATTTTAAGCATAACTTTACTAGCATGTAAAATGAGTGCAATGGTGCGATAGTTTGAACATTCTTTGGCACTGCCTTTCTTTGGAATTGGAATGTAAACTGATCTTTTCCAATACTGTGACAACTGTTGAGCTTTCCAAATTTGCTGGCAAATTGAGTGTAGCACTTTTACTGCATCATCTTTTAAGATTTTGAATAGCTCAGCTGGAATACTGTCACCTCCACTAGCTTTGTTGTTGCTCAGTTTTTCTAAGGCCCACTTCACTTCACATTCTAGGATGTCTGGCTCAAGGTCAGCGACCACCTCATCATGGTTATCAGGGACGTTAAGCTCATTCTTGTATAGTTCTTCTGTGTAATTTTGCCACCTCTTCTTAATTTCTTCTGCCTCTGTTAGGTCCCTGCATTTTGGTCCTTTATCATGCCCATTTTTGCATGAAACGTTCCCTTCATCTCTCTAATTTTCTTGAAGAGATCTCTGGTCCTCCCTATTCTATTGTTTTCTTCTATTTCTTTGCACTGTTCATTTAAGAAGGCATTCTTATCTCTTCTAGCTATTTTCTGGAATTCTGCATTCAATTGGGCGAATCTTTCTTTTTCTCCCTTGCCTTTCGCTTCCCTCCTTTCCTCAGCTATTTGCAAAGCTTCCTCAGACAGCCATTTTGCTTTTTTGCATTTCTTTTTCTTTGGGATGGTTTTAGTTGCTACCTCTTGTACAATGTTGTGAACCTCTGTCCATAGTTCTTCAGGCACTCTGTCTATCAGATCTAATTCCTTAAATCTATTTGTCACCTCTACTGTATATTCAACAGGGATATGATTTAATTCATACCTGAGTGGCCTAGTGCTTTTCCCTACTTTCTTCAGTTTAAGCCTAAATTTTGCAATGAGAAGCTCATCTGAGCCACAATCAGCTCCTGGTCTTTTTTTTTACTGACTGTATAGAGCTTCTCCATCTTTAGCTGCAGAGCACATAGTCAATCTGATTTCTGTGTTGACCGTCTGGTGATGTCAATGTGTAGAGCCGTCTCTTTGGTTGTTCGAAAAGAGTGTTTGCTATGACCATCGTATTCTCTTGACAAAATTCTATCAGCCTGTGCCCTGCTTCATTTTGTACTCCAAGGCCAAACTTGCCTGTTATTCCAGTTATCTTTTGGCTTCCTACTTTAGCATTCCAATCCCCCATGATGATAAGGACATCATTTTTTGGTGTTAGTTCTATAAGGTGCTGTAGGGCTTCATAGAACCGGTCAATTTCATCCTCTTCAGCACCAGTGGTTGGGGCATAGACTTGGACTACCGTGATATTGAATGGTTTGCCTTGGATTTGAACTGAGATCATTCTGTCATTTTGAGGATTGTATCCCAGTATTGCTTTTCCTACTCTTTTATTGACTATGAAGGCTACTCCATTTCTTCTGAGGGATTCTTGCCCACAGTAGTATACCTGATGGTCATCTGAATTAAATTTGGCCATTCCTGTCCATTTTAGTTTGCTGATTCCTAAGATGTCGATGTTAAATCTTGTCATCTCTTGTTTGACCATGTCCAGCTTTCCTTGATTCATGGATCTTACATTCCAGGTTTCTATGGAGAAAAAATCTTTATAGCATCGGACTTTCCTTTCACCACCAGATACATCCACAGCTGAGCACCCCTTCGGCTTTGGCTCAGTCGCTTCTTTCTTTTTGGCACTACTAGTACTAGCCCTCTGCTCTTCCCCAGTAGCATATTGGATGCCTTCCGACCTGAGGGGCTCATCTTCCAGCGTCATATCTTTTTTCCTTCTGGTACTGTCCATGGGGTTTTCATGGCAAAGATACTGGAGTGGGTTGCCATTTCCTTCTCCAGTGGATCACGTTCTGCTATGACCTGTCTGTCTTGGGTGGCCCTGCACAGCATAGCTCATAGCTTCATTGAATTATGCAAGCCCCTTCGCCACGACAAGGCCGTAATCCATGAAGGGGCAGGTGTGGTCTTACTAGGGTTTTATAAAGTGGTACTAGTACCTCACTGATCTTGATTCTATGCCTCTATTTATACAACCCAGGATTGTATTAGCTTGTTTGGCTGCTGTTGCACACTGCTGGCTCATGGTTAAGTGATTGTCCACTAGGACTCCAAGGTCCCTATCATAGTTACTGTTTTTAAGCCAGGTCTCACCCAATCTGTACTTGTACCTTTGATCTTTCCTGTCTAAATGTAAATTTTTGCTTTTCTCCAAAGTGAAACTCATTTTGTTGGATATGGCCCATTGTTCAAGTTTGTTAAGATCTTTTTGGATCCTGAGTTTGTCTTCTGGGTTGTTGGCTACTCCTGCCAGTTTGATATCATCTGCAAATTTGATGAGTTCCCTTTCAATTCCCTCATCTAAGTCATTGATGAAGATATTGAAAAGTACTGGGCCTAAGACCCAATGCTTACTTCTCTCCATGTGGATGTAGTGTCATTGTGGACTATTCGTTGGGTACAGTTTGTCAGCCAGCTATAGATCCATCTGGTGGTGATGTTGTCTATTCCACCTTTTTATAGCTTACCAAGGAGTAGGTGGTTTACTTTATCAAATGTCTTACCAAAGTCTAAGTATACTATGTCCACAGTATTTCACTGGTCTATTAGTTTAGTCACTTTGTTGAAGAGTGAAATAAGATTGGTTTGGCATGATCTGTTTTTAACAAACCCATGCTGGCTACTGGATATAACTTTTTTTGCTTCTAGTTGTTTGCAGATTTGTTTTTTGATTATCTTTTTTAGGATCTTCCTAGGTATTTATGTTAAACCGATTGGTCTGTAGTTTCCTGGGTCCATTTCCCCCCCCCCTTTCTTGAAGATGGGGACCACATCGGCCCTTTTCTAATTCTCAGGTACTTCCCCAGTGCTCCAGGATTTTTGAAAGATGTGTTGCAGTGGTTCTGAGATAACATCTGCCAGCTCCTTCAGAACTCTGGGATGTAATCTGTCAGGCCCCGGTGATTTATATTCATCAAGGTTGGATAGGTGTTCTCTTACCATTTTCTTGCTTATTTTAATTTTTGTTTCTAATTTGTCTTTTGCAGTGGGTTTTTTTTTGTTTTTTGGTATGTTGGGCTATAGTTTCTTTTTGTGTGAAGACTGATGCAAAGTATGAGTTAAACAGCTCTGCTTTCTCCCTGTTGCCTGTTATTTCCTTGTCATCTTCTTTCTTTAGTGGACCTACAGTTTCCTTGACTTTTTTCTTGTTATTAATATGTTGGAAGAAACTTTTGTTTTATTATCCATGATTTCTGTTGCAAGTCTTTGATCGATATGAGCCTTGGCTTTCCTGACTTCATCTTTGCATGTTCTGGCTGTCTGCTGATAATTGGCCTTAGTTGTGTGCCCCTCTTTCTATTTTTTGTATTTGTCCTTTTTGTCTTTCAGTTTTTCAGAGAGATCTTTATGCAGCCATGCTGGTTTCTTCTTGAATTTCTTGTTTTTCTTTTTCAGTGGTATTGTGCTGATATGGGCTTTTATGATTGCATTTTTCAGAGTTTCCCATGCTTCTTGGGTTGTTTTCCCCTTTAGGATTTTCATCCATGGGATCTTTTCTAGGTTCTCTCTGAGTTTGTTAAAGTCAGCTTTTTTGAAGTTCAAGACACTGGTTGGATTGTTTTCTGTTGCTAGTGTTTGCATTATATTAAATAGTCCATAAATAGTCTTCCAGTACGTAATTTCCAAAGGGAGCATATCCAGGCTCCAAGCCAGCTTGAGAGACATATCATCTGGCTTAGAAACTGTTGTTTCATTGTTAAATGTACAAGAATAGATTGCAAAAAGCAAAATGCACATGTTCAGAGATACAAGAAGGCCTGGTCCTAAGTTTCAAAACAGATCCAGGCATTGACCATCAATAAATGTAGGAATATAAGCTTTTCCACATATGAACCTGCTTAGGCCGTAATCTTCTCCATCCATGTTTTGGATTACAGTTCACATCGGCCTCAGTCAAAATGGCTTATAATCAGAGATACATCCCTAGCTATGAGAAAGGCTGAAAGAACTATTTATCTGATCCAGAAGTCAGGAAACATAGTATGAAAGAAAGATATTGGAAATATCCTCATGAATTTCCTTAGATGTGATTAAACTGTTACTGATAATTTTAATTATCCTTTATTTCTTATCCACTGCTTTCATCCTACTATTTTATTTATTATTTCACCTGCTTTTCTTTTTGTGGATTTCTAAAACATGTTTTAATTTTTACTTGTCCTATGCACATTTGATGGGTTAGGAATGATTATAATAATTCCTATAATATAATCATATGTTATAATCCAACATAATTGGAAGGCACCATATTGAGACAATCTTCCACCATATTTCATATGATTATCTACTGCAAGCAGCGTCCAATGGTGATTTCAATGATCAAATGCCCTATCACAAACTCAATGTAAGACCTGAACAATTAAAGCTTTGTACTAAAGACAGCTCATACATTCATTAAGCAGCTGGAATATATGGAGTCATGAACTGAAGCATATTTAAGACATAAGAAATTCCAGTATTGTAAAGAAGGTACTCCTCAGATGATATCTTTTATATCAAAGGTGAGGAACCTGAAGCTTTTTAGATGTGGTTAAACAACATTGTTCAGTACCTCTTGCCATTGGTTTTGCTGCTACTGGTGGGGGCTATGAGGAGCTGTCATTCAGCAATCTGTGAGAGTTTATTATAGATGTGGTGATGATATTAAGCCTTCCATATCAGCACCCATCTTGTCCTCAAATCTAGTTTTAGCCAATAAAATTGTTGTCCAATAAATAGCCATTTTGTTCAAAAACAGAATTTTCCAGTCACAGATAAGCTTCTACAGACTTTTCCCCCCAATATAACTAGCTATCTCCAAATCAACTTCTGCCCATTCTTTTATTTCTTTAATTTCTTAAAATCTATTTTATAGCTATTTTATGACTTTGATATGCAAATAATTGGTCAGTGTAAAAGAAGATAATAAACATGCATACTGGATTCTATAAAATGTACATCTTTCACAACTTAGAAACTATATACTGATGTTTCTCAACCTTGGCCACTTTCAGATGTGTGGACTTCAACTTCCAGAATTACCAGTCAATATGTCAGAATTGGGCCCCTGTTTAAAATCTGGTAGTAACATTTTGAATTTTAAATCTATCATTCCCTTAAAAAAAATTAAATTCTGCTTTTTTTGAAAAACAAGTTTAAGAAATCAGTCTCTGACCGTTTCTTTTAAGATTGATTGATGGACAAAAGGGAAAACAATGATGGCTGTGGAATTCTGGGAGTTGAAGTCCACACATCTGAAAGTGGCCAAGACTGAGAAACGCTGACGTTTTCTCCAGGGATAGTATCAGCAGAACATCACACTTTGCTTGATTCAGTAAAACCAAAAACAAAATCACGTTGCCAAATGTCTTCCTTTTGCTACTGACTTTTAACAATGTATTCTGGGACAGATATTTGGGGTTACAAAAACAGGATTTGGAAACACAGGATTCCTGCAGACCATGTATGCTTCACCTCTCAGATTTTAAGAGGAAACATTTTTGTTTCCTGATTTTGCACATCAAACACCCTTTCAAAGTTGTTTCATGAATAATAAAATAAAGGAAAGCAAACTCCCAAGTTCAATAGCATTAAGACTCTGGCATTAATTGCTTTTAGTGTCAAAGAAGATCCAAGTTATGCTAATCCAGGTAAAGAGATTGCAAGTAATATTCCCTGCATCAGAAAGGATTGCCAAAGTTACTTTGGACTCTGTGACTTTGTATTATATCAAAGTCATTTTAACCTGGATTAATTTTATTCGAATATGATTCTTGTACCATCTGCCTCATTTGAAAGGGCATACACACAGATTGCTAGTCACTTTCTCTTTTAAATTGACACAATACTCAAATGGACTGTGCAATTTCTCAGATTGTTTTGGCACTGTGAATGAAGCATCCATTTTCTATTTTATTCTCAAGATGCCTGAAAATGTCATGCAATTGTCATTTGGGGGCTTTGAGCTCACCTTATTGCTGTTTGTGAGAGAGGAAGTGATACAGAGGAAAATAATGTTTTCTTTGCCACATCCTTCCATCATTCTGAGCCCTTCCTGGCTACATTCTGAAAAAGGCCAGTGGAGGGAATTCTATCACAAAGTCTTTCCTTGAGATGTAATAGAAATGTTACAAGCTGTAGAGTCTGCTGCAGGCTATTAGAGAAATAATTGTGCAATACAAAAATAGGACATTTGATATACCTGCTTGGAACTTAATTACAAAATGCAAAAGCATATCGGTTGTATTGTCACTCTGTACTTTCAGGAAAAGTGTGTGGATTAGGAGCAATTCATCTCTCTGAGAAGAATGGTGCTGAATCTCAACAGGATCAATGCTAAAAAGTAAAAGGTAAAGGTTCCCCCACACATGCGTGCTAGTCGTTTCCAACTCTAGGGGCCGGTGCTCATCTCCGTTTCAAAGGCGAAGAGCCAACGCTTGTCTGAGGATGTCTCCGTGGTCATGTGGCCGGCATGACTAGATGCCAAAGGCGCACGGAACGCTGTTACCTTCCCACCGTAGTGGTCCCTATTTTTCTACTTGCATTTTTACATGCTTTCGAACTGCTAGGTTGGCAGCAACTAGCCACTTAGCAACCTTTCAAAGTTACAACCTACTTGAAAAATGTGGAACCAAAGTTCTGACAGTTGTCTCCCCATGTGACTGCACTTTGGGCATTTGGCAACACAGCCAGATTTAGCTGCATCACATGGTCATGTGATCATGTTTTGTTGAAAACAGGCACTTCTTCCAGTTTATTGTAAAATTGGGTCAGTCATGTGACCAATAGGTTTCACAATAGGTTATGACTTAATAACATAAAAACAGCTCCATTACAGTCATTACACAAAGACTACTTGTAATTAAAAGCAGGGCATTACTTTGTCTTACAAAATCTGATGAAGCAAAGTCCTTTTGAAATTTTGCATATCCTAGCTCCCAAGTGTGGATTTAGTGGTCAAAAAAACAATGATTTTTTTTAAAAAAGGGAAATATGTACAGACATACTGTCATTCAGAAATCAGGAATACAGGAGCATCAGAATAGGTTTTTGTTTTAATTAGGTTATTTGTTTTTGCCTAGGTAGAATCAAGCACATTTAAAATTTATCTAAAATCAAAACTTTCACTAACTTTGTGAACAGTTGGCTGACATTCAGCAGCAAGAAAATGATCCCTTTTACTGTTCATGAACTTTGGTTTAATATTTATATCTGTTGGGATATTGTAACTTTAATATGTTGTTTTAATGTTATGGTTTTCTCTTGTAGTTTCATAGTTTTTAACTGCTGGATATAGTTTTTAATTCTACTCTGAACCCTGCTCTGGGATTGTAGTTAGATTGAAAAGTGGTTAAGATATTTTATAAATAAATAAACACTTGCTGGGGGCAAAATAAACTGTAGTAACTGCAACAATTTTAGAGATCAATAATATGGGTCTCTTATGTTTACAGATGGTTGTCTTGTGTTGAAGTTTTCTTGTTTTAAAAGGTAATTACATAAAATTATTAAAGGAAGAGAGAAAATGGGCTAACACTGAGCAGATTATGTCAGCAGGCATACAGCTCACCTGACCACAGTCTTCTCCATTATGATGCAATGTCTCAGATTTATATTTAAATCATAGTTATTATTTTATGGTTGCATCTGTAATGTAAATTAGTATATGTCCAGTTCTGCTTTGCTTATCCATTATTTCTTTTATTTCTCTCTGTTTCTCTCTCTCTTTGTTTGTGTGTGTTGTGTGTGTACACATGCAATTCAATGGAGATCCTAATACTAAGTAATCAGTTAAAGAACAAAATCTTTACCATACAACAAATTCTTTGAAACAATCTGCAGTAATGATTTTTTAAAAAAATGTTATACTCAACTCTCAATGGAAAAATAAGATAATTTTATGCTTGTAATATCAACATCCCCTTCATGGATTACTGCCTTGTCGTGGCGAAGTGGCTTGCGTAATTCAATAAAGCTATGAGCTATGCTGTGCAGGGCCACCCAAGACAGACAGGTCATAGCAGAGAGTTCTGACAAAACGCGATCCACTGGAGAAGGAAATGGCAACCCATTCCAGTATCTTTGCCATGAAAACCCTACGGACAGTACCAAAAGGCAAAACGATATGACGCTGGAAGATGAGCCCCTCAGGTCGGAAGGCGTCCAATATGCTACTGGGGAAGAGCAGAGGGCTAGTACTAGTAGCGCCAGAAAGAATGAAGCGACTGGGCCAAAGCCGAAAGGACGCTCAGCTGTGGATGTGTCTGGTGGTGAAAAGAAAGTCTGATGCTGTAAAGATTTTTTCTCCATAGGAACCTGGAATGTAAGATCCATGAATCAAGAAAAGCTGGACGTGATCAAACAAGAGATGACAAGACTGAACATCGACATCTTAGGTATCAGCGAACTAAAATGGACAGGAATGGGTGAATTTAATTCAGATGACCATCAGGTATACTACTGCGGGCAAGAATCCCTCAGAAGAAATGGAGTAGCCTTCATAGTCAATAAAAGAGTAGGAAAAGCAATACTGGGATACAATCCTCAAAATGACAGAATGATCTCAGTTTGAATCCAAGGCAAACCATTCAGTATCACAGTAGTCCAAGTCTATGCCCCAACCACCAGTGCTGAAGAGGATGAAATTGACCGGTTCTATGAAGCCCTACAGCACCTTATAGAACTAACACCAAAAAATGATGTCCTTATCATCATGGGGGTTGGAATGCTAAAGTAGGAAGCCAAAAGATAACTGGAATAACAGGCAAGTTTGGCCTTGGAGTACAAAATGAAGCAGGGCACAGGCTGATAGAATTTTGTCAAGAGAATACGGTGGTCATAGCAAACACTCTTTTCCAACAACCAAAGAGACAGCTCTACACATGGACATCACCAGATGGTCAACATAGAAATCAGATTGACTATATGCTCTGCAGCCAAAGATGGAGAAGCTCTATACAGTCAGTAAAAACAAGACCAGGAGCTTCTCATTGCAAAATTTAGACTTAAACTGAAGAAAGTAGGGAAAAGCACTAGGCCACTCAGGTATGAATTAAATCATATCCCTGTTGAATATACAGTAGAGGTGACAAAGAGATTTAAGGAATTAGATCTGATAGACAGAGTGCCTGAAGAACTATGGACAGAGGTTCGTAACATTGTACAAGAGGTAGCAACCAAAACCATCCCAAAGAAAAAGAAATGCAAGAAAGCAAAATGTCTGTCTGAGGAAGCTTTGCAAATAGCTGAGGAAAGGAGGGAAGCAAAAGGTAAGGGAGAAAAAGAAAGATATGCCCAATTGAATGCAGAATTCCAGAGAATAGCTAGAAGAGATAAGAATGCCTTCTTAAGTGTTGTTGTTGTTGTTAGCTGCGAAGTAGTGTCCAACCCATCGCAACCCCATGGACAACGTTCCTCTAGGCCTTCATGTCCTCCACCATCTTCTGGAGTCCATTTAAGCTCACACCTACTGCTTCAGTGACTCCATCCAGCCACCTCATTCTCTGTCGTCCCATTCTTCTATTGCCCTCAATCTTTCCCAGCATTAGGCTCTTCTCCAGTGAGTCCTTCCTTCTCATTAGGTGGCCAAAGTATATGCGTTTCAACTTCCGGATCTGGCCTTCTAAAGAGCAGTCAGGGTTGATCTCCTCTAGGACTGACCGGTTTGATCACCTTGCAGTCCAAGGGACTTGCAGGAGTCTTCTCCAGCACCACAGTTCAAAGGCCTCAATTCTTTGGCACTCAGCCTTTCTAGAAATCAATACAGTTCCCCAAAATGTGTACTTCTGAACAATTTTAACTGAACTAAGACCATACACAATGCCTATAAAAATGACATGAAATAGTACAATAAGCATTATAAATAGGTGTCAATAATATTGATACCATTGTGATAAAGAATAATACCCCAAATGCACTTCAACAGTTGTTCTTCTCAGCAAAGCTGATCATTTCATGTTGGTCAAGATATTCTGAACTGTTCCTTATTCTTGGACAGCACACTGGACTCTTGTCCAGCATTTTGCCACTGGAAATTGAGCTAGACTTGTTCCTGTGGTTGTTGCTGTGTACATACAAATGAGAGTCACAGCAATAAAGGAGGAAGCCAATGGACTCCCAGGCAGTGGGGGCAGAAATGAGCAACCCAGGCCTGCTTCTGGAGACAGTGAGTAATTGGCTCTGTTGGTGCTTGTTGGGCCTCTATCCGTTTCTTAGAGGAACAATTTACCAACCAAATCAGCTTAGAAAACAATCCTGTTTAGCATAGTTTAACACTATGAAGATAAAATAAGAGGAAACCCCTATTTCTATTATGTGAGGTCTTACAGGAGAGGCAGAATGTAAAGTTAGTAAACACACTTGAATATTGATCTTATTGGAGTCTCAGTATATCTATTTTAACAAACAGAAAAAGTTACCATTTTAGGAAGTTTCCCATTCAGTGAAATTTTTGCATCATCATCCTGGATGGCTCCATGAATCACAAAACTATTTCTGAAGGACATGGTATGAGTTACCCATGTCTCATTTAATGTGATATGCTAATTATAACAGATATGGGAAATTTATCCAAATATCTACCTAGCTGGCTAACCATTTCAATTTATATAGCCACCCATCTTGATCCCAAGCTTCGTGACAAAACCATGTCTATTAGGCCTTATGAAAAACCAGGAAGGTAGGGACAAAACTGATTTCTGGGGGTGTTGTGCTCCAAGGGCTGGCATAATAACACAAAAGGCCCTCTTCATGGGGCCTGCCAGATGGCACTCCATAATACTACTAATACAGTTTCCATCATCATTCATTACTAAACCAGAATTAAATCAACATCTGTATCCTGTTGTTTCAGCTTCACACAATTTAATCGTAATGCTAAAGAACCTGGGAAATACATAATATTTTTCTGCCATTATCATTAACCTTTATTGTTTCTTGCAATACATATATGAATTTAATAACAATTTTAGATTTTGTTGTTGACGTTGTTAGAATATTACTTTGGTTGATGTAGCTGATGTAACCAAATAGTTGTCTTTTCACACACCACACTGGTATGTAGGGGGAAAAAATTGCACAGTGCCATCTCCAAGTAGACTAATATCCATTATTGAACAACTATGTTGTCCATTTACCATGTTACAGATGGGGACACAGGAAATCAAACTGCTACTTTAATCCTGATGGGCCTGAGCTTATGAACATATTTGTTCAGGGTCAGGAAGATGCAAAAATATTATTTTGTTTTGTTTTGCTTCTGCTTATCATTATTTCTCCTTTCTTCCTTCCTGACTCAGAAGCTATATCTTGTTTGCATTAGTTGACCACAACGTCTATTATAATATCCGAAATAAGCAGCCTTGTTCCAAAGACATGTTGAGAATTGCACTCATCTTTGAATATTTCCTCCAGATCACTCCTGGATTGCTGCCCACTGTGGTTAATTGTCTTTTTGAGCTGTTCAAAAATATGGTAGAAGCAGAGATAATAATAAAAAAATCTCCTTGACCCCAAGTCTGCAATGATCATAGCTTCTTTCTCCCACATTTCTGCACATTTTGAGGCGGTTGGCAGTTTTTCCTTTTAATTTCAGGAAAGGCAGGCACAGCCACACTTCTCTGTGCATTAATGATTCACCGGTGAAGATGGTTACCAGCATCAAATTCCTGGCTGTGCAGCTAACAAGTAGTCTGGCTTGGTCTCTCAACAGTGAGAAATTGGTCAAGTGGGCACAGCAGCGCCTGCACTTTCTGCATCGCATGAGAAAAGCTCATCTTCCTTCCCCTTTCTACAGGAATAATAATAAACCTTTATTGTCAAAGTACAGCATATGTACATTGAGATTAGCTGAGCCTACCCCCGTGCTCAGGGAAGAGGCTCAGGGGATTGAGAGCATCTTGTCATGCAGCATCACAGTCTGGTTTGGAAGCATCACTGCTTCACACAGGAAGGCAGTGCAGAGAGTGGTGAGGATGGCTGAAAAGATCACTGGGAGTTCCCTCCCCTCCATCCAGGACATAGCACAGAAGCGTTGCTTGAGCAGGGTCCGCAAGATTATCTGGGACACTACACATCCTCTTCACAACCTGCTTTCCTTGTTACCTTCTGGGAGGAGGCTTCGTGGTATCCATAGCAGAACATCCAGATTCAACCATAGTTTCATTCCATACAGCAGGAAACTATGGCTTCCTCCTTCCGTTATATATTCAAGATGGGCAGTATTTAATATTTATTTGTTATGTATATATAGGGGTGTGGGTCTATGCACATGTTGTATGTAGTATGTTTTAGGTGTGTGTCATGTATGTGTTTCACTTTTAGAGTGGGCAACTAAATTTCATTTTTGATGTGTGCCGTTGTGCCCACAGTAAAAAATGACAATAAAGATTATCTTAATCTTTAATGTTGGCTTAGCCCAGAGTAAGGAACCTGAAATCATTCAAATGTCTCTAATTTTCAGCTTCTGGTATTTTCAGCCATTATGGTCACAATGAATTGTAGTTGACAGCCTCAGGAATTCCAGTTTCCTTTTTTCCTCTTATTACTATTTAAAACAGTTGTAATCAATTTCCTGATGATGAATCCCCACGTTGCCTTCTCCCTTTGCTCATTATGAGCCTTTTGCTCCTCAGTTTTACTTCAAAAGATGGTTATATTCCTTCTTGCACAATCTGCTCTGCTGGTTTAGCAAGTAATAGATTCACTAGAGTTCTTCAAGATGTAGATTCCAATTTGTGCATGGCATAGACTGACCTTTTTGACAATCAGTCCCTTCCATTACTGCGTCCTTTCCATCATGCTTGATCTCATCTTTCTGCTGCAGTGTTTTGCTCCAGTGGCTCAGTATGGGGCAGTGAGGTGATGCCTGTTTTATCCCATCTTTCAGTGGGATGGCAGCGTCATTTTTCAGTGTAATGGCAAAACACCAGCATGAGATTAACAAGACAAATTCAGAATTGGCCTATTAGGAAGTATGCCACTTTTTTTTTTTGCTTCATTTCAATTCTGAAATTAGAAAAAACTGGCAATGGAACATCTCAGTGTCTGGAAACAGTCTCTGGTTGCTTAAAGAAACTTGGGGGTTTGTAGCAACACAAACAAGCTTTTGAAAAACTGAACCAGAAGAGCAAACTCTATCATTCCAGATCAAGTTCTTAGAAGACTAAGAATGATGGCAGTCAGTGCCACTAAATCTTTTTTGCTCAACCACTGTTGTTTACTTTCCTCTTTCCTGAGATTCACTATCCTTGTTGATTAAAACTTAACTGAAGAAAATTCCAAGGTGTTCAATAGCTGATAACCTTTTGATTTTTTTTTAAAGAAATCTATTATATTATTCCAGCAGTACTGCTGGATGTTTTAAGTCTGATAGTCACTTTCAGGGCAGCAAAATCTGTTCTGTTATTGTTTATTCTAATCATCTTTTCTTTTCAACCATATAATTTAGGGCAACAAGAATAGATTTATCAAGCAACTCTTTTGGAGATGAGGATTTCTTTTAAGGGGGGAAGGAGAAATGGATAAAAAGTGAGCTGATGTAAAGTGGCAGGGCATATCCCTGGTCAAATTTCCAATATTCTATTTTTTTTTCTTAGATTCAAGATTGGAGAGATGTTTTTGCATCTATTTCAGAGTTTAACCTGAAGTTTTCCCATCTCAAAATGATAGCCAACCATGTAGCCCGGTTTTAGCCACTGTACAACCACAATTTGACAAAGGAATTGCAGGCTCCCAGTAAAAGTTTTTAGGGGCTACAGATTGCCCATTACCTTTTTATTTTGGCGACATCACTCAGGGACCTAGCTGAAGCATCTATTTCCTTTCTCTAGCATGAACTTGGGAGGCCAGTGTGTGGTGTAGTTGGTTAACAGGGGGAGAGCGTTCTCTGTGGGCGTGCCAGACCTCTGGAACCGCTTACCGGTTGAGCTCCGGATGGCCCCCGACCTTCGCTCCTTCCGGCGCGATCTCAAAACTTTCTTTTTCGAACAAGCTGGCCTGGTCTGACGGGATGGGGTTGGGTTTTTATAAATAGTTTTAATTTTAATATGTATTAATTTTATGGGCATAATGTTTAATGGCTTTTTAATTTTTGTATTCTATTTTTATTGTGTATTGCCCTGTTCACCGCCCTGAGTCCTTCGGGAGAAGGACGGTATACAAATTAAATTATTAAATTATTAACATAGTGTGGTGGGATGGAAGGTTTGTTGTCACTGTGTGTTGGGGGGAGAGAGCACGGGGGGGGGGGAGGCTCAGCTAATCTCAATGTACACATGTTGTACTTTGACAATAAAGGTTTATTATTATTATTTTATTATTATTTAACACATGAGTATTAAGAAATTTCAGGCTTCATTCAGAGTCCACTGGTCTTTTAACGACCAACCTACATAATAAGAATTAGATTTTAAAATTCATTCTAGTACAATATTTCCATAGGTTCCTTTAATTTTTTATTTATTTATTTAAATTCCATTTATATCCCGCCCTTCTCCGAAGACTCAGGGCGGCTTACAAGCTTAGCAGTAGTAGCCTTCATTCTATATATATGCCTGCTTATTAGGGCTTTCACACACACCCCAATGATCACAAAATTCAGATCACTTCTCAACCTCCAGATGTGCCCTTCAAACCAGCTGCTACAAAAAAGCAGGATAAAAAGAAAGCTACTTTTTTAAAAAAAAATAAATAAGAGACCAGCTTGTTTCCTTTTTTTTTGTTCTAAGGATAGTGAAGCTTGCAAGCAATAGCCAAAAGAGCACCAGATGCTTGTTGTCTTCTCTCATTTCATCAGTTCCAGCTAAACCACTGACTGCTTTATTCTTATCCTTTTCCTTCCCCAACTGATAAAGTTATTGGCAATCTCAAAACCTTGCATATTTTTCTTACTTTGAAACTGACCCAACGAAGACATAAAGATGTTGTTATGTTTGAAAACTACATTCATACAAAAAAGCAGTTGGTGAACAGAACTTGCTGAGATGGACAAGGTGATTTTGATTAAAGAAAGAACAATATCCACATTTATTGGTGTCTGGAAACCTCTTATGGACTTTATGCATATAAATAAAAAAAATGAACTTGGGATTTATTGTTTTGATGACTAGGCAAATTATTAGAAGAGAATCATGATATGACTTTGGAGAAAGTGGTTAAAATATAATTGTACAGACAATCCTTGACTTATGATCTCAACTGAGCCCCAAATTTTTGTTCCTAAGTGAGACACTTTTGTCCCATTTTATCACCTTTCTTGCCATAGTTGTTAAGTGAATCACTGTAAC